>NC_052632.1:31098411-31398476 GCF_016161935.1 Mauremys reevesii | reverse complement strand
CTCTAAAGCACTGGGGACTGGGAGCTTCAGTCCTCTTTCCTCCAGAGGAAATATCCGTCCCACTTCGATATTTGCGTAATCTTTGGCTCACCAATTACCATGAATATAAAGGTTTCAAGCAAATTAATTGTGCTCACTAATTGTGAACCCTCTGAATAAAAGAGAAGGAACGAGAACAAGAACTGTGGATATGATCAGGGATGCAAACACATATACTAATGCTACTAATTTGTAAACAGCCCCTGTCTGGTTATAACAACCTGTTACTAATCAGCATGGATTCTGGTAAAGCTCCCACTGAAGTATACTTAGCACATTCAAAGAACCCAGCTGTGATAAGTGCTTATTTCCCCCCCCCCCCACGCAAACTGCTGAGCATCCTTACTTCTCATTGAGATTAGTGAGAATTGACGGCACTCAGCACCTTGGAGGAGGTGCTTAGCACCTCACAAGTGAGGATCCCCGTCTCTTTTACAATCCAGCCCTGCTTTCTGAACTCAGTGGCCAAACTCGCAGTGACCTCACCAGGCCCTTACTGAGAAAGGCCAAGCCTTATATGTCTTGCTCTACTTTTCCACCCAGTCCAAACCTCACCTGGTCCAGCACATTTCACTGAAGTTAAATGATCTGTCCCTATTTCCAGCTTTCAGTTATTGCCACATATTATGATGTGGCAATCTCTCATCATTTAAAACCTAAAGGGACTGAAGAGAATAAAACAGCTTTGCAGTTATTCATGTTCTGGTCTTAATATAAAGGAAGGTACTATGTTGTGCAGGAAAAATAATTAAATAAGGTATTCATTTTTAGTACTATGCATTCCTCAGTTTGGCAGAAATCAGAGGGGAAAGAATTAGATTTTTTTTCTTCTTAAAAATGTATACTGGGATTTCTAGCTTAAATTTGTTTTGCTGAGACTTTGGAGTCAAGTTTTATATATAGTTTTTGATGTAGGACCTAATTAGGCCCTCTACATCTTAATACTTTCTGCATTAAAGATAGCATTGCATATATTTGCATGCAATTTACATTAAAAAGTTAGCCATGCTGTGTGCAATAATCATTTTAACTGAGTACCATTGACAGCCAATATTGTGAATAAGCATAGAAAATATATGTCACTCACAATGCATGTGGTGTTCTGTCTTCAGACATTTGGCGGGTTTTAGTGCTGTAAATTCGTTAGAATATTTCATGACAACCATTGTTGTTAATCTAACAAAGCAGTAAGAACAGCTTAAAGGCTTATACTTCCACACCAAACTGAGTGGAGATGGGCACAAGCCAAAAAGTTTGGAGCCAGATCAAAACTTTCCCCAAATGTGAAGGTGTTCATTCTGCTCCAGGTATAGGTGTCGGTCACGAAATTCCATCTGGATTTAAACTCCAGAGGAATTCTTTGTTCAGGCTTTGGTTCAGCATTTTGGTTTGGTTGTAAGATCTAAATTTCTACAAGAAACATGCCTGTGTGAGGGTTTTGCATGGTGTTTGCTCTTTGTGCGTGTGATTTTGTTTATCTTTTGTACATACAAAAAACCCATAGTTTTATTACAGTACTTTTTTCCATAATATGGAGCTGCTAATTGTCAGAAATGGGAAAATTTAAGTACAGAATATTTCTTTGGTTGTACTTTTTTTTATCTACCTCAAATCAAGAGAAAATTGTACAAATATCAAGAAGTCAGAAAAAGAAACAGAACAAATTACCTAACAGGACAAATAATCATTGTATTTCTGGGTTTATGCAAAGCCCTGCAATCCAAGAGATGCAGATTTACATCTTGAATAGTCTATTTAAAGAGCACTGGGGCAGAAGTGCCCGTATTTTACCCAGCAAAACCATGTCTGCTTTTTTGCTTAAGGGATCAACATTTTTTATTTTATGATTAGGATGATGTCAACTTTCTCAGACTCTCATAAAAAAAGGCATGAAAACAGCTTGGACTCAGCTAGTGATTAGGCTAGTAAAGATCACACAGAGGCAGATTCTTTTTAGACAGACTTCAGATCTAATTCTATCACTGACTGGAACTAGAAAGTGACTTTCATACTCCAGATGAGTTACATAGACCAATAGAGTGAAATATTAATTTATGTCTCTGCTGTTAAGTAGTAGGAAAAATTAAGACTAATGAATAAAACGTATACAATTTCCCTCTGATCTGCTGATGGATAATAGAGCCGTTCTCCATTTACCTGCTTTGATATTTCCTTTTTTCTATATATTTGTTCCATATACAGCTGTCACAAACAGACAGGGTCTGAGGTTTACTTGGAGGTCTGCAGTGTGATGCGTATGGACTTCATCCTGTGCCATTAAAGTTAACGGAACTGATTCCATTCACTTAAATGGGAGCAGGTTCAAGTCGTATAAGGCAGGGTGCTCTTGAAGATGCATCTTCAAGATGGTAACAGATAATCCCACCTTGTCCCAGCTGGGTGACAAGGTAGCCTGAAATGCCTAATAATTTAAGGCCTGTGCCATGACATCATTAAGACCACTCATATATTTAAAGTTAGGCACATGTTAAAGTGCCTTGTTGGACTGAAGCCTAAAGCAGCCATCTGTTCCTGATCCATTAGTGGGAGACAGTTCCAATGAGGACACAGTTCCAGTAGTGGGAGAAAATACCTGCCAAATGTAGTTCCATTAGCACATTTAGGCCTGGTCTATACTTGAAAGTGATACAGGTAAAACTGAGAGTTGGAGGTTGTAATTTTTTTTGCTGGTATAGTTATACTGGTATAAGCCTTAATGTGGATGTAGTTACACTGCTATAAAGGTGCCTTATACCAGTATCGTGTATTACATGTCCTGAATTGGAATAAACTATACTGTTATAAGCATTTTTATAACAGTGATCACCCTAGTAGGGTGTGGGGTTTGCCTCTCTGTAGTGAAAGTGGCAAAACTTTCTAGTGCAGACAAGACTTTGGCTGATTTATATGCACAGAATGGTGCGACTTTAATAATAATAATAATGATAATTAATAATAATAACCTTTGTATTTTCAAAGTACATTGGATTGTCAGTGTTATTGAAATACTAATGTTAAATGTCCTATGAAAAATATGAAGGTAAATAAAGATTATCCCCACTTTACAGATGGAGAAGAGATACAGAGACCTAGAGAGTTGCTAGGTCTCAATGGTAGGGGGAGGATTAGAACACAGGACCTTGACTCCTACTCTAATGCTCTTTCCTCTAGACCACTCTACCTCTCTAAAGACCATAGAACAATTACATGAACTCTACAACTGACATTTTAGCCTGTGAAGGCTAAACTAGTACACAGCCGTGCAGTTGAACTCAGGTTCTGAGTTTGTTTCAATACAGAATATTTCCTTTCTGCCAAGGGATCAGTCTGATTGAAAAGAGCTTTGATTTTGCTGTTGTAAAAATCACTTCATTGTGGGTAAGCAGTTGGCTTCCTGGTTCATAATAGTAAACATATTTTTATATAGCCACTTTTCATCCAAGAATATCAAGAAGCTTTTTCCAAAACATAAATTTTGTCAAAGATCCCTCTGTGGTAGGTGACTATTTCTATTATATGCATTGTGCAGTTACGTAAACTGAGTAACGCAGCAGTTAAGTGACTGTTGTCAGGAGTGCACATGTCCAAGTAGTATGCGACAGAGATTGACATTGAATCCAGGAGTCTTTTGCTAGACAAAAGTCATTTTATACCGTAACAACTTTTCCGTTTAAGACAGGAAAGGTGGGTGAGGTAATATACTTTATTGGTCTAGCTTCTGTTGGTGAGAGAGACACGCTTTCAAGATAACATATTACTTCACCCACTTTGTCTTTCTGTTCAAGTGCATTTTTAAGTTGTGTGAATTGTTTAAAAATAATGTCTGAAATGAGTTGTGTATTTCTGTACTTGCTGAAGTATAAGCTCAGTTTTGAAATTCATGAACTCTTAAGTGTCCCCAATTTGGAGAGTTTCTTTGACCAGGTAAAATTTCTGCTTTAATATTTACAGATAGATGCACTAGTTCTCTTGATGATGTAATTACTCTGCTGCTTATATCCTATTATGTGGGGTTTAACAAGCTGTATGGTAGCTTCTGGATTCTGCACTTGTCTTAAGTACCAAGAAACTAAAGCTTGAGAATAATGCAGAAAATGGAGCATAAAAATTAATGTTTTACTAACGAGAATCTTTCAGATTAATAAAACCCTTATAATAAATAGATGTTATTGGAAAACAACAGAGAGCCCTGAATCCATCTCAAGGTACGTCTAGACTACCTGCCGTATTGGCGGGTAGCGATCGATTTCTCGGGGATCAATATATCGCGTCTCATCTAGACGCGATATATCGATCCCCGAACACGCTTCTGTTGACTCCGGAACTCCACCAGTGCGAACGGCGGTAGCGGAGTCGACAGGGGGAGCCGCGGACATCGATCCCGCACCGTGAGGATGAGAGGTAAATCGATGTAAGATACTTTGACTTCAGCTACGCTATTCACATAGCTGAAGTTGCGTATCTTAGATCAATCCCTCCCCCAGTGTAGACCAGCCCTCAGAATGCTCTGTTTGTAACTGATTATTAGAATTTGTTTTGATGTTGATGCTTTATTAAATATGTTCTTGGTGACCTTTTCTTAATCTCACACTGTTTACTTCTGGGGTCCTGATTCAGGAAAGTACTTCAGCACAAGCTTAACTTTAAGAACATATTTAAGTACTTGATTGAATAGGGATGGAGTTAAGCATGTGGATGGGTGCTTTGCTGAATCACGGCCTTGGTGACTAATTACATCTCCTGTTCTGTAAATAACATAAAATACATACTCATGCACACACTGTCTTTCACTAGGAGCTCTTTCAGCTCAAAATCGCAGCAGCCTTCTTGACCATGTATGACTTGGAAGGCCAAAGAAATTGATTCCTCAATGCTCTGGCACATGCAGAAGAAACAGCCCTTTAAAAGGAACAGATCCACAGTAGGGATTGTGCGGCTGCTCATGACAGTTAGGGGGGAAGAGAGAAAGGAGAGAGCTCTTCTCCATCTGTCCCCAAATGCTACAATAATGGGCCTGTAATTCCTTATTATTATTTACTGTTTATACTGCAGTAGCGCCTAGGAGCTTAGGCCTTGTCTACACTACAGGGGAAATTTGATCCAAACTATGCAATTTGAGTTATGTGAATAGCGTAACTCAAATTGACTTAGCTTAGATCTATTTACTGTGGGGTCCACACTACATGACGTCGACAGAAGACGTTCTGTCATTGACTCCCCCTACTCTTCTCGATCCAGTGGAGTACAGGAGTTGACGAGAGAGCAATCTGCAGTCAATTTAGCGTGTCTTCACTAGATCCGCTAAATCAACCGCTGATGCATCGCTAACTGCTCGTCGATCCCCCAGTAAGTGTAGACAAGTCCTCAGTTGTGGACCAGTATCCACAGTATTTTTTTTAAATTTTTTTTTCGCTGCTTGGGGCAGCAAAAACCATGGAGCCGGCCCTAACTTTCCAGCCTGTACATTATAAGTTAAGCAGTGTATTTTATAAGACAATTAAATGTGTTTTACTGAGGTTTTTTTAGCCACTTAGTGCTCTAAATTGTGATGTCCTTAGGGTTTTTTTTAAATTAAATTTGAAAAGTGAATTGTTCTAAAATTTAACAGCAAGAGGAAATGACTTCTAAAGCTGAATTTAGGAAATGAGATAGATCTGTAGGTTTATTACATTTATTGATCTTTGAGGAAGAGTCTCAAAATACCTTGCATTTTGCTGTACACTTTAGTTAGTTAAAATGGAGATAACTGTTAAATTTCATTTGGAGACGAATTAGCAGTTTCCTGCAGTGAATCGGTTTGTTAATCTGCATGGCTTTATTTCTGTTACTTTCTCCAGGGGATGCAAAGTATCAACTAGGAAACGTGGACTCTTCATCACAGCCTGATGTAGCCTTTGATGTCCAGGTTTTTCAGCATGTGTAGCCAAGCAAACCTGAAACCCAAACTGTCAACAGGGTTATTGTCTGTCTTTTGATAGTCTGCCTGAAAATAGGGTGACCAGTCAACAAATGTGAAAAATCGGGACGGGGGTGGGGGGTAATAGGAGCCTATATAAGAAAAAGACTCAAAAATCGGGACTGTCCCTCTAAAATCAGGACATTTGGTCACCCTACCTGAAAACCATGGGGGAAAGGACATGGCTATAAAGGAATTTTGCTTTTCTTGATTATTAACAGGTAAACAGTGAACAATGATTCTCTTCAATGGGATTTCTTCTATGTAATGAGGATAGTTAGGGTCCAAATTCGGCCCTGGTAGAAGGCCAGAGAAATCAGTGCAGCTAAGCCAAAGGTGTGTACAGAGGACAGAATTATTTTAAATATCTACTTCTGCTCATGAGTTTTGCATTCTGTTAGTCTCACTGAGATTAGGTAAAGACCTCAGCCTCACTCAACCATGAGAGCCATTATCCTGGATCTAATCTACTTTTTCTCATTTTCTAGAAGGTGAGGGATTTTTGTGTCATGTTGTCCAAGCTCAGTGGCACAAAGTTTATGGCAAGACAGCTAATTTACTTTGTTTTTGCGGGGGCTTTTGGGGCATCAGAATTCTTAAACAATAGCTGATAGAAGAGCATACTTGGGAGTTGGCTTTTAAGGCCTCTGGTGAATCCTTGCACCTTTCACTTGCACGTTGCACCTTTCACTACCAGCTGTCATGGTCATTAACACATTTCTTAGGACCCCAGACCTGATTGAAACATAAATGCCCTTGAGGAAGAGAAAAGGTCACAGGCTTACTCTAAAAAACAAAATAAAAAGAAATCATGTATGCCCCAAAAGAGTGGAAATTCTTCTTGATACATTATTTCTCATTGTTAGTGGGTGTTTTTATATCTTCCATATTTTAAAGGTAAATTAATCTTTCTCCTGTCAAGAAGTACTGTCAATAAGAGAGCAGGAGCATAACAAGTAATTTAAACCATGGAAGAAAATGTCAAAAATAGAAAAAATGGAATTCTTCTGTGCTGCAAAGTGCCTGGCCGAGAAGGTTTTTAAAGTAGAAAACTCTCTTCCGCCATGCCTTGTGATACCTGTGAGCAGAGGTCCTGCAAGATAAGTATTTTACTGGAGTTCTGTAACATAGGAAGATATGATATCTCATATCTTGTATCTCATATCTTTTAGGTTCTCTGAGAAAGGACTTCCTACTAACCTTTAACCAACAGGAGTACAGCTCAAATAAATAAGGGCAAGGGTATCTGGTGAAAATATTGGGTGGGAGTAGAAGTTGCAGAAACATAAACATCCAGAAGGCGCACAGTAACCCCATTCTTGTCAAAAGCAGGAAAATGCATCTATTTTTCTCGTTAACCAACCATTGTGCCCTTCTTTATATTATTGGAACATAGAAATTACCACACCAAACTGGGTCAGTAGTCCATCTAGTCCAGTGATCAGTCTCTGGTGCAGCCAATAGTAAATGCTTTAGAGAAAGATGCAAACAAAACAAAACAAAACCCTGTAGTTGATAATTATGGAATAATTGACCATAGGAAGTTACTTGCCAAACTCTGGCATTTAGTGACTGGTTTATGCCCTTAAGCATGAGGGGTTATACATGCCCCTTATCCATTGTATTCTGTCTCAAGTAAGAGAGGATGTTCTTATTATCCATGTCAATATCTCCTATTTTTGAGTCCTCTTAATGCTCTAGCCCTCAATGATACCTTATGGTAATGAGTTCCACATGTTAATTATGTGTTATGTAAAAATATATTTCCTTCCCCCAGTTTTAAATCTGTTCTCTTTCTGTCCCATTGAATGTTCCTTTTTCTTTCCCTTTGTGAGAGGGGAAAACGGGACCACATGATTTACCATTCATTGTTTCATATACCTCTGGTTTGTACCCTCTTGTTCATCTCCTCTATAAACAAAAGAATCCCAGTCTTTGCAATCATATGGAAGGATTCCTGTGGCTATAACCATGTTAGTTGCCTGCCTAGAATCTGTTTTCTTTCGACTGTATTTTTAGGCCTGGACTGAACTCACTGTTCAAGGTGTGGGAATACCATTAATTTACAGGGACATAATATTTCTCATGTTCTATTTTTATCACTATTAAAAAATGTGCAAAAACACATCAATGTTTACTCCTTGTTGTTTCCATGTGCTACCTTGTTTCTTCCTATGAACACCCTTGTCGCCTCCTTCTTTATGGTTTTTATGTTATCATTTTCCCTTTGCTTATTCCTTCTTTCTTATCCTTTTCCCCTTTTCTCTGCCCCTTCTGAATCCACCCTTCTATATAGCAAAGGGGCTTGTAGGACTCCCCCTCACCATAATATCGAAGTGCCTCAGTCTTTCATGTAGCTATCATCACAACACCACTGTGAGATAGGGAAGAGCTACTATCCCATTTTACAGATGAGGAACTAAGGCACAGAGAGGCAAAGTGATTTGCCCAGGGTCACACTGGAAGTCTGTGGTGCAGCAGGGAATTGAAGTCAGTTCTCTCAAGTCCTAGGCTAGTGCCCCACCCATTGGATCATCTTGTTTGTCCATTCCTCCCCTCTCCCCAGCACTTACCCCTATCTATCTGCTCTCACTTCTCACCTGAAGCTCCATGCCACCCTTATGCACACATGCACTCACCCTACCTCATGTGCACACACTGAGGGCTTGTCTACATTACCCTTAGGATTGATGCGCAGTGATCGATCCAGCGGGGTTCGATTTATTGCGTCTAGTTAAGATGCAATAAATCGACCGCTGAACGTTCTCCTGTCGACTCTGGTACTCCACCAGAGTGAGAGGCACAGGCGGAGTCGACGGGGGCACGTCAGCAGTCGATTCACCGCAATGAAGACACTGCGGTGAGTAGATCTAAGTACATCGACTTCAGCTACGTTATTTACGTAGCTGAAGTTGCATAACTTAGATTGATCCCCCCAGTGTAGACCAGACCTAAGTAGCAACGCCACTTCACTCTAATCACTTCTCCCAAGGTGGAGACTGGGGCCCAGGCCTAAGGAGCAGCCTGCAGAAACTATGGAGACTAAGGTTTGAGGAGCAGCCTTCATTGATCAGGAAGAGACAGCACCACTACCGGCCATAAAGGAGAGACCTCTGACTGGCTGCTGGATGCCATTATGTGCTGCTGCAATTTTCAGTCAACCTTTGGGAGCTAGGGCCAGGTTCTTCAAAAGATGTTTTCCCTGGCTCTCATGGCATAAGCCCAGCAATGGGAGCACTTCTTGTACAGCCAGTCTGAGGGAATGACTTCATACATCAGCTGCCTGTGAAGATGAGGGCTGTCTTCTTAATGTTGAGAAATATCCTTAGTTCTGTACTGTTGCCTTGGAGGCATTTATTTAAGAAATGTCTTTTCCAGCAAATAGAAGACAAGATAGGCATTGTTTGCTGCCAAGGGAGTGCCATCTAGCAGTTAGAGTCAGGATTCCTGGTTTTTAATAACAGCTCTGTCACAGGTTTGCTGTGTGACCATGAGAAAGTCCTGAACCTCTCTCTGCATTTGATACCTTGCAGTTTCTGCATTTGTAAAAATGTGTGAGTAATACCTGCCTCTCCCTGTGCTAGTGTTGAAGCTTAATTAGTTGATGTTTGCAAGGCCTTTAAGATCAACAAGAATAAAGGTTGCTATGTAAGTTCACCATTTTATATTGTTTGAAGTTAATTGGAATGATTATGCACAGTGATGCACAGAAGGAAACTAATCCCTTCTGAGAACGGTCAGTGTTTGCTTTTGCTGAGCTTCTTTCCCAACCCCACAGGCCTGTGGAGAAGCACAGTCTAATGGTGTAGGATGAACATGCACAGCTATCAGACAAATGTCTAGTGCAATTACGACACTGATAAAAAGATTAATGGTAAACTCAAGATGCAACAATTAGAGCGCTTTGTGTTTCTTCCCTTTGCTAATGGCTATTACCACAGCTAACTTGAATTTTCTCCTCTGTTAAACAATTGAGACCATGCACAAAGCTGCAGCTTAGAGTGGATCAGTGTACTGATGTCAACTGTTGCTTGATTTTTTTTATTTTGAAATCTGGCACACTGAGTTCAGTCAACTGATTTTGTGTTCATTCTCATTTTGAGAGACAGACCATTTTGTTGCAGGCATGCCAATTATCAGAGTTTCTCCCAGGCACTCCAGATTTAATGCAGTTTCCAGAGTTGAAAAGCATCTTCGTGGTCTTGCTTTGGGGATCTATGTCATCTTTGTCCAGCTGTTTTTTTCAATTATTATTAGAATTATAAATAAAACTCCTACAAATGTTGGGAACATTTTTCTCTTATGCACTTTGATTTTTCTATGTTCTTATGCAAAATGTAGCTAGAGTATGAGCATTAGAAAGCAAAACAAAGTTCAGTTATCAAATTTGTTACGTAAGTGGAACATAAACATCTGATATTTGAATGCTCAAACTAGCACTAAAGTATACAGATGTTCTCTGTGGTGTTTTGACCATTCACGTTCAAATTTTTTTGCCTATGTTGAAGATGTCTGTATTCAATAATAGAGCCAACAACCTATTGTGCTCTTCCAGTCTGAAAGTTAGGGAAGTCACAGGTGCTGGCGTATCTACAGGACTTACTGGTACCATATCAGCTTCCTGGGTTGAAGTCAGAAGACTTTGTCATTAATAAAAACCTTTACAACCTAATAAGGAGTATATAGTGCTCACCGTTGGACAATCAGCATTCATGAGCCGTTATTAACTATACAATGATATGTAAGACTGCAGTTACTTCCTACCCTTAGAACAGGAGAAACCATGGTGTTAGAGATACTTATACGTGATAAGTGTTTTCAAATGTTGACTTTCTAATGGCAACTTCTATATAGGACTTACCCATATTTCACATAAGCAGCAGGCTTACCAATTGTTAATTCAGGGTAAGCATTATATGGAAATGGAAACTTTCCTCCCCCTTATGATACCAACCTTCTAATTCCTCCTGTATTTCATTGTTTTCACACATTCAGAGACCCCTACAATGCTCAAGAGTAAATTAGCAGGATTCTCCCTGCTGTTTCTATTGAATTGAGTTAATAATATAATGAGTTGATTGTTGAATTAAACAAAATAAAGCTTGCCATGTGGCTGCAATACCACTGAGATTGCATTATTTCCCCCTATAACTTGTCTCCTAACTGTTGGTTTGTGGCTTTAATGGTTCAGACTATGCGTCTGTCTAACATATGTAACTTGCTTCATAGTATTTTCATTTGGAGACAGAAATGGTTATAAAGTGAGGTGGCTGTGACTCAAAAGCCAACAGTTTTATCAGTAAGAAATTACTTCCCATATGGATTTCTTGCTTTGTGCGTGCGCGCACATGCAAATCCTCAAGGCATTCGGTAGCTTGCGTAACGTGTATTGATTTCTCTCTTGCTGCTTTGCAAAGAGTGTGGTGACTAAGTGGTTGTGGCTCAGGTCGTCTGCATATTGAACTCATTTGCCATTTGTTCATGTTAACACAGAACTGCTTTGGGAAGAGATTAGGCTATGTGCCGTATTTAGCAATGTCAAAATGTTCATGGAAACACAGTAATATTTTGGGATGGGATTAGGCCATGGCCCTATCTAGCAATGTCCACACCTATCTGTTCAACATATGTATCCTGTAAACTCCCCCTCTCCCCTTTGCCAGTTCCCTTCGTACCCCCCAAAAATTTTGTCTAACGTTGTTAAAAATCAGAGGGGTAGCCGTGTTAGTCTGGATCTGTAAAAAGCGACAGAGTCCTGTGGCACCTTATAGACTAACAGATGTATTGGAGCATAAGCTTTCTGGAATGTTTTTCTAGTTGCACCTTGTGTTACTTCTATGACTCCTTAACACCCATTCATTATCCATAACCTCCCTTACTGCCTGAATAAGACAGTGGGCTAGTTTGTATGATCGTGTCTCCTTTAAGTGGCTAACCCCAAAGACTACCTTGCTACTTTCTCACATTAAAGGAATTTTCCTTGAGTTAAAGTGATAGAGCCCTGAGTTTTTGGTGTTGATCATCGTAGCATCAATCTCTATTGATGACCATGTTGTTTGCATCAGATGTATGTCGCTACAGATGTGTTATGCTGGATTCTTTCTTGGCTTCAGTTCATGTCCTCCTGTGTTTTAGCCCATTATGTTCTGGAGTATTTTCATGGGTGACATACCAGGGTACAGTCCAGACCAATGAGTAGCTGTGTCACCCCTACAGAGTGCCCTTTATCATGCCTTGCTGCTGTAGGTTCCAACCTGGACTGCTCACAAACAGCCACCAGCATTTAAAAGTCACTTCCAACTTTGTCTGTGTGTGCACTGCAGCCAGCCAGCCGCACCTTGGCTCTTACGAGCCTTTAAGATTACCACAGGGTGACCCCAACATCCTTCCAGTCCCAATCCCCTCGCCCCCCCCCAAACATATATTCTGTACTGTCCAGTCCTCTGCTGGACAACACAAATATATTGAATGTTATTCCTTTAAGGGAATAATATGCACACAGCTTGTTACCCAGACACTTCAACTTGAACACTCTGAATTAGATAAAACAATTTAAAAAGTTTATTAACTACAAAGAGAGAGATTTTAAGTGAGTACATGTAATAAGTAAGGCTGCGATTTAGTCACGGAGGTCACGTATTTCGTGACTTCCAAAGACCTCCATGACTTCAGCCAGCCCTGGCTGGGAGCTGCAAGTTCCCCCCTCCTGCAGCCCATGGCCACCATGGGCAGCAGGGGGGACACCCGCCGCTCCCCACCACCCTGGGCAGCCCAGGGACCCCTGGAGCTCCCGGTCTCCATGGAGGCAGGAGGAACCCTTGGAGTTCGGAGCTGCCAGCGGAGGGGGACCCTGGAGCTACCAGCCCACTCGTAGCTGTCCAGGCTCTTCATTTTATTATGGATATTTTTAGTAAAAGTCAGGGACAGGTCATGGACTTCCGTGAATTTTTCTTTATTGCCCATGACCTGTCCTTGACTTTTACTAAAAATATCCTTGACAAAATCTTAGCCTTAGTAATGAGGCATAAAAGTCAGAACTAGTTACAAGAAAAATAAAGATAAAATGCTTCCTAGGGCCTAACTTAAACTATGTAAGATTCAAAGCAAAGTGTTCTCACCACATGCTTTCAGCAGCCTTACTGACCAAACTCCTTAGGTCAGGACCCCTCCCACAGAGTCCAATGGCTGCTTCCTTTGTCTCTTCAGCTGCAGTGAATGTGATGGGCAGCAGGGTGAGAGGGGGTGCGTTGGGGTATTTATCCCTCCTTTTTATAGTTTCAGTCCCCCTCTTGAAAAACATTTCCAGTTGAGATCCAGGAGACAGAGTCTGTATGGAAGGATATTCCCTGCTGGGTTTTTCCCTGTTTGAACTTCCTTTGTTTTCCCTCCCTGCTTGATGACTCTGTGTACTGCTTAAATGCAAATTAAGGCAAGCACATATTCCTTCCTTTGTTTGGGTCACACCTGACTTTGCCTGGACAGTTGCTGTGGGGTTTGGAACATGTGTTAATTACACCTTACAGGGGAATCTTATAATTTCACATACAACGTTGCCACACATATTTTATACACCTGAGGGAATTCTGCACCAAAAATTAAAAATTCTGCATACAATATTTTAAAATTCTGCAAGTTTTATTTGTCAATAAATAAATGTGGAGGCTTCAGCATAGCAGTGGGGAGTACAGGCCACTGGCTGCACAGAGGTGGGAGATCACCTAGGGACAGACAGGGGGCTCTGTTCACTGCCCCATCCAGAGGTGCTTCCCCCACAGCTCCCATTGGCTGGGAACCATGGCCAATGGGAGCTACAGGGGTGGCACTTGAGGATGGAGCAGCGCGCAGAGCTGCCTGACCGTGCCTCTGTATGGGAGCCGGAAGAGGAACATGCCGCTACTTCTGGGAGCATCCCCAAGCCCCTCATCCCTGGCGCAACCCCAGAGTCTGAACCCCCAGTTGGAGCCCTCAGCCCTCTGCACCCCAACCCCCTGCCCCAGCCCAGAGCCCCCTCCTTTACCCCAAATCCCTCATCCCCAGCCCCACACCAGAGCCAGCACTCCCAGCTGGAGCCCTCACCCCCTCCCACACCTCAACCCCCTACCCCAGTTTGGAGCCCGCTCCTACACTCTGAACCCCTCGCCCCCAGCCCAGAACCCCCTCCTGCAGCCTGAACTCCTAATTTCTGGTCCCACCCTGGAACCCACATCCCCAGTCCAGAGCATGTACCTCCTCCCACACTCCAAACCCCTGCCTCAGCCCGGAACCCCAACCCATACTCCAAACCCCTCAGCTGCACCCTACATCCTGGAGCACCCTCCTGCACCTCAAACCCCTCATCCCTGGCCCCACCCCAAATCCCACACCCCCAGTTGGAGCCCTCACCACCTCCTGCATCACAACCCAGCCTCAGCCCGGAGCCCCCTCCCACACCCTGCACTTCTCATTTCTGGCCTGACCCCAGAGGCTGCACCCCCAGCTGGAGCCTTCACCCTCTCCTGCACCCCAACCCCCTGCTCCAGCTCGGTGAAAATGAGTGAGTGAGTGAGTGTGGGGAGAGCGAGTGACAGAGGGTGGGGGATGGAGTGAGGGGAGGACAGGGCCTCAGAGGAGGGGCGGGGCAAGGGTGTTCAGTTTTGTGTGAGTAGAAAGTTGGCAACCCAACCCAGAAACACCCTGGGGCCCTGCCCCTCCACTCCAGACGTGCCAGGGGTGTGTTCCGTCACATGATGGCATTCCTGTTTATGTCTTTCAGAGATTCTTAGCCTTTAGTCTTGTGCAGAACTGGGGAAAGTATGGCTTTGAGTTCTAATTGAAACTCACTGTGTTTTGCATTTTGTTGTGAATTCAAAATGATAGAGGCCATTTGTGGATGTAGATTTCCCTGAAGTTTGTGAGTATTTAGCTCTGGGGCTTTGATTCTGTCTCACCACCAACTAACTCATTAAATTTCTTGCTTTGACCGGTTGAAAACTCTTGTGGTTTAGTCTACAATTAACTTTGAGATATGGGCTTGACAAAGGGAAACTTGCAGGGCATGTCCCCATGTGGATCAAAACCAAAGATGCTGGCACAACCCCCTGTGAAATGAAACTGCTCAGTGACTAACTTCTAATATTCCCCTTAGTCTGTTAGATGAGAATTTATTTAACATTAGCTACACATTAGTTTCATAATATCAATACCATTTTTTTAGGTCTTATTAAAAAAAAAATCTTCCTTCCACCTCTGAATGGTTCCAGATGACTAATGTATTTTATAAATTATTTTTCTACCCAGTGAAGAACCTCAACATGTTAAATATATTCTGTAATTTTCCATCTGTTGAGTGGCTCAAACTGTTAATCGTTAACACCAGAAAGGTTGCTATTCCAGCTGGTAAACTGCTTGAAACATTAAACATTTTGCAGGAAGTTGTTTTTCCAGCCTCTAAGTGGTTTAAAATGTTAGGATTTTTTTTTATTATTTCTTACAAAAAAGAAAAAAGTCCATCTGCACTCAGCTGCTCCAAACTTTCTTAGCATTCTAGACCTGTTTAGATTTTGCTCATGAAGCCAAGTGTGAAATCCATGGCCACAAGCCAAATCCTGCCCCAGAAGCAGGAGATTTGCAGAAGTCGTCTTGGAAGCTACCAGCAAATGGAAAAGCAGCAACTGTATATTTAGAAAAGAAAAACCTTCAGAAATCTCATTTTAAACTGGGGGTCTTTTCAAGCCTTTGGCTGTCTCTAGATGGCTGAAGCCTGTAGTGGCTTGTACTTGGTTAATATTGGTTGCACTTGCATTAATAAATTCACAAGCTAAACCAATATAACCAGTTTTAAACTGATATAAGAGCTGTCCACCCAGGCATTTGCACTGGTTCAACTAAGTCAGTTTTTAAAACAGTTTCAGTTGAACTGGTTCAAGTTTTTGACTCTTGGATGAACTCTTCCTATATGTTCATCTAGATAGAGCCCAGCACAGATTGGGCCTGTCGGTCTTAACATCAATGAAACTGTTTTCTTAGGACAATTCTCTTAATAAGCAATCGGTATGGGGGCCACTGGCAGGCTATATATATAGAGAGAGGCTGGTGAGTTTTAAGTAATTGCTTATATAAATATCTTAATTATGGACTCAAAATTAATGTGGTTTTCAAGTTGCCTTGAAAGTTCTACTTTTCACTAGCTTCAAACCAGCCAACAACCCAACCAAATCCTCCATTCTTGCCATATAAAGCATACTGTAATGTTGCATCGAAATGTGATATTTATTACAATGATGAGACATTATTAAAGTTCTCTATATAAAGCCACAGGAGAACCTTTAAATGTTTGGTGCTGGGAAGCAGTTTCAAGAAGGATCTTAAAGCATGGATGCTTAATGATATGTAGAGATCACCTGTCAGCCCCCGTGACCCTCCCACATACCCCCATCTGGTATGACAGAAGTCACTGGCAAACCCACATCCCTCTCCTGTATCTTTTAGAGAGGAAGTGGCAGGTCTGCACATTCCCTATAGCCTTTGTGGGTCATATCATCTTTTCTCTTCTTTGACCCATCTGTTTACTAAGCTTTCCACTTTTATTCCCCTCTAAACCTAGGACCCCTTTTCCCTTCGCCTTATGGGGTCTCCCTCTACCTTTGAGTAGGGTCACCCCATGCTCCTCCTCTCCTGCTTTACCCATGAGAGCCTCAAGAAGCTGTTTATGGCAGTGAGTAAGGTTTCTGATGGTTGCCACTTTCTGTCTCCAGATACATCTTTCTGTCACATATGAGGAAACAACATAAGGAATGGAGCAACCTCAGCAGGTGGAGCATTAAAAATTCATCTGGGTAGGAGAGCGGCCATGAAAATGCTGCTCAGTCTCTTCCCATGGCAAAGAGGCAGCAGCTGAGGACAGGCCAGTAGATGGAGATCCTGAAAACCAAAGTGGGACTCTTGGCAAGAGTACATAGCAGCGTCAAAATACTGCTCAGAGGTATAGATAGGCTCACGTAGTTAAACGAGTGATATCCCGCGCAGATCACCTTGAGCAATGTGCTGAAGGGAATATCTGATTGTTACTAGAAAACGTGTAGCTATCAGGCAGGGGAAAGGATGGAATAGGAGGAAGAGGGGAGGATCTTGGGAAGAAAAGCCTCTTTCAAGGTCACCTTTTACCAAAGTTGGGGATGGGAGATCGAAGAGAGCTCTCATACTGCTTTTGATGGCTGAGGGTTGCTGCAGTGCTGGCAACTCTCTCAGGAATGGTTCGGGAAGATCTGCTGCCATACCTGAGGCAGACACTCATTTATCTGAGACACTGTGCTCTGACTGCTAACAACCAGCTCAAATTGGCTTATTTTTTCACATTTGTCAAGGAGCCAGCTGCATTGGCTCAGCTGTGCCTCTACAAAGAGGGAAGTACAGAACCAGAAGAAGTTTTACAAGTCGTTATTCTTATTCATTTCTCCTCTCTGCACCCGTCTCCTCTTGATTTTTTTTTAAACTCTGTTTATATCAACTTGTCCTTTGTTATTTGGAACTCTGGGAATGTTTTCAGTATATTTCCTTGCAGACAGATACTCCAACCTGATTGTATGTCTCTTACTATAGCCCTTGGTGAAGATAAGCCATTGACCCTTTGCTCTCAGATAACACAACCTTGATAACATAATGCCTTTACAGCACTGAAAAGGTTTCACTCCCCGCGCCAAGGTGGTTGTCATAAGCTTTACTACTCATCGACCCATGGCCACGTTGGGGGATTAGTTCTCGACCAGTGTGACACCCCTACTTCGGTCAGTTACCCATGGTCTTGCTCCTTCTCTGTGGAATCAGGTTACTCCCTCAGTATAACTCAGGGCGTTCCCTCTTCGTGGCTTGGCCCTTTGGCCAGGTCACTATAGTTTTCCCCTTCTAGGGTATCAGTATCTCTTTGGACTCACTTTCTCAGGCAGTCTTCTGATCTACTGCCCAGACTGTGCCACTTCCTCAGTAGGGGACCCTGGGCCCGGCCATTACTCTGGGTTCCATCCACCCCAGGGACCTTATATCTAGCAACAGTGGAGTACGCAATCCCAGATGCCATTGCTGTTTCCCTGGCCTGCTTCTCATATCCCTTCCCTATCTCTGGCCCCCCTCTGTATTACCACTGCAGCCTCCTCTGCTTACTCTCTCCCTTGACGACCTCCTTCTCTCTTGCAAACTCTTCTCTTCTTTAGGGAGTGACTGCACAGTTCCTTCCTGAGGTCCACTTCCTGGTTGTATGCCACCTGAGTCTGCCTCTGCCCCGCTGGGTTTCATCATCAATCAGCTTTTCAGCTCTGACTCTCTTCCAGGTGCAACCTGTCACAGCATTGATGATCTCTTTTTACCCACTCAGGCCTTTTGTGGGATAAACACCCAGCACAATGGTGTTATAAGGTACTGCATGATTTCAATACCATACCCATATATGGCAGAAAAGATAGCTGGTGCATTGCTGCCTGTTGGGAACTTTTTGAAGTCTGTATTACCTAAAGTTTTCTGGAGTGTCATTCTTCCCCCTTCTCCTGAAATCACTCCTGTAAAGGCCACTACCAGAAGAAGTTGTTCCAGGAATAACAATACTGCAGCAACAGAAAAGCTGCGAAGCAAGTGCTGGGATCACCTGGAACTACAGCCAGGTGGGAATGAGATAATTTGTGGTGAGTCAAAGAATACTGAAGCTGCACCAGCTGCTAGCTGTGGTGTGTTTTTATCTATACATTGCTAGTAGTTGGCAGGTGCAGTTGACTTATGCATGAGCTTTAGTGTGAGTGCATGGCGATGCTCTTGAGTGGTTGACATTCTTTCTTGGAAAATCGTTTGGAGAAATAATAATAATTAATAAAATATCTAGCTATGACTTTTCATCAGTAGATCTCAAAGCACTGGACAAAGGAGGCCAGCATTACTGTCCTCCATTTTCGAGATGGGAAGACATAGAGGGGAAGTGAGTTGCCTGGGTTACTCAGCAGGCCCGTGGCAGAGCTGGGAATAGAATTCAGGTCTCCTAAGTCCCAGTCCAGTGCTCTATCTACTGGGCCACTCGGCCTCTGCGTGTCTTCGAGTGGTGTGTGATGCCACACAACTCTGTCTCGTTTTCCCTCCCGTCCAATGTAAATGTGGGCTGTTGGGATTGCTAGTGGTGAGACATTACAGGTCACAATGCTTTCAGTACATTGATACCACCCAGCTGTATATCTCTCTTTTATCCAACCCATCTACTGCTGCTTAATGCCTTTTCTAGTGTCTGGTTCAGATTGGGGCACAAATGAGAGCTATTGGTTAGATGGCTAAAGAAACCTGTGGCTAAAATGGGGATTATGCTGACACACTGAGGGAAGCAATGAGAAGATATGGTGAGAATTTTATCTACCCCTTTGAAAGGTGTGTGCCTGCAAATTCAGAGTTGGCATGCTCAGGTATTTTTTGGTTCTCCAGCTGGTGTTAACAGCAGCAGTAACCAGGAAGAGTTATTTTCATCTACAGCTGGCCAGAGGAGTGCAACGATTTTTCTGGTTAATGTAAGGATTAATTAGTTTTTGCATATACAGTGATTTGAAGATGTAAAGTGTTACACTCTTCCTACAATTAGGAAAGGAGTTATTCTTAATCACTTATTTATCTAATATAGTGACCTAACCCACCTCTGCTTGGATTGTTGAATGCTTTCACCCATGGGGACAAGGTCAAATCTCAGATGGCGTTGAAATATCCATTGACGTTTTAAGTTGGTTTCAATGATGCTGTTTTGGATATTTTAAGCATGGGAGCAGATTTTTTTTTTCTTCAGCACACAAATTCTGAAGCAAGGTAGTGCAGATCATAAAAATAAAATCTGCCTTCTTGATTATATCTGTATTTGTAGTATCAATAAATGTATCTCACAAAACCTTTGTATATATACCTTTGTATATATACCAGCTGTACCACCTTGTTCTGCTATCTTACATCACCTGGAAGAAGCAAGTAGTGGTGCTGCTTATTATAGTAGATGGCATTCTTTCCTCTGAATCACTAATGAGTCAATGTCCCAGCAAGGAGTTAAGGACCCATGTGCTACTGGAGATGTTCTTGTTGGATGAAAGTGATACCAATTTTTAAAAAGGACTCTAGAGGAGATCCCAGCAATTACAGGCCGGTAAGCCTGACTTCAATATTGGGCAAACTTGTTGAAACTATAGTAAAGAACAAAATTGTCTGACACATAGATGAACATTATTTGTTGGGGAAGAGTCAACATGGTGTTTGCAAAGGGAAATTATGCCTCACCAATCTGCTAAAATTCTTTGAGAGGGTCAACAAGCGTGTGGACAAGGGGGATCCAATGGATATCGTGTAATTAGATTTTCAGAAAGCCTTTCACAAGGTCCCTCACCAAAGGCTCTTAAGCAAAGTAAGCTGTCATGGGATAAGAGGGAATGTCCTCTCATGGATTGGTAACTCGTTAAAAGATAGGAAACAAAGGGTAGGAATAAATGGTCAGTTTTCAGAATGGAGCGAGGTAAATAGTGGTGTTCCCCAGGGGTCTGTACTGGGACCAGTTCTATTTAACATATTCATAAATGACCTGGAAAAAGGGGTGAACAGTGAGGTGTCAAAATTTGCAAACGATACAAAACTACTCAAGATAATTAAGTGCCCAGCAGACTGTGAAGAGCTACAAAAGGATCTCTCAAAACTGGGTGACTGGGCAACAAAATGGCAGATGAAGTTCAATGTTGATAAATGCAAAGTAGTGCACATTGGAAAACATAATCCCAACTATACATATAAAACGATGGGGTCTAAATTAGCTGTTACCACTCAAGAAAGAGATCTTGGCGTCATTGTGGATAGTTCTCTAAAAACATCTACTCAATGCAGCCGCAGTCAAAAAAGTGAACAGAACGTCGGGAGTCATTAAGAAAGGAATAGATAATAAGACAGAAAATATCATATTGCCTCTATATAAATGCATGGCACGCCCACATCTTGAATACTGCATGCAGATGTGGTTGCCCCATCTCAAAAAAGATATATTGGAATTGGAAAAGGTTCAGAAAAGGGCAACAAAAATTATTAGGGGTATATGGAACTTTCCGTCTGAGGAGAGATTAATAAGACTGGGACTTTGCAGCTTTGAAAAGAGAGGACTAAGGGGGGATATGATAGAGGTCTATAAAATCATGACTGGTGTGGAGAAAGTAAATAAGGAAGTGTTCTTCCAAGAACTTCATAACACAAGAAATAGGGGTCACCAAATGAAATGAATAGGCAGCAGGTTTAAAACAAACAAAAGGAAGTATTTCTTCACACAATGCACAGTCAACCTGTGGAACTCTTTGCCAGAGGATGTTGTGAATGCCAAGACTATAACAGGGTTCAAAAAAGAACTAGATTAATTCATGGAGGATAGGTCCCCCAATGGCTATTATCCAGGATGGGCAGGGAAGGTGTCCCTAGCCTATGGGTACGTCTACACTACGGGACTATTCCGAATTTGCATAAACCGGTTTTGTAAAACAGATTTTATAAAATCGAGTGCGCGCGGCCACACTAAACACATTAAATCGGTGGTGTGCGTCCATGGTCCGAGGCTAGCGTCGATTTCTGGAGCGTTGCACTGTGGGTAGCTATCCCGTAGCTATCCCATAGTTCCCGCAGCCTCCCCCGCCCCTTGGCATTTCCGGGTTGAGATCCCAGTGCCTGATGGGGCAAAAATCATTTTCGCGGGTGGTTCTGGGTACAGCCTCACCCCTCCCTCCCTCCCTGAAAGCGGCAGACAACCGTTTCGCGCCTTTTTTCCTTGGTGAACTGTGCAGACGCCATAGCACAGCAAGCATGGACCCTGCTCAGCAATCGTGGATGTTTTAAACACCTCGCGCACTCTTGTGCAGTATATGCTGAACCAGGACCTTCGAACCGAGGCGAGTAAGAGGCGGATACGGCAGCGCGGCGATGACAGTGATGAGGACGTAGACACAGAATTCTCTCAAACCGCGGGCCCCGGCGCTTTGGAGATCCTGATGGTAATGGGGCAGATTCTATCCATTGAACGCCGATTTTGGACCCGGGAAACAAGCACTGACTGGTGGGACCGCATTGTGTTGCAGGTGTGGGACGATTCCCAGTGGCTGCGAAACTTTCGCATGCGTAAGGGCACTTTCATGGAACTTTGTGACTTGCTTGCCCCTGCCCTGAAACGCCATAATACCAAGATGAGAGCAGCCCTCACAGTAGAGAAGCGAGTGGCGATAGCCCTGTGGAAGCTTGCAACGCCAGACAGCTACTGGTCAGTCGGGAATCAATTTGGAGTTGGAAAATCTACTGTGGGGGCTGCTGTGATGCATGTAGCCAAAGCAATCACTAAGCTGCTGCTACGAAAGGTTGTGACTCTGGGAAACGTGCAGGCCATAGTGGATGGCTTTGCTGCACTGGGATTCCCTAACTGTGGGGGGGCGATAGATGGAACCCATATCCCTATCTTGGCACCGCAGCACCAGGGCACCCAGTACGTAAACCGGAAGGGGTACTTTTCAATGGTGCTGCAAGCACTGGTGGATCACAAGGGACGTTTCACAAACATCCACGTGGGATGGCCAGGAGGGTTCATGACGCTCGCGTATTCAGAAGCACTACTCTGTTTAAACGGCTGCAGCAAGGGAATTACTTCCCAGACCAGAAAATAACAGTTGGGGATGTTGAAATGCCTGTCGTTATCCTGGGGGACCCAGCCTACCCCTTGATGCCATGGCTCATGAAGCCATACACAGGCAGCCTGGACAGTGGTCAGGATCTGTTCAATTACAGGCTGAGCAAGTGCAGAATGGTGGTGGAATGTGCATTTGGCCGTTTAAAGCGCGCTGGCGCACATTACTGACTTCGCTCAGACCTCAGCCAAACCAATGTCCCCTATGTTATTGCTGCTTGCTGTATTCTCCACAATCTCTGTGAGAGTAAGGGGAGACCTTTATGGCGGGGTGGGAGGCTGAGGCAAATCACCTGGCCGCTGATTACGCGCAGCCAGACACCAGGGAGATTAGAAGAGCACACCAGGAAGCGGTGCGCATCAGAGAAGCTTTGAAAACGAGCTTCATCAATGGCCAGGGTACAGTGTGACTGCTGTGTTTGTTGATGAACACCCAACCCCCTTGATTGACTCAGTCCCTGTAAGCAACTCCCCCTCCCCCTTCGAGTACAGCTTACTTATGCAAATAAAGTCACTCTCATTTTAAAAGCATGAATTCTTTATTGATTCATTATAAAAAGAGGGAGAGAAGTAAGGGTGTGCTTTGGGAGGAGGATAGGAGGGATGGAGAAGGCCATTAAAAAAAAATTCAGAGTAACGACATCCTTCTGGTTGGGCTGTCCACGGGGGTGGAGTGGGCAGGTGCACGGAGCCTCCCCCCACGCGTTCTTACACGTCTGGGTGAGGAGGCTAAGGAACATGGTGAGGGGGGAGGGTGGATATACAGGGGCTGCAGCGGCACTCTGTGATCCTGCTGCCGTTCCTGAAGCTCCACAAGACATCGGAGCATGTCAGTTTGATCACGCAGCAGCCCCAGAGTTGCATCCCGCCACCGCTGATCTTCCTGCCGCAACCGCTGATTTTCCTGCCGGTCTTCCTGCCGCCACCTCTCATCTCGGTTGTCCCTCCTGTCCTCACGTTCACTGGCCTCTTTCCTGTAATTTGAAACCACGTCCTTCCACTCATTCAGATGAGCTCTTTCATTGCGTGTAACTTCCATAATATCCGAGAACATCTCATCTCGCATCTTCTTTTTCCTCCGCCTTATCTGTGCTAGCCTTTGGGATGGAGGAGGGATGGTTGAAAAATTTGCAGCTGCATGAGGGAGATAAATATTTAGAAAGATACATTTTACAGAACAATGGTTATACTGTTTCACAGTGAACATCACTATTCACCTAGCACATGTGATTTCCCTACAAGGTCGCATTTTTCATCTTAATAGTGAGTGCTTGCAGCTCTGGAGTTACAGATCTCACAGACACAGGTCCAGGCATCAGAATTCAGCTTGCATGCGGCCATGGTAAGCCACTGTCTCAGTGATTTACCCCTCCCCCCCAACGCATGGCTAATACCACGCTAGCTCCCTGCTAATCAACAACCTTCCCCCCCCCCCCCCCCCCCGGCGGGTCGGGTAGCGTGGGGGAGATCGCCGGGGCCCCAACACAAAAGATCATCGGCCTTTCACTCCGCCCCTCCCCGGCCGCTACGTGCAGGAAAGTGTTTTTAAGCTGCTGCATTCCACGAACCCAGTAGAAAAATGGCCACCCCCTTACTTAAATTCCTGATTTTTAACCAGGTTATCCTGAACGATATCACTTTGCTGAGGATAACAGAACAAGATAAAGAGCGGATGCTTCTTGAATGCCAGCAGTCATCGGGACCATACGCTGCTATGCTTTGCCACGCAATGATACCTGATTACTTGCTACATGCATGGCATGGTAAAGTGTCCTACCATGGTGGGCGGAACAAGGATGCCTTGCCCAGAAACCTTCTGCAAAGGCTTCTGGAGTACCTACAGGAGCGCTTCATCGAGATGTCCCTGGAGGATTTCCTCTCAATCCCCGGACATGTTAACAAACTTTTCTAAGTAACTATACTGTCTGCGAATGCATCCCAAGTCCTCAGGGCAAATCAATCATTAAAAAAGGCTTGCTTAAAAAACAATGTTTGCTATTTGCAAAGGTACACTCACCAGAGCTCCCTTCCATGGCGTCATTGTCTGGAATAGTTGCTTGTGAGGGCTGGGAGCAGGGTAATTCCGTCAGGGTGATAAAAGCTCCTGGCTGCTGGGGGTCACGGAGTGCTGTGTGCTCTCTGCTAGGTCTTCCTCTTCTTCTTCATCTTCATCTTCCCCGTCTGCATAATCCTCAGACATGGCAGAGATTACAACCCCCACCTCGGAATCCACGGTCAGGGGTGGGGTACTTGTGGCACAGCCCCCTAAAATTGCATGCAGCTCAGCATAGAAGCGGCATGTTTTTCGACCTGTCCCGGACCTTCCGTTTGCTTCTTTGGTTTTCTGGTAGGCTTGTCTGAGCTCCTTAACTTTCACTCTGCACTGCACTGAGTCCCTGCAGTGGCCTTTATCCGTCATAGCCTTAGAAATTCTTTCAAATACTTTTTCATTTCGTCTTTTGGAGCGCAGTTCTGTTAGCACTGAATCCTCTCCCCATATAGCGATCAGATCCAGTACCTCCCGAGCGGTCCATGCTGGGGCTCTTTTTCGATTCTCAGGAGACTGCATTGTTAACTGTGCTGATGAGCTGTGCGTGGTCACCTGTGATGATGAGCTCTCCACGCTGGGGAAGCAGGAAATGAATTTCAAAAGTTCGCGGGGCTTTTCCTGTCTACCTGGCCAGTGCATCCGAGTTGAGAATGCTGTCCAGAGCGGTCAGTGGTGCACTGTGGGATACCGCCCGGAGGCCAATACCGTCGATTTGCGGCCACACTAACCCTATTCCGATATGTTAATCCCGATATTAGCGCTACTCCTCTCGTCGGGGAGGAGTACAGAAACCGATTTAAAGAGCCATTAAAATCGATATAAGGTGCCTCCTAGTGTGGACGGTTGTGGCATTAAATCGGTTTTACGCTCCTAAAACCGATTTAAACGCCTAGTGTAGACCAGGCCTCTGTTTGCCAGAAGGTGGGAATGAGTGACAGGGAATGGATCACTTGATGATTACCTGTTCCGTTCATTCCCTCTGGGACACCTGGCATTGGTCACTCTCGGAAGACAGGATACTGAGCTAGATGGATCTTTGGTCTGATCCAGTATGGCCATTCTTATGAAAAGACAGGGGAAAGTTAATGGACATTGCAAGGAACAAATTCAGTGACTCACATATTTGTATCCAGGGAAGAAAATTCCAAACCCACACAGGTTCTGTTCAAATTCTGATCATATGAAAAGAAGCTATTAAAGTTTTTCCAAACTTGTATCAACCACTCCAGAAAGGAGAAGTACACCTTTTGGCTTAGAGGGTAAAGGAGAGGGCTCTGTAGGATCCCACCTACTTTCTAAACATGTTCTCAGATTAATGTGGTAATCTTTTGAAAAGAAACTCCTTTTCTTTAAAGCACTGAAACCCCTGACCCACTGTTAACTGGTTATCTAGTGGTACAACAAACAAAATGGTAGTGCCGACCATGTTTGTCTAGATAAACAACTCTTCAGTTGTAAAAATTGCTAGGACAACTAATCCATTTGTAGAAGAAAAGTAGTTCATAGGCCTGTGAGTGCTTGCAAAGCAGCTTTTATCATGCACATATTATTTGTGGCTGGTAATGTAGCTCAAGTGTCACTCTCATCTACAATCAAGCCCTCATTTTAACATCACACTGAATGATCTTTAGAAAATAGTGTTACAATGAGAAGGGCTGATAATAAGAGTTCCCTCCTGTGGAAAGCACTGTAAATATTGGTACCAACAACTTGGAGATGTATTGATAATGTAAGGGAATCAAGCTATAAACAAGAGCAATTGTAGAGAGTTCTGTTTTTTGGTTTTTTTATTCTCTCCATCACTGCAATTCATATCTTAGCTATTTCTGCATGAGCAGGATAGGGTATGGTGCAAATGTCACGTTCATGACCTAAAAAGCCCCCCTGCATCTTTCATTTAGGCTCCTAATGGCTATTTTATTTAGTTAGTCACAGCAATTGTATCTGCAAATAGAGCTTTTTCTGGATATTTTACCAATAAGCAATAGACACGTGATACAGATTTCTTTTATGAAGCACAAATAAAACATGTGCCATCAATGTTAATAGGTATGAAAAACTGTTAAAAATATCTTGTGCCACTAGATTACTGAGGAATCACAATTCACATAATATTTTCTTTGACAGTTATTTTAACAGAATATTTCACTTTTTTTTTTAAGGGACTTACAGATGTAAAATTGTTAGTGGAGGGGGAAAAAAAAGAATGCTGGGAAAATAATGTCTCAGCCCAAGAGAATTATGAGCTGTGAAGTACAGCTCAGTATTGTTGGAAGCATTGGTGGCTAGTCAACAATTTTCCATTAAGTTTTGCTATTGAGTAATGGGAAATTTTTATGATTTTGGTTTCAAGTGGTTAAGCAGTTAATGAGGTGTTCCTGCTGCATTTTTTTTTAAACCTAAAATTTGAACTGACTGCAAACATACAGAAGATCAGTGATGAAAACACAGAAGTTTAAAAAAAATATTCAGACCTCTTGCAGTGAAGCAGTTAATTTCTCTGGAAAATAATATTTGTAAATAAGCCATTTTTCTGGTTAATAACCAAGGTGTAACTGAACACTGTTAGTTTTCTAAATCACCATTTGTTACCCAGTAGTGATCTAGTGTTGAAGAAATGATTCTAGCTCTTAAAAACATATTTGACAGTCTAGTTTATGTTGTATTTTCCATTTTGTTTTCCTAACTTGTTGCTAGCACACTGCAGGAGTGGAAAATTGCTCATTTATTGGCTATTAAAGATTGACTTACTAGCCAGTCATAACACAGGATGAACGCTGTATGGTTTTAAAGCAACTGCTCAATGAAAATATAGGGACTTCTACAATACCAAGGTAACCAAGGAAGCTGCTGTATAATATAGACAATGGGAAACATAAAGTTTACCTCATAGAATGAATAAATAGTTGAATGTATAAGAACTCCTTACTTACCTCAGAGGGTGTTTGTTAGGATTTATTTATATTTGCAGAGCCATTGAAGATGTCAAGTCCTATAAATACTAAAATTGATTAATAGTATTGTTATTATAGTATCTTTATTAAATAGTATGAATAGTATGTGTTTATGAACTAGTATTATTGAATAAAAGTATAAATACATAAAACAGTATGAAACCATGTGCCAGTAAATGTAGCATTAGACGGGTGACCTTGAAGTCTCTTTGAGGCTGTCACATTTATCAGGTAACTTTCTCTCTTTCAGCTGACTTTGAAAATGGATCTGCAGAGTAGAGCCATACTGTAGTTCAGTGGTTCAAGTCAACATTCTAGCTCATGGATTGTCTTCCCGAAATATGTGGGAAATAAATATTTCTGATATTGGGTGAGAGTAGTGAATATTTCTGTCTTTCCCGTCATTTCCAGAAATAGGTGCTGCCAAATAATATGCAACGACAGACTATATAATCCTGCCTTTCTGTGGTCAGAATCTCAATTGGAATAATAGCTGAGAAGGAACTTTTAATGCCTTAGCTGCGCTTGCCAGAAAGTCTTTGTGAAAGAGTGTTTGAATTTTCCCTGCTCTGCTCTCCACATACATTTCTGTGACTGATTTACCAACCGTTTATTTTAACCCTAGGAAGCAGTGAAGGGTTATTGCGCACTTTCAAACCAAAAACATCTTTTGAAATGTTTGGATATGTAGCTGACAACCTTTCAGGTTTAAAGAGGTGGATTTTACTTCCAAAAATAGAAGCAGACTGAAGACAGAGAAATATTTTATAATACAGTAAGTGACACACTTTCATAAAAATAACAACTTTTTGGAAGCAATATATTTGAAATTTCCAACCAAAAAAGTCTAGCCTTAACTCTAATTTACACATTTAGACAGATAAATAAAAAGGATTTAAACTCTTTAGTCAACTGAGACACCATGCACTAAAAATGTTTAAAACTTCAAACAAAGAAAAACTTTCCATTTCTATCATCACTATTCATTCTAAAAACCCCAGAGGTGCAATTCATTGGAAATTAAGAGGTTTGAAATCTGGGTCCAAAATTTGCAAGTTGGGCTCATCTGTATTTCTTAAGAACAAAACAAATCTCACTTAACCTACCACTTACACTGTAGCAGAATACATCCGGGTAGAATATGGTAGTTGTACAACTGACTGACAGCAACAATGGTTTAGGATTTCTTGGGAATTTAGAAAAATACTAAGTTAATAAACTTAGTGCAGCCAGTGTTATTTTTCCAAAACCTAAGCAAGCAGTCATCAAGAGGTAAAACTTCCTGCTGCTAATAATCTAGGACTCTCTTTTTTCTATAATGTATACATATGTGCACAGTATATATATATATATACACACTTATATAAATGTTAGCTCTGTAATGTCTAATTAGTGTATAAAAGTCCTTAGTAACTGTAATGATATTCATCA
This sequence comes from Mauremys reevesii, assembly GCF_016161935.1. Lineage (NCBI taxonomy): Eukaryota > Metazoa > Chordata > Testudines > Geoemydidae > Mauremys > Mauremys reevesii. Next base: position 31,369,368 of record NC_052632.1, on the reverse strand, counting down.
TGATGAACTCATGTGTTTTAAAGGTGAATATGATATGCGGCCATAGAAATTGCATTGTAATTAATCTATCTTAATATGTTGGTCTAAGAGTATCAGACCAACATATTTAAAAGAAATATTTTAAAATTTAAAATATTTTATTTAAAAGAAAAATAATAAGAGTATCAGTTTTGGAAATTCTGGTTTAGCATATTGCATATTTGGAAAGTTTTGCAAAATAGGTAAAATCTCAAATGTCAATATTGACATTTCTGGGCTCTCATTTAGCTAGATTTTTGTAATGCTTAATCAGGCTATTTACCAAATATATTTCATAAGTTACAGTCTCATACCAGAAACTGGCACCTTTTTTGCTTTATGAACATAGGAAATATTATATAGTCTCTCCTTTTGGTATGACCCATGCTGACCTTAAAAATGCCAAGTACTGGAGTTTGTCTCTCAAAAGCCTCTGAAAATCATAGTTGAAAGATACGACATCCTCATGAGAGATTATAACTGAGCTTCAACAGGACTCAGCTATAGCACAGACTACAACCTTCACAGCTCACTGAATCTAGTTATGCTTCACAGTCCACCTAAGTCAGATGGGGCATGTCCAAATGACCAAAATCAGAGGTGTAACAAAAACAAGGTAGAAGTCTCTGTATGCTGATTGATTAATCCCTTTAAGTACAATATGTCTCAGCCATGTTGCTTTTATGATTCAGCAGTCAATCTGCTAACTGAATAAATGCCAGCACCAAAAGGTTTTTGGGGGACTTCTGAATACAAAATTTGGGATTTTTTTTAATCTCTCATCATTGCCTGGAAAATTTTTGACACATGATGTAATTTGGAGTTCTGTATAAAGTGCTTGGAGATGAACATATATCCAACAGGACCTCCTAAAATTGACACAGATGTTATCACCTTGTGGATTAATATCTCTCATCTAATGGTAAATGCTCTGTCAGTTTTCAAACTTGAATGTAACTAACTGAAGTAGATTTGTTGAGCAGTTTGCTTCTTTGAATCTACTACTGGATTTTTGAAGTTAGGGGTTAGAAAAATGGACATCGGGAGCTAAACAATTATAACAAAAATGATCCAGTGACTCTGCTGTGAAACACATAGAAACGTTTATTTTAGAGTTAGCAGTTTTGGGAGAGATTGTTGGCATATGTAATTTGGTGATTGAAGAGTTAATTTGCCATAGCTGGATCCTAATTGATAAAATTAGTGGATATTGTCTATGTAGAATGTGGAGAAATCCAAACAATCCCAACAAATACAGCTGAGCTTGCAGTTTATATCAGAATCCAAACTATTAAGGATACCTTCCGTCTGTTAATGAAGAGAGTCTACTCTTATAAAATTCCATTCCATATACATATACTCCCTCCTTATTCTAGCTTCAGGGATCACAGGAAGAGCCTCAATTGTAAGTAGAATAATGTTAAAGTGAGGCCATGCCTCCCAGTCTGTTAGAGTTCATTCTTTATTTTTTAAACAAGTTTTTAAGTGAAAATTTTTAGCAGAAGGTGAGAGATAAGTATCAATGGAGCCTAGTCCTCAAGACTGAAGACTCAGCACCTTTTCAAAGAGAACTGTGGAAGCTATATAGATAATCCCTGCTATTTGTTAAAGGGATCTTTGCACACCTCCCCGAGCACTGCTTTGAAACTTTCCCCGTCAGTGTTATTACTCATGAGGAAATTATTTGTTGACAAATATTTTGAAATAAATTACCAAAATAATTGAAAATGGTATGATTATATTGTTATTGTGTTTGTGTTATTTGGGCAAAATATGAAGAATTTTACAGAATTTTAATTTTTTTTAATTTTTTGGTGCAGAATTCCCTCAAGAGTACCAGGATTCTGTGTGGTGCAATCTGGGTGTGGGCAACTCTGTGGGGGATCTGTGTGTGACGGGGAATCTGGATGCAGGGGGAATGGGACTCTGCAGGGGAGTCCAGGTGAAGGTGATTAAGGCTCCATGGGGGAGTGGAGCTTGGTGGGGTGGGGGTTCAGGGTGCAGCTGGTTGAAGCTCAGTGGGATGGCGGTCTGGCTGTGGGGGGCTCTCGATACAGGGGTGAGGCTCAGCAGGGTGTGGGTTTGGGGGGCTCCTGATGCAAGGGGTGAGGCTTGGGGGAGGAGGGGTTGGGTGCGGAGGGGCTCAGTGGGGTTTTCTGGGTGTGGGGGAGCTCCTGATGCAGGGGGTGAGGCTTGGTGCTGTGAAGGTTCGGGGAGTTTGGTGGATTCTTGGTGCAGGAGGCTCCTGATGGCGGGGAGGCTCAGTGGGTGGCAGTGCCGGGTGCACAGGTGGGGGGAAGGGTCACTGTACAGGCAGTTGCTTCCCCCCGTCTGCCCAACCCTCGTGCATCGAGAACTCCCTGCACCCAGAACCCCCACCCCCACCCCCGGCCAAGTCCCTCCCCCCTCGGTGCAGAGCTTCCTGCAGTCAAGGCAAGTTTCTGGAGGTTGATCTGACCCAGCCCTGGCTGCTCTGTGCAGGGGAGGAGAAAGGGGAACTCCGTCTCCATTCTCCTCCTCCTCCTCCTTGCACTGTCCCTGGGTGGCCCGGGCACCCCCAGACTCCCCTCTCCCCAGTGATTTACCTCTCCCAGGATGCCCGAACAGATGTGTCTACCTCAGGGGTGGCCAAGCTGTGGCTCTGGAGCCACATGCAGCTCTTCAGAGGTTAATATGCAGCTCCTTGTATAGGTGCCAACTTTCCAATGTGCTGGCGGGTGCTCACTGCTCAACCCTGGCCCCACTCCACTCCTTCCCCCAAGGCCCCCACCCCTTCCCCTGAGTCTGCTGCACCCTTGCCCCTCCCCGAGCCTCCTGCACACCACAAAACAGCCGATCACGGCAGGCGCGTGGCGCAGGGATGGAGGGTTAGGTGCTGATTGGCAATGCTGCTGGCGGGTGGGAGACACTGGGGGCGGTGGGGAGCGGACAGGGGGCTGCTGATGTGTTACTATGGCTCTTTGGCAATGCGCATTGGGAAATTCTGACTCCTTCTCAGGCTCAGGTTGGCCACCCCTGGTCTAGCTGCTGGGGAGGAGTGAGTGAGCACTGGTGCAACTTCTCTTTGCTTCCCCGCAGAAACCATTTTCTGCAAGAAAGCAAAGAAAATCTGCAGGGAGGTGGAGGGAGGGAGGCATTTTTCTGCTGCACCACAGTGGTGCAGAATTTCCCCCGGAATAGTGTTAGTCATAGCGGTATGTGAATCTTCTCTATAGTTTGGAGTGATGGTGAACTTCAGCCCTGACCTGTCAGTACAGATAGTATTATACAGTAACGGATCAATCTCCTGACATTCTGTAGCTTGAGGGTGATTTTTGAGGTGTCTGACCACAGTTTCCTGCTGAATTGAGAACCTCAAGTTCATTTCAGTTTAATATTATTTCAGATTGCTGTCCAGGATGACTTTACTGATGCAGCTTTGTCCTGTGAATAGAAAGGGCAGGGGAACCTGGAACAAGTTTTGGTTCTTGTTCTATGTGTAAAAGCCATACAGTTTAACAAAACTCAACCTGTAAAAAGCGACAAAGAGTCCTGTGGCACTTTATAGACTAACAGACGTATTGGAGCATGAGCTTTTGTGGGTGAATACCCACTTCGTCAGACGCATGTAGTCTAAACTAAAACTAAACCTGACTCATGTCATGACATGACGCCAGGGGAGGAGACAGATGCCAGAAAAAGACACTGGTTTAACTAGCACTGTTGCCAATAAAGGAAAGTCATGAGATTCTACAGGTTATTTTGTTATCATATTGAAGGCCTAATTCTGCAGTGTGCTGAATGCCTCCAAAGGGGTGTTAAATGCCTCTATTCAGTTGAGGCAAAGGGTCCAGGACAATGTCACATTGGTGGGCATATTGGAATATTAGAAATAAAATGACATGATTATGAATGGGAAAGCTATTTTAGATCAGAGTTAGAGGTTTCTACAATGGGTTTGTTACAATTTCTCTCTCCCTCTCATTCTACTTCATAATCAGCTAGACTCATGGGAATTAAGGAAGTCTTGGCTTTCCACGTGGAGGGATATGAAACATGGTACACATAAAACTTATTAAAAAATTAGGAAAACATTTCTTAATCTAAATGGTTATTTTTCAAAGGAAGTCTCCTTAAAGTGGAAATAGCCTGGATACAGCTTGGCATGCTTGACTGATCAGCTGCTAAAGTCTCTAGTGATTGGTGCTCTATGAAAACCTGGCTAGTTATTTTTATTTTTCCTTCAGGAAACAAGCAGGGTGATTTTATGGCATTTAACTCAGATACATCCAGTTCTTAAGATGCATGTTCTTCTCTGTTTATTATATTATATAATGATACATGATCGCTTATGGCTGAGCCCTGTTGTAATTTGACTATTTATTAGAAAAGCGAACACATTGACAAGCAGCTTGCAATAGAGTCTTCTCTGAAGTCAACCCTGTGAGGCTCAATGTGATGTTTGCATGAGCTCTCATTTCATATGTATTTGCTCTTGTGCTGTTTTGCAGCAATGGAAAAAGTGCTGGACTAAATTCTGCTCTGCACAGGACCGGCACAACTTGCAGTTAGCCATGTTAAATAGGCTTTTACCCATGTAAATGCTAATTTGAGTGCCTAAATATAGGACTTGTGTGTAATGTTTAATAATAATTTTAATTAGCAGATCTCCAAGTGCTTTGCAAAGGAGGTCAGTATTGTTATCCCTGTTTTCCAAATGGAAAAGCTGAGGCACAGAGAGGTGATGCGGCCACCCTGCAATCTAGTGGCAGAGCCAGGAATTGGATTCAGCTCTCCTGAATCCTAGTCCAGTGCTCTAGCCATTAGACCACAATGCCTTGCTCAGTTTAGGCACCCACATCCAAAACTGGGACTGTATGGACTAAATTCAGTGCTGGTATATATGAAGTCCTGTTTAACTTCAGAGAGTTACATTTGTGCAGAACTGGGTTCGAAAGGGCCTGATTCACTATGGAATTACTCCAGTTCTATATTGCCATAACTCTCTGGAGTTACATAGGCATGAAACTGGAGTAACACAATAGTGATTCAGATCCTAAAGGTGGCCTTAAAGAGATGGCTAACTCTGGTTTTTATTTTGTCTCCTCTCTGTTTCCCATCCAGTATTGTTCCACTCTTACAGATAGTGACATCTGCTGATAGAGCTAAGAGGACAAACTGATACCTGGCTTCCCTGCTGCTAGTGTCACCCACTCCCGGCCATTAATCCAGCTGTGTGCCTGAGTGCTCAGCTAGGCGGATTACTTTGTCTGCATATTTTTGGCTTTCCTCAGTCTGGGTCAATTTACTTGCTAGGTGCGATGAGCCAGAAACTGATTGGTGTAGTGTGCTGCAGCAGAAGCCAGCTGAACTTTAATACAAGGCAAAGCATCAATTTGAGAGGTTACTGTGTTTACAGTTCCTCATGCTGGATAAATCATAAGGATCCTAGGCCAAAATAAGCAGCCAGAGGTGTTTTTTTCCCCTCCCTTTGTGGCAAGGTGATTATATTTAAGAGAAGTGCAGGACTTTCCATCTTTCCAGTGAAACCATATGAGAACCTGCTTAGTGCTCCGTAGTGACAGCAAATGCTGAAGTGGAAGAATATTTTCATTCATCTGCACTAATCTTCTTTTACTCCAAGATTTAGAGAGAGAGAGAGAGAGAAAAAAAATGAGCGGGTGGAATCAGAAAAATCTTAAAAGGTTGATTTAAGCTTTAGCTTTGCCAGCTCTTTCTCCAGCCAATGAAGGAAGTGCCAGACTTTTGCGTTTGTGGTGGGTGTACTCGGATTTTAATCACTTGAACAGTGACACTGGCAGATTTTATTACAAAATAAATAAATATTAAAAACCTGTAAGTAACAGACTTCAAGCACAGTTGTGGTAAAAACTGCAGCAACTTATATCTGAATATAATTGATTGTCTTTATAAACAGACCAATAGGTACGTGTATGAATGGAAAAAGCATCAATTAATGATTTTATGTTCAGGACAAAAAGCATAAAAGGTGTCTTGAGTTTTCCTGCTGTTTATGTAATTTATAGTTTGTTATGCCCTCAAATTAGTGATTGCTTACGTTAGCGTGTGCTGCACAGCTCTCCTTGCCACGTAGACAGAGTATACTGAAGGATTAAAATATTTGAGTTATACTTTTTCTTTCCACTTTCCTTCAGCCTACGCAGATGTCACATTTTCAAGGACATTTCCCACTAGTAAAAGATATAATTTCTCACCATTCCCGTCCTGCACTGAATCAGACCTTAAATAACATACTGTCTACTTCATTAATATTCTCTTTCCTATTTGTGTTGCTATTCTTGCTGATATAGCCAGTGCTTCATTTATAAAGGGGGTTTATAACTGACTCATGAAAATTTTGTTTCAGGGCTGAAACTTTTCATTTAGAAACTCTTTTTTTTTTAAACAACAATGTTTAGAAAGTAACCATTTATAAATGTACTGAAAGCAAAAGAGAGATTTTGCTGGCAGCATATAACAACTAGGGAAGAAAAAAATTGAGAATGGACAAACTTCGTGGAGTTGCCTTACCTCTCCTTTACCCAAGGACAGTTCAATTAAAAACATTATCACACTTTTCTACTTGAAGGGAAGCTTGTGCTAGGGAAGCTTGTGCTAGCAATAGATGAACAAGGACACGCACACATTCTCTCCCCCTTCCCCTCAAAAAATGGTTGGCACAATTCAATAGCTCCTACATAGTATGTATTTTGCATTTTATTTGTATTAGGATGTTTTCTCTCTCTCCATCTTATATTCTTTTATTCATTCTTTCTTCTCTGCTTCTTCTACATTCCATTTCTCATCTTGTGTCCCAATGTATTTTTCTTTCCTCCTCCTACTTTCTCCAAAGTACAATGCAAACAATACTCCTGGAGTGAGGTTTTAAGGTCCCCTCGGGTATTTGATTTTAATATTGGACAAAATGATGTCCCCCATCCCTAATAATTATAAAATGAATAATCCCTGGAGTTTAATGCAACAGAATAATCAGTGTGCAGTGATATGTTAATTTCGTTGTGTGTTCATACTGAGTTAGTAAAGCAGTAAATCATCAGCGTACACAGGGCCGGCTCCAGACCCCAGCGCGCCAAGCGCGCGCTTGGGGCGGCATTTTGCAGGCAGGGCGGCAGGCGGCTCCGGCGGACCTTCCGCAGTCATGCCTGCGGGAGGTCCACCGGAACCGCGGCTTCGGGGGACCTCCCGCAGGCATGACTGCGGAGGGTTCACTGGTCCCGTGGCTCGGGTGGACCTCCCGCAGGCATGACTGCGGAAGGTCCGCCGGAGCCGCCTGCCGCCCTGCCAGCGCACCCTCTGCAGGCGCATCTGGAAGAGGTCCCCCGGAGCCGCGGGACCGGCAGCGCGCCCCCTGCGTGCTTGGGGTGGCCGAATTCCTAGAGCCGCCCCTGAGCGTACGGATAAGCCATAATATAGGTGTGCAAAAAATGTGATACTATAGTATGCCATTTGCACTGACATTTTTATTTTGCAATTGGCTTTCAAGATGATAGGCAGATGGCCAGATTTGCCCTTTCATTTTTTCCATTTCCATTAAGTTGCCTAACTTACTAGCGGAAAATGACATGAAGGTGAGCTTTGGCTTCTACAGCTATTCCAAATTGTAGGTGTAGATCTCGAGCACATGGCCTGCAGGGTCTGCTGCGATACATGATAGAGTCATAGATTCCAAGGCCAGAAGGTACCATTGTGGTCATCTATTCTGAGACCTGCTTTATAACATAGAACTTCCCCATAAAAATTCTTAGATAATGATGATAATTCATGATAATTCATTCACTTCTGTGTTTTTAAAAAAACACTATCGTCTCAAAAAACAAAACAAGCCCCCAAACCTAAAGGTTAGACTGTATTATGCCCTTCAATGGCTAACTCCTTAGGAAGGGGAGGCAAACTCAATGAGATCTCAGATCTGATCGCTGGTCAATCTGACAAGGAGGTGGGGGTTAGCTCTGAGAGTTGTTACGGAGAGCCCTAGTCCAGACCCCACAGATGGACTGTGTTCCCCTGGTGGCCAGAGCCCTCTGCACACAGGTCCTGTACCTTCATGCTGGCTCTGGCCCCTGGTGGTTCTTCACCTTCCTGACAGTACAGCCCTAACGGAGCCTCACTAGCAGGATCCTTTTGGCTAAAAATTGCCATCACCGAGGGGGCTCTCAGGAAAAGATAATGCCACCCTGTATTATCTTACCAGGGAGTTTCCACAGCACGCGAGGAGGGACACAGTGTGCATCCAGTCACTTGCTGTGGGGACAGTTTCCCCCACAGCCCATTTAGCCCATGCGGCCCTCCCTTCCTTTGTCTGCCAGCCCCACAGAGAGCCCTATGGAACTCTTAGCAGGGGGGAGATGTTGCTATGAAGACAGCTGAAACCCTCCCTTCTGTATGCGGATCTCTGGGCCACAGTTTGTCACAGCAATAGTAGGAATAATTACATTTGGGAATGTTTTAATTCTGGAAATAAACAGCGAGTGAAATGTGTTGTTTACTTTTATTTCCCACTTACAGCGGGTGAAATAATTTTCTTTTAAGAGGGGGAGAAAAAAGTCAGATGAGGGCAAAAAAAATCTTGCTTCTAAACTGTCGTGCAGTGCCAGTAATTACCTGTTCTTTTTGATTAAATCTCCATTTTCAAAATTCAGTTGCTTTCCTTAAAAGCTTTGTCAACCTTTGTTCTGATCTCTTTCTGTTTTAATCTGAATCTTTGTACATTTGGGACAGAATGTCTGAAAGCTTATGTTTTTGCTGGAATAAATAAAAAGGACTAGACCAAGCTGAAGAATCCTTGGAAATATCTTGGAGATCTAACAGCAACTTAATAGTTTCACCCAGATCTCTTTTTCCACCTGTTATAGTCAATCCTTTTTTCAGTGCAATCATTTTGATTAGTTTTTAAAGTCATAATAAATTAAAACCTGTTTATTGTTTTAATGATAATTTATTCAAGATGGCAGCATCCTCCTACCCAACTTTTGTTTAAGTTCACTTTGGGTAGATATGCCCTCAGTTTCACTGCTTTTCACTGGGACTTAGGATATGTCTACACTACAATGGGTACAGCAGCACAGCTGAGGTATTGCTGTTGATTTAGATAATCCATTTCTCTGAGAGGCAGTAGCTAGGCTGACAGCATTCTTCTGTCTACCTATTTTTATCTACATTGGGGATTAGGTCATCATAACTAAATTGCACAGGGCACAACATTTTTCACAGTCCTAAGCAATGTAGCTAGGTTGATCTATGTTTAGGTGTAGACCAGGCCTTAGGCTCCTGAGTAACTTAGGATCTTAAATGGGACAAACCTTTGAAAATGTTACCTGCTATTGTACTTTCCGTCTGTAAAGCACCTCACAAGCACCATACTATGTCTACACTACAGCTGGGATCAACACTCTGAGATCGATCCGCCAGCGGTCAATTTAGCGGGTCTAGTGAAGACCCACCAAATCGACTGCAGATCGCTCTCCAGTTGACCCCTGTACTCTACCCCAGACGAGAATAGTAAGGTAGGTCGACGGGAGAAACTCTCCTGTCGACCCCCCGTGGTGTAGACCCTACGGTAACTCAACCTAAGGTACATCAACTCTAGCTACGTTATTCACGTAGCTGGAGTTGCGTAATGTAAGTTGACTTACCGCAGTAGTGTAGACATACCTTTAGTCTTTGCAACACCCTTGTGAAGTAGGGAAACATTGTAACAAATCCACCGCTAATTTACAATCTTTTTCTGTGTCGTTATGAGGCATGTGATGGTAACTTAAAACTTCATGAAGCCAAAGGGCACCGAACTCAGAGCCCCCTCATAATCATAGTATATTCTATTCTTATATGCATAATATAAATTAATTTGGTGGAGGGAGGAGATGATCAAAGCAGCGCTCAGTATTGCATTTCCGTTCTCCATGCTTTTAAGAATTAGCTGAATTCTGGTTTATTTTTACCACAGATGGAGCGGAGTAGAATTCTGCGTATAAACAACAATCATTACAGGCTACTTTATAGTCATGAAATCCTGGGACGCTTTCTCACGGCGGTTCTCAACATGTAGCACATCAGCTTTCTGAGAGCTTTGTGACATCAGCAAAGTAGTGTGCTGCATTCAGCTATTAAATGGAGCTGACCTCAAACTGAAGCAGTAAAAATACATTTCCTACCCCACCCCCACTTGCCCATGATCATAACAGAATAAATGATGAGCTGGAGTATGGGCTATGGAATTTATCTTGCTTGAGAGAAGTGAATTGTATGACTCACTTGTGGTGTTAATGCTTCTCAGCTGAAAAATAAATTTCATATCTCCTAGAGAGATGTCCTGTCTGCCGTATATTCACATGGTTTGCAGAAGTATGGAAATTACTTTTTCGCTATTGTTACTTTTAACAATTATTTTAGTAGGAAGCTAGTCTTTGTGGTGAGATCCACTGGAGTTGAAATTTGCAGAGCTACCAACACTGCAAGATGGAGAAAGGAAGAAGCAGCTAACGAATAAGCATTATAGCAGATGAAGCTTGAGATAAATAATAATAATAATTGGAGATATACCTATCTCCTAGAACTGGAAGGGACCTCAAAAGGTCATCAAGTCCAGCCCCCTGCCTTCACTAGCAGGACCAAGTACTGATTTTTGCCCCAGATCCCTAAGTGGCCTCCTCAAGGATTGAACTCATAACCCTGGGTTTAAGCAGGCCAATGTTCAAACCACTGAGCTATCCCTCCCCCTAATAGATATTTCCTATAATAAGATGAGCAAATATAGTTAGCTAACAGTTGGCCTTGATTATGGTTGGAAGACCATAATGTTAATTACTAATTTGTTTCCAAAATACAGCAGCAGCTCTCTTTGTTTTAGTTTGGATTGTCTGTGGTTGACAGGTTTGTTTGTTTTGATCCCTGAAATAGTTACCAAGCCTGTTTCTTTCCTAATAAGTATTGCCTCTGGCTGCAGTGACTTAGAGGGAGGACAACCAGCCTGTTCCTAATGTCTTCTGCGGCAACCACAATACATTGTTTACTTTAATGTGAGGTACTGTAAGGTGAGTGAGTGTTTCTTGAGCCAAAGCCAATAGAAAACCACCACTGCATATGATGCTAACGTCTGTCTCCTTTCTTGGAGACACGTCTTTACAATCCATGCAGATTGGCTAGGAACTGTAGCCCTGATTCTGCAGGTGTCTCTGTGCTTAGCTTCACATATACGAGTAGTCCCACTGGATACTATTCCAACATGTAAAGTTAAGCACCTGTGAAAGTATTTGCAGGATTGGCTTGTAACTCATGTACATTTCCTCTTAAATAAGGGATTATACCTCCTTTCGGAACTCAAATGCCATCAGACAGTGAATACCATCTGGGTCCTGGTGACATATTACTGTTAATTCCAAAACCACCTCTGTTGACACCTCAATCTGGGACAGATTTATCACCTGAAAAGAATGGCTTGGGTCTGGGGAACTTTCCCGTATTCTCTGCTGTGAAAACCAATGCAAAGAATTCGCTTAGTTTCTCCTTATTGATCTGGTCTTCCTTGAGCGCTCCTTTAGCACCTCATAAGAACATAAGAAAGGCCGTACCGGGTCAGACCAAAGGTCCATCTAGCCCAGTATCTGTCTACCGACAGTGGCCAATGCCCGGTGCCCCCGAGGGAGTGAACCTAACAGGCAATGATCAAGTGATCTCTCTCCTGCCATCCATCTCCATCCTCTGACGAACAGAGGCTAGGGACACCATTCCTACCCATCCTGGCTAATAGCCATTTATGGACTTAGCCACCATGAATTTATCCAGTCCCCTTTTAAACATTGTTATAGTCCTAGCCTTCACAGCCTCCTCAGGTAAGGAGTTCCACAAGTTGACTGTGCGCTGCGTGAAGAAGAACTTCCTTTTATTTGTTTTAAACCTGCTGCCTATTAATTTCATTTGGTGACCCCTAGTTCTTGTATTATGGGAATAAGTAAATAACTTTTCCTTATCCACTTTCTCAACATCACTCATGATTTTATATACCTCTATCATGTCCCCCCTTAGTCCTCTCTTTTCCAAACGGAAGAGTCCTAGCCTCTTTAATCTTTCCTCATATGGGACCCTCTCTAAACCCCTAATCATTTTAGTTGCTCTTTTCTGAACCTTTTCTAGTGCTAGAATATCTTTTTTGAGGTGAGGAGACCACATCTGTACACATCATCCAGTGCCACCACTGACTTCTTTGGCAGGTTTCCTGCTTCTGATGTACTTGAAAAAAATTGCTGTTAGTTTTTCTGTCCTTAGCTAGTCGCTCTTCAAATTCTTTCTTGGACTGCCTTATTATACTTTTACTTTACTTTTACTTTTATGCTCTTCTCTATTTCCTCACTAGGATTTCACTTCCAATTTTTAAAGGATGCCTTTTTGCCTCTCACAGCCTGTTTTACTCTGCTCTTTAGTCATAGTGACATTTTTGGTTCTCTTGTTGTTGTTTTTTTTTTTTAAATTGAAATATGGGGGCATTGGGGTAAAGAGGTTTGATTGCTTTGGACTAAAGTAACTTATGTACTCAGACTTCTGATCTGAAAAAGCAGTAACTTTTAAAGAATTTCAATCATATATTTCTAAAAGTGTCTCCACTATAGTAATAGAAAAATTGTGCTGTAATGGTACAGGTCTGTCTCATCTTACGCTGGGGTTACGTTCCGCAGTCAGCGTGTAAAGCGAAAATCGCATATAGTCAAAATTACATTGAGTGTAATGGCGGGCAGAATCGCCCGCGCTACAGAAACAGTATTTAAATTATTGTTTTTCTCTCTTTTTTTGTTTTTTTTTCTTGTTTTTGCTGACTGCGTAAAGCTGAAATGTGCCTAAGATGCGACAGACCTGTATGTGTTTCTTAAAGGGACGATGTTGATTTCAGTCTAATCCATTTCAAAAGTGTGTGGGTGAGATAGGGTAAAATTTGCTTATGTAGACAGGGCTTTTAAGGAAATCAGTTTAAATGTTAAAATCAGTTTCAAAGAGTGAAATCTTAATTAATTTATTTTGAAATGCAGTGAAAGATGGAGTAACGGTGAGAATTGTCTATAAATTGCTCAAACTATTTTTTGTTCAACATCACCATTTTAGTACTTTGTCAGAGCTCTGAGAGAGTCTTTTGAATAATCATCATTTTGTTTTTATAGGGCCTGCTTGTCATTGCTTTCTAGGTATCTTAGGGCTTGTCTACACTGGCAAGTTTCTGCGCAGTAAAGCAGCTTTTTGCGCTCGAACTGGAGACATGTACACACTGCCAGGCCACATTGCGCAGAAACTCCTCAATTGCAGCGCTGCAAAAAAACCACCTTGACGAGAGTCTTAAGGCTATTTGCACAGAGGCTCCAGCGCGCTATTGCTTTCTGCGCTGTCATTGGCCTCCTTAGCGGTTCCATAATGCCTCAAGTGACGGCTCTGCTCATTGTTTTGAACTCAGCTGCCTGGGAGGCATGCGCCCCTCCCCTTTCAAAGCAGTTTCTGACAGCCCTTAAGTGGTGTGCTGATCTGCCCTGGGACACAAAGCAAACCATTAATGTGGAATGCTCGTACTGTTGAACACAGAGGTGTGTGTGTGTGTGAGAGAGAGAGAGAGAGAGAGAGAGCGAGCACCCAGGGTGGAAGGCCGGGGCTGATGTCGGGGTTTCCCCCTGCCTCAGGACTGGTTGCTTCCTGCTGCTGACTGAACTTACAAGACAGTGTGCTGACACACTCTCTGTCTCCCAAAACAAACTGTCTCTCTCCCCCACTTCCCCACTTCAGTTGAAAAGCAGCTGGCAATGTAGTAGGATGCCCATGGAACAAGGGAACTGGGAAACCTGCATCACGTAATGCTGTGCCTGCCCCATGAGGCATTGCAAACCCTTCCCAAAGCACTCGGTAGCCAGCTGCACAGTGGGATAGCTACCACACCACACTGCTCTTTTTGCCATTGCAAGAGCTGCTAATGTGGATGTGCTCCAGCATTACAAGGAGCACTGTGTGGACACACAACAGTGGTTTAAGTCCAGCGTTTTAATAAACGTGGTATAACTTGTGGCACAGAAACTTGCCAGGGTAGACATACCCTTAGTTACATCAACTTTGTGTAAGCTCCAGGTGTCCTGATGTTTTCTGGATCTTGGTTGTCATGGAGGAACAGTGTTTGTGTTGCAGGGAGCAACAGCTCTGTCCATGTATATAGCTGTAATTTATAATAGGTAGGAACTAGAAGACTGCATTCATTCCCATGCTTAATTCTCTAGCAAGAGTTGTCAGGAGACATAGAACAAACCATTGTTTCCTGCCTGCTTTGTGCATGTATTTATTTAGAGTTCCATGTTGCCGGATATTGATAGGGTTATTGTTACAGTGAAAAGTGATCATGATTATAAGAGCATGTAGCACATTCCAATATTGTAATTCTATTGGTAACCAAATGGAGATGAAGTTGTTAGATTATTTATTATAAATATGTATAAATATTATCAGGTGGTGCTGTCAACATAGCGCACAGGAAATTGGGCTCACAAAAGCTGTAAAGAAGAATGTGAGTTTGCTGAAAATACCTCATCTCACAGTGTCAATTTAGTGACTTCCAGAATGACCCCTATTCTCAGTGCAACTAGAATACACAAGTACAAAGCGCTTTCACAAAGCTAATGTGCAGGCCCACTCAGTGTACTATAATACCATCTATTATTCTCTAGAGGCCTTTGTGGACATGATGACAGGGCTATACACAATGCAGGCACTAATGTTTATTTTAAACAGAGCTGAGATGGTTTCCTTCCTGCTCAGACAAAAGTGTGCACTAAGTTGTATTGAGATTGGAAGTACAGGAGGTGAAAATACATGGGGCAATCTCTGAGTTTAACAGAAACAGCTGACTTGGAGCAACTCTTAGAGCTAAAGGATGCTCACTGGAAAAATCTTCCATCCCACTGTTATAATTCACCTTAATGAGCAGTGAACAAAAGGTTGTAAAGGACGTTTGTGACTGATTGCTGACAAAGTCACGGTGTACTGCAGCTGGCTAGGCTCCTGCTGGCAAAAGACATAATATATTATTGCTACAGGTCACCTAATGGTAAATGAACACTTACTGCCTCTGTGGCAACTGGATTGATTGTTGTATCCACCTCCGAACAGGCCCTGCTTTGTTTTACAAGTAAATGCATTTGTCCCTGCTGTGTTAGTGTCAGCAGATCAGTTCAAATGCAGTGAGTTCAAAATGAAGATGATGGTGATGTGTGTAGGAGGTAGTCTTAGCCTTTGCACAATTAGCTATATACACACATTTTCTTCCAAATGTGATTGCTTGTTCCAAACTCTTGCTAACAGAAATTCTCTTGTCCAACACAACCATTACAAAACTGATCCAAATCTGCTTATGCTAACCAAATTTGTTTTGAAGTTCCTTTCAGAAACTTAAAGTGTATGTTCATCTGTGACAGCAAGTGCCTAGGATATCTTTCCTGCATTTAAAGTCATTCTAGGTTAATAGATTTTGTTAAGCAAATGTGTTCTAAGAGACAGCCTGTGGTCGACAAAAAGGCAGCTGATAGAAAATACTATTTAGCCTTTCTAATACAGATAGACAATGTACAGATGTTAGAGGAGTCCACTAAGAACCAGATTCTGAATTTGTGGAGCCTGAGGGACAGATCCTTGGCCCAGCAAAGGTGCCTTTGTACCACCTGAAATGGGAATGCAGAAGTTCTCTGCTGGCATAAAAGTGACTTAGCTAGCTCTGCACCAGCATCCTACATGTACAGGAGTCATGGCAGGTTGGGGTGGGGGCACTAATTGCCTTCTTTGACAGGGTTGTGATATTGCTGGTCACCTCGATTTTGAGGACAACTTTGACAATCATCGTTTGTACAAGTGGGACTTTGTGTGACTCCATTGACCAAGATGCTGCTGGACTACAGTGCACCCCAGGTCAATGCAGAGCAACCAAAATCTTGACCTGCCAGCGTGCAGGTTCACAACTGAGACTTCCAGAAAAGTCCATCGCCTGTCACTTTTGCCATCCCCCCATCACTTCAGGACTTGTTAGAATGTTGAAAGCTGTGCGAGAATTTTGTTTAAAGTGGATGAGCAGTTGTGCATCAGCTCACACGTAGTTTTGGTCAACAAGACCATTTCCAGTGGCAAAGTGAATCGAGACAACTGAAGGACTTGCTGTCAGCTGATTTGTTTTCAAAGTAACCATCTTTTAGACCAGTTGCCCAATTACCCAGGCTAACAAGTCTGATGCACACAGTCAGAGCCTCATTAGCCAGAGTGTTTTGGACTGAATCTCTCTAGGCCTTCATGGTTACCGTTGGAGCCTGGAGAGCAAAGCTTGCCACCATACTTCACCCTCTATAGGGCAATCCCCTGCTTGCCCCATTTCCACCATTCCACCATGTAAAGGAGGGTTGGACTTAGGGGAGGCAGGGTTTGGGAGTGTTACTGGTTTAGTGGATAGAGGTATGTGATAGTGATGTGATATAGCTTGATATTAGTATGCTACTGACACAGTCCTATGTGATATTCTCAGAAGCAAACTTGGGATATGTGGTCTAGATGAAATTATTATACAGGGGTTGCATAACTGGTTGAAAGACCATACACAGAGAACATATATCAATGGGTCAAACTGGAAGAACATACCTAGTGAGAACCCCCAGGGGTCTCTTTTGAGTTCAGTGCTATTCAACATAATCATTAATGACTTGGACAATGGAGTGGAAATTTGCAGATGACACCAAACTGCCAGGGATCACAAGTGCTTTGGGGAACAGCATTAAAATTCAAAATGACCTTGACAAATTGCAGAATTGGTCTGAAATCAAGAAGATGAAATTCAATAAAGACAACTACAAAGTACCACGTTTAGGAAGGAAAACTCGAATGCATAAGTATGAAACTGGGAATAACTGGCTAGGTTAACTGCAGAAAAAGATTTTGGGCTATAGTGGATCACAAATTGAATATGAGCCAACAATGTTATGCAGAAGTCAAAAAGACTAATTAGAATTCTGGAGTGTATTAACAGGAATGTTGTATGTAAAACACAGAAGGTAAATGTTCTGCTCTACTTAGCACTGGTGAGGCCTCAGCTGGAGTATTGTGTCCAGTTCTGGGCACCACACTTAAGGAAGGATGTGGAAAAGTTGGAGAGAATCCAGAAGAGAGCAACAGAAATGATAAAAGGTTTAGAAAACCTGACCTTTGAGGAAAGGTTACAGAAATTGGGTATGTTTAGTCTTTAGGGAAAAGAAGACTGCAGGCAGAACTCAGTAAGTCTTAAAATATTTTAAGGGCTGTTATAAAGAGGACAATGATCAATTTTACTCCATGTCTACTGAAATAAGAACAAGAAGTAATCAGCTTAATCTGCAGTAACAGAGATTTAGATTAGATTAGGGGGGAGGGCGGTGGTGGTGAAATCCCCATCAGTGGAGGTTTTTAAGAACAGATTAGACAGACACCTGTCAGGGATGACCTAGGTTTGCTTGCTCCTGTCTCAAGTTTGGGGAGATGGCATAGATGACCTCTTGAGGCCCCTTCCAGCCCTGCCTTTCTATGATTCTGGGAGTAGAGGATAGGGAGTACATTGTACTTCAGCAGTCCTCCATGGAGACTTATGTTAGAGCAGTCCTTTGGCGGCTCTGACTTCTATCCAGGGTTAATTTGGTCTCCAGCCAGATCCAGGAACAGGAGAGGTAAAAGAAGTGTTTTAGAACTACTTTTACCTCCCAGTTCCACAGCTGGGCAAAGCACTTTGATAACTGAGCCCTGGGTCTGTTAAGCATGCACTCCCATTAACTCTTCTTGAGATGAGAGATACCATGTTTTGAGGGAAAAGGTCCTAGCTGTACAAGATTTTACCCCTTAGAACACTGATGAGATATGAAGTGTATGCACTGTATACATGTGATGCTATAAATACATACATGGGGTGTGTGTGTAGAGAGAGAGACAGACCCCTGTTGAGTGATAGCCCCTTTGTGCTGCTCATGTGGAGCAAAAAAAGGTGCTGTAGCTCCTTTATTGGAGTGGAACTCTCTGCTCCAGTAACTGTCATTGCCAAGTCCTGTGCCATCCGCCCTACATCTTCCACAGCATGGAACTATCTATAAGTATTGCCAGGGCTAGGCTCAACCCAGAGTCAGGTGGATGGAACCAGCTCTCTGATATACACTACTCCGTGCCAACCAGAGCTCTGGCACCAGAGTCAGGTGGATGGAACCAGCTCTCTGATATACACTACTCTGTGCCAACCAGAGCTCTGGCACAAAAGAGACTGACTCATAATATTTAATGTGTGCAGAAGATTACCCCCCCTGACCTGTACCTCATCGTGGTGGAGGGGTGTAACATCTAAAGTAGGGGATTGCTGTATATGATGGCTAACACAGGAGGCAAAGATACAGGACAGCAGCTGCACCTAGCTACCTGAGGTGAAGGAAGTAGCTGAGAAAGACACAATGGGGTGGGCCAGGAAAACGTTTGTGATACTGCGCCTCCATCTCATCCCAGTGGGCGGAGGTATTCTTTGGGACAATCGTTCGCTCTTGCTTTTGATCAACACGAATAACTTAACACTCAGCACCAGGATTAAATCACCTGCTCTACTCTAAGCTGTAGATGCCCTGCTGTTGCCGTCTTTCCTTGGCACAAATGTGATAGGCTTGTGCAAAAGCCCCCCTGGCACCATGTGTCCTCTGATGTCTGCAGGCATGTCTGCAGTAAACCATGACAGTGTATACAGTCGTAGCTGGGATCTCCACCAATCCATCAACATTGCAACTTGGAATGTTGCAACTCTTCACAGGTATTGTCATCAGGTTGCTGTCTCATGCGAGATGGACTATCTTGGCATATCAGTCGCAAGACTGACTCCATGAGGTGGAAGATCACTGATGCCATGAGGTGGAAGATTCATTACTTCTGTATTCCGGTGGCCCAAACAACTTACATAGGGTAGTGTTATTACTGTGAGGCGAGGCCAAGTCCTCCTTGACAATCTGGATGCCCGTGTCTTCTTGATTACTTATTGCACATCTTAAACATCGGCGTGGTCACCTCACTGTCATAGTAGCCTATGTGCCAGCAGAGGAACTTGTTGATCCAGTCAAAGATCATTTCTACGATCAATTGGAATCTCTAGTAAGCATCGCCCCTCCACATGATAATCTCGTGCTCCTGGGTGACCTAAATGTAGTTACTGGCTCCCTGTGAATTGGGCTTGAACAGCTTATTGGCCGTTACATTCAGGTATATCCAACGAAAATTCTTGCCGGTTGCTCACATTCTTCACATCTCAGAATCTTTCCATTTTCAGGTCATGGTTCAAGCGGTAACCCATACACCGGATGTCATGGATCTCTCATGACGGTGTCACTCCAAAGGAGTTGGACCATATCATCACATGTGACAGGTGTTTCTTCATCTCCTATAAACTGTGGTGCACAATGTGCCACGAACAAAGATCACCACCTAGCGGTGGCGTTGACACTCTGACGAATAAGTAAGCCCTCTGCAATGATGAAGAAGTTTGACACTGATGCACTTCTCTGTGTGCCGGGTTTAGCCAGCAGGTTTTATATCAACGTCAGCAATAGATTCTTGGCTCTAGCTGACCTACCAGTTGATGATGAGATTGCCTAGTCTCTCTTCACCAATCTGCTGAGCAGATGATCGGCTATTGGCACCCAGCATGCCAACCATGGCTAGCAGAGGAGGCCTTCCAGACCATTAAATTGAAGGCCACAGCCTGCCAGCAAGGTGATAAGTGCTCTCATAATCAGCTGAAGCAAAAGTTCAACACCCTGGCACTCGCAATCCTGAGGCATATTATAACCAAGTGGTGGATGATGTTGAATTTGGCTTAGTCGGGGAGACTTAAAACTGGCATTCCATGTGA
Organism: Mauremys reevesii; assembly: GCF_016161935.1. Classification (NCBI taxonomy): domain Eukaryota; kingdom Metazoa; phylum Chordata; order Testudines; family Geoemydidae; genus Mauremys; species Mauremys reevesii. The sequence continues at coordinate 31,349,438 of NC_052632.1, read as the reverse complement.
TCTACAACTTCAGCAGGCAAGAGATAGTTATTACGAATGGCATCCAGAATGACGGCCACAGCTGTCCATGTAAATTGAATGACAACATCCTCTCACTCTGGGTAGAACCACCCTTCAGCTGCTGCTTCTTCAGAGCTAGATGATTTGGCAACCACTGTGGTTTCAAATCCATTGTATGGATGCACTAATGTTGGATGAAGTGCAAACTGAAAAATGAATGCACGGTCAGCACTGATGACATCCCCCCAGAGCTGCTAAAATGTGCTGTTGACCCTGTAGTGGAATCACTTCTGGCCATCTTTTGTCTGGTATGGAGAACTGGAACCTTGCCAGTTGCCTCGAAGGACGGTCTTCTGATCTCACTTTATAAGGGACCATACAGTGAATGTAAGAGCTTGTTGTCCATGCCAGGGAAAGTGTTTGTGCATGTTCTGTGTCTAGCACATTTGGAGTCCCTTCTACATTAGAAATGTTGCCCCCAACAGTCAGGCTTTACAGGTTCACATTAGACGCCATTTTGGCCCTCCATTTGTTGTCGGAGATACACCATGAGTTCAAGATGCCTCTGCACACGGTGTATGTCGATCTCGAGGCTGCATTTGATTCAGTTGTTTGAGTTGCGCTATAGAACTTAAAGGGCGTAGGTTTTCCAGCCACTCAGGTGGACTTGATTAGCGAGCTGCATAATGGAACCACTGTCCATGTACATCTGGGGACTTGGATGTCAGCACCTTTTAAATCTGTATTTAGTGTTAGACTGTGTCTTGGCCCCTGCACTCTTTTGTCAGGCAATGGATTTCATAATGCAGCATTCCGTCAGATCCATTGGCATTAAGATCAGTTCTCTCTCACTCTCAGACCTTGATTATGCTGATGACATTGTTATTCTAGTATTGAGCCCCAACAAGTTTCATGAGGCACTCCAGCAAATGGAGGAGAAGTTGGCTAAGGTTGGCCTCCATGTTTCGTGGTCAAAGAAAAAGCTGCAAAACCTAGTACCAAGTCCACCTGTGACTCCAATCTCTTTGAATAATGAAACTGTCGAAGCAGTTTCCAGCTTTTGCTATTTGGGTTCTATACTCACCAGTTTCTCCAGCTCTCACACAGAGGGTCTCCATCAGATTGGTATTGCAGCATCTGCCATGGGTTGTTTACAGTGAATATGGAATTAACATAATCTCAGCATGATAACCAATTTCAGGATCTATTCGAGCTGTATCCTCTCTGTACTGTTGTACAGTTGTGAAACATGGACATTATGTCACTCAAACTGGGCAAAGCTGGAGGCTTTCCACACAAAATGCCAGCATCGTATATTGGGCATAAAGTGGAATGACTTAATTGTAATCCAGATATTTACGGTCACTCCCGTCTGCAGACTACTGGGGCTATTGTCTGCAGATGGCGTCATGCTTTTCAGACATGTCGTGAGAATGCCACAAGGCATTCCAGTGAACATTGTTCTCCGGGTAGCTTGTAACATCTGGGATAAAATTCCACCAACCGAGAGGTGGAGGTGGCCCAGAGGCAGACCCCCTATTACATGGGTTCATCAAGCCTGTTCCGATGTTGAGCCATTAAGCCATTGCAGCCACACAGGACTGGACCAAATGGTGAATGATCGCTATGGCTGACTGTTCGGCTAAGCATTGAAGAAGAAGCAGTTTAGCCAGAATTTCACATGCAATGGAAGGGACTGAGCATGATATATTTAGAAACTCTATGAACAATAATATGAAACCATCAAATAATTACTGCAACTAAAGTTATATTAAAATATAGTGAGTATGTTGACTTTATCATTAACCTTATTACTAGATGGACACAACAGTGTTACTAGCTATGGTAAATATCACTCTTATACTATATAGATCTTACATAATCCCTTTAACATGAACTATATATGTTCAATAAGATTTATTCTTATGTTAATGATGATATAAATGAATACTTATGATTAATTGCTTCTATTGTAGTGGATCAGGTTCCTGTAGTGGAATATTTGTGAAAAATGAAATTCTTGTGGGGTTATTCACTGGGGTTATTTACTGCTCTTTGTTGTGGCAGAGTGTGTATGTGTATGTCGTTGCCATTAGTATTAATGGGATTTCTGTACATCCAGGGAATGATCTGCTTACCTTTCTCACTTGCTGTACTACCATATAGAAATAAAATGATTTTGTTTCTGTATCATTCAAGATACCAGTATTCCTCATTCAGTTATAACAAACTGCTGCTAACTACATAGATTCTCTGTCTATGTCCACTCACTTTTCCCCTCTCACTGAGTTCTTTTTCTTCACCGAACCACTGGAAGAGGGCAAGCTCTTGGCTATGTAACAGCAGATCAATCTCTCTCTAGAAACTTTCTCCACTAGCTGATCCTTAAATGGCACCATTATGTAAGTTTCACAGGCTGCATCCAAACATTGTAGACGTCTGTTAGGAAAGGTATTTTCAGCATGGAGCAGCTTTTGCAGTAGCTGCCTGTAGGATGCTAGTTAACAAGCGGAGACTTGTTATAACAGATCAATGCAGCCTTTTAGAACAAAGCAAAACAAAAATCTTTGATTGGATCTGTGCCAACGAGAGGCCATTATGACCTACAGCAGTTAATGTGTTTAGTGTGTTGCTGTTATGCTAATTAGGTATTTCTTTAGCAGGGAGGCTGTCAGTTGCAAGTTTCAAATGTGCCTTCCTTAACTTCAGAAGAAAAGTGACATGAACATTGCCTGAAAGTGTAAAACCATAAGCTGTCTGTGACTTTCTTTGTGTATGTGTGTTTATAGTCTGCACGAAGCACGCAGAGTGTGCTTGTTCTTACTTTATCTGAAAACCATTGCACTGGTATCAGCTCAGCTGTAAATGACCTGAAAGACACAAGTCCTTATTCGGACCGTATTAAATATTAGGTCTGTGGTGTCTAGGGCAAAGCGACAATTTTGATGAGGAGAGGTTCTTTGTGTGTGTTTTTGTAAACTAGAAAAATAAATAAAGAGGACAATAAAGAATTATGAGGGGTAGAGAGTGCAAGAGCTCATTTTAGAGCCTGTAGTTATGACTGGGTTAATCTAGTCCTAGTCCTAACCTTCTATCTTCTTATAGGGACATTTTCAAGGTTGATAGATCTGCTGACTTTGATTTGGTGTGTAAGGAGAGGTGTGCATCTGATGTCCCTGTATTCCAGGGATGGATGGGTTCTTAGGTATGCAGCATATGGATATTTTTTAGAGCTGAGCCTTAGAACTCATTGTTTTATATATGCCCAGAGCCCCTCTTCCTCTCTGCATGCTATTGGATAATTAGTCCTTGCTTTTCTTAGGAGAGCACCATTCGTATAGGTGTAAACTGGGTTTTAAAAAAATGTATACCAAAGAAATTCATGGCTATAAAGGGATACTAGCTAACGACTCACAAAAGTAGACTGTCTTTCTAAAGATTAGACTGCAAATACTATTTCTGCCCAGTAACAGCTCTAACTTTTGCATCCTCTGTTTCGGTGTTTCTCAATGAGTGGGTTGCAGCCCTCACAGGGGTCACAACAGGCAAATCAGGGATTTGTGAGGCTTTGAAACTGTTACAATCCAAAGCGAAGAAAATCTCACTTGCCCACTCACCACACACCTTTTCCATTCATTCCATTCCATTCTGTCAACTTCTTGAAACACATGCAAATGAATTTCATACCCTTCTTATACTTATCTTTGATACGTCTCAATTTTTTAGTCTTTTTTTTTAGCAAATCATAGAATCACAGACTCCAAGGTCAGAAGGGACCATTATGATCATCTAGTCTGACCTCTTGCACAACACAGGCCACAGAATCTCACCCACCCACTCCTGTATCAAACCTGTGTCTGAGCCATTGAAGTCCTCAAATCATGGTTTAAAGACTTCAAGGTGCAGAGAACCTTCCAGCAAGTGACCCGTGCCTCATGGTGCAGAGGAAGGTGAAAACCCCCTAGGGCTTCTGCCAATCTGCTCTGGAGGAAAATTCCTTCCCAACCCCAAATATGGCGATCAGCTAAGCCCTGAGCATGTGGGCAAGACTCACCAGCGATATACCCACATGACAAAACCCCACCACAATAGGAACCCTGCACTGGTAGTTTCAGAAGAGATCAATATTCATGGAAACTGGTGTATTCTCATAACTTGAGAGAGCAGATGTTCATTACTGAAACTATACCTGTTCTGTGGATAGAGGATTTCAGTCTGCAGGTTTCACTCTGACCCCCCTTTCAAAAGCTTGAAGTTACAGTTAAAAATCTCAGATTCTCACCATTATTACACTGAGCCTTGAGAGTTTAAAGGAACATTGAGTTTAAAGGAACTTAAGGGGGTCGTGAAAATTTTTGACTTCAAAGAAAAGGTCGCCAACCTGAAAACATTGAGAAATACTGCTCAACATCATCTATTTCTGTGTCTGCCAACTCATGGAGCATTTAGTCACCATGCACGCTGGAGACTGGCACGAGGGTTCCCCCCTATGCAGAGGCAGTTGCTATACCAGGAGAACCAAAACCGCTTACTTCTGTCCACGTTAGTAGGAGCTGTGCTGATCTTGTCAGAGCTTTCTTATGTCTTACTGCTGTAAGACAATCCTAGCAGAATAATCACCCAGTTCACCAGGTGTGGTGACAGCATTCTGTGCACATAGAAACTCTGTAATTTTTAATTTACTTACCTTTCCGTTTTAACAACTAGTAATGTAATTTATTCAGTAAAACTGAATTTAACCCTCTTTGTTCCATCCTTAACAATGTAGTCCCTAGAGATCAAATATTTAGCTATGTTGATAGGAGAACATCATGGAATCTGAATACTGTTGAGCATGTCTTAATAGATTTCTCTCTCCTTAGCAAAAACTCATGTGGCTCAAAATAGATCTTTGAAGCAATGAATAGGTAGAAAAATCTTTGTCCTTTTCTACCATATGATCCTTTCATGTCAGAGTCAAGTCCTTTGTTGTAATGTTCTAGGAATCAGAGTTTTGCTTTGGTTTTTGCGTCATATGCATGAAACTATCAGTGCATTTCAGCTGAACTTGAGTGGCCCATTTGCTAGTAATTGGTCTCCAACTTACTTTAAAACCAGCAGAGTTGTGCCAGTCCCTATATGAATAGAACTTGGCCCAAGCCTTAAAATTTGGATCCAGATCTGAATTTCAAACCTCATAGTGTTTGGAAGTATTAAATCTTTGCTATTGGTTCAGTCCTTTATAGCCAGAAGGACCCAGTCGCAAAATTCAAATCCAAGTCAAGGGTGGGCTTCCCCTCCCATTTACTGACACAAAGATCTGCAGGTGTTTGGATGTGTGGTTTTGGTTCAGGCATTTCTCTAAAATACTGTTATAATTTTCCTATTATTTGGGGAAATATGAATTGATAATGGACCATGGTTTAATCTCAACTGCACTGGTGAAATTCTGGAGTCATTCTACTATTGGCAATGGAATCATTTCACATTTTTACACCAGTGTAACTAAAAGCAGAATTTGACCCCCGGACTGGGTTTTATGGTATGCATGGTTTAGCTTATGAAAACTAACTTTTATTCAATTAATTGTTTTATGGTGTTACCTTAAGAGTCCAAAGATAATTGCAGTGGCCTAATATGAATTATAAGAACATAAGAACGGCCATACTGGGTCAGACCAAAGGTCCATCCACCAACAGCAGCAAATGCCAGGTGCCCCAGAGGGAGTGAACCTAACAGGTAATGATCAAGTGATCTCTCTCCTGCCATCCATCTCCACCCTCTGACAAACAGAGGCTAGGGACACCATTCCTTACCCATCCTGACTAATAGCCATTAATGGACCTAACCTCCATGAATGTATCCAGTTCCCTTTTAAATGGTATTATAGTCCTAGCCTTCACAACCGCCTCAGGCAAGGAGTTCCACAAGTTGACTGTGTGCTGTGTGAAGAAGAACTTCCTTTTATTTGTTTTAAACCTGCTGACCAGTAATTTCATTTGGTGACCCCTAGTTCTTGTATTACGGGAATAAGTAATTAACTTTGCCTTATCTACTTTCTCCATGTCACTCATGGTTTTATATACCTCTATAATATCCCCCCTCTTAGTCTCCCCTTTTCCAAGCTGAAAAGTCCTAGCCTCTTTAATCTCTCCTCATATGGGACCTGTTCCAAACCCCTAATCATTTTAGTTGCCTTTCTCTGAAACTTTTCTAGTGCCAGTATATCTTTTTTGAGATAAGGAGACCACATCTGTACGCAGTATTCAAGATGTGGGCGTACCATCGATTTATATAAGGGCAATAATATATTCTCCGTCTTATCCTCTATCTCCTTTTTAATGATTCCTAACATCCTGTTTGCTTTTTTGACTGCCTCTGCACACTGCATGGACGTCTTCAGAGAACTGTCCATGATGACTCCAAGATCTTTTTCCCGATTTGTTGTCGCTAAATTAGCTCCCATCATATTGTATGTATAGTTGAAGTTATTTTTTCCAATGTTCATTACTTTACATTTATCCACATTAAATTTCATTTGCCATTTTGTTGCCCAATCACTTAGTTTTGTGAGATCTTTTTGAAGTTCTTCACAGTCTGCTTTGGTCTTAACTATCTTGAGCAGTTTAGCATCATCTGCAAACTTTGCCACCTCACTTTTTACCCCTTTCTCCAGATCATTTATGAATACGTTGAATAGGATTGGTCCTAGGACTGACCCTTGGGGAACACCACTAGTTACCCCTCTCCATTCTGAGAATTTACCATTTATTCCTACCCTTTGTTCCCTGTCTTTTAACCAGTTCTCAGTCCATGAAAGGACCTTCCTTTTTATCCCATGACAACTTAATTTACGTAAGAGCCTTTGGTGAGGGACCTTGTCAAAGGCTTTCTGGAAATCTAAGTACACTATGTCCACTGGATACCCCTTGTCCACATGTTTGTTGACCCCTTCAAAGAACTCTAATAGATTAGTAAGACACGAATTCCCTTTACAGAAACCATGTTGACTTTTGCCCAAAAATTTACGTTCTTCTATGTGTCTGACAATTTTATCCTTTACTATTGTTTCAACTAATTTGCCCAGTACTGACGTTAGACTTACCGGTCTGTAATTGCCAGGATCATCTCTAGAGCCCTTTTTAAATATTGGCGTTACATTAGCTATCTTCCAGTCATTGGGTACAGAAGCCAATTTAAAGGACAGGTTACAAACCATAGTTAATAATTCCGCAACTTCACATTTGAGTTCTTTCAGAACTCTTGGGTGAATGCCATCTGGTCCCGGTGACTTGTTAATGTTAAGTTTATCAATTAATTCCAAAACCTCCTCTAGTGACACTTCAATCTGTGACAGTTCCTCAGATCTGTCACCTACAAAAGCTGGCTCAGGTTTGGGAATCTCCCTAACATCCTCAGCTGTGAAGACTGAAGCAAAGAATCCATTTAGTTTCTCCGCAATGACCGTATCATCTTTAAGCGCTCCTTTTGTATCTCAATCATCCAGGGGCCCCACTGGTTGTTTAGCAGGCTTCCTGCTTCTGATGTACTTAAAAAACATTTTGTTATTACCTTTTGAGTTTTTGGCTAGCCTTTCTTCAAACTCCTTTTTGGCTTTTCTTACTACGTTTTTACTCTTAATTTTGCAGTGTTTATGCTCCTTTCTATTTACCTTAGTCTTGGAAGAGGTTGAGTTTGGATGGGGGAAGCAATGGAAGTCTCCCAAGCCCTGGCCACTTGAGACACCAATCACAGAAGACTGTGCAGATCATTGTGATATCACTCTCCATCCTTGTGTGCTTTGAGCTGCAGAGAACAAGATTATATTTACACTTTGTCTGCTTTCCATTAAGATGACTGGTCTATTGTTTAAGGCTCTTTGCAGACTCAGACTGACATTATCGTGTTAACTTTCAAAATATATACTCAGTGAAAACTATCTTGGCAGCCATAAAGGCTAGAGACTATTATTAAAATAAGAGTGCTTAGATTCTGGAACACAGGATATCAGCCACAGTGACAAAGTGCCAACTTGGTGAATGGCTGTGAACCCCAAGTTTTTCTTTGAAGCCAATTTCTGGCAATCTGTGGGATGAAGATGGTATTCTTTTGTTGTCTTCTGTGTTACTCTTCCAATTTAAAGGCTATTGTGATATCAACAGTAAAAATATGACTGGGGTTTTTGTGACACCAACATTTAGAATCTTTTATCATGACACTTGTCTCATATAAATGTGAATCATTTGCAAAGCGGTGACACAAATGACAGTGTCTCAGCCCACAACTTGAGCTACTTCAGACAGAGCAGAGGGAGACAAGCCCTTGTCATGAAAAACTAAGATTTTGTTTGTTCTGTAAAGCAGCTGGAATTTAATTTATATTAAGAGATTTGTCCAAGAGAAGAATCCCTCCTATAAAAATCAGTAGTAGCCTTCATTTGGCCCAACCCTTTGGATGTAACTGTGAGAATAGGTGCATAAAATGGGGGCTAAGTAAGAGTGTATCAGTAATAATTACCTAGATGGTTGTTTAACCATGCAGTAAGTAATGAAGTCAGGGACTGTAATATCACATCAACTGCATTACCTCATTTTCTCCTCTTGCAGACACAGGGAGGTTAAAAATAATGAGCCTGTCTGCCTTTCCCTATACCCCTGAGCACACTGAATCACAAGTACCTTCTTTCTAAAACAAATTTATTTCTTGCTGCCTCCTTCCCAACAAAGACCTGCTTGTGATGAATACCAGACTTCACAGCATATTTGTCAAAGCAGCACACCTGTGAGGGTTCCAGCACAAGATAAATTTTGGCGAGCGGGGGGGAGAGAGGCGGTACCAAGCAAGGAATAAATCTTAACATGTTCCACCAGGCTGTGAATGAGCATTCTCCTCACAAGAATCACCCCTCTGACAAGTAATGATAAATTACACTCTTTGTTGACACCTTCATCGGGTTATTTATGGCTCATTAATTGAACCGAAAAGGAGACTTGTAGGCGCAGCAGGGGCACCGTACAATGCTTTTTCCAGTGGGTTGGTGCTCAAAGCAAAGAACAAAAAATGGGGAGGGAGGGAAGGAGAAGGAAAATGCGGGTTTGTGTCTACTCTGGAAACTGTTAGAGAGAGAGAGAGAAATGAAAGGGGTGTGACAGCAGCAAAAGTCCAGAGCTGGGGCAAGTCCAGGGCTCCCGGGGATTCTCCTGTGTACTTCTGAAGTGTTCCATGAGTGTATATGTTTCTCACCTCTCCCACTTGAACTCCTCATGTGCCTATGAATTGCCCTGTTTGTTACTGAGCAGTGAAATTGGCATGTCAATAAAGGTGTGGCCTGTCTCCTAGATGGATATAGTGCTCATCTCCCTCTCATCTTCCGTCGTTCTCCTTTGCTCTTTCTGCTGCTCTAGCAACACCCTTGTTGTCAGGAGATGGGATTTTGACATCAGAATGGGTGGAGAGTTATAATTGTGACATCAGAGCAAAAGAAATTGGACATTTCCTCACAGACAGACAAGGCTATTCTCTCACTGGATATAGATACATAATTCAGAGATGCTGAGTGTAAGAGTGTGTCCCAGAGCCCCATTCAGAATTCTGTGGCCAGCTGGGTCTGGTGACCAAGAATCATGTGAAAGCAAGGCAGAGGTGGCACTTCTTCTAAGAAGGAGCCAGTCTAAACCAAGAAGAGAGATGCAAGATAAGGGAAGAATCTGGTTGAGTTTATCTCTGCACCAGCCATGCAGACGGTACCTGCAGGAAGCAGGAATAGAAACCATAACAGGGAAGAGGCTTTAGGAAAGGCCAGGCAGCAGGTCCTGGCTCTGGGAAGGAATTATAGAGTCCATTACAGATTTGGTGCTGAGCTGACGTTGAACAGTGATGTTATAACAAAGCATACGCCAAGAAAGGATGTTAGTTGACTCATAGGATTCTGTGCAACTATGCGGGATCCAAGAAAGGCATACTGAAGTAGCAGTCATCTGACTGGGAGAATGTAAGTTCTTCCCATGATGCTGTGATCACCATTTGTGTCAGTCTGTTGATGGGGTGGTATCCGAGAGTGTCTGGATGAGAATTTCTCACACTATATTCTCATAGCCCCGCACCTGCAGTACTCTTCACAAACACGCTGTCTGGGTTTCTTTTCACTTATTGCAGTTGTGGATTCAGTAGTTTCTTAAATCACATTAGAATGAAATGTCTAGTTAGCAGCATGGTATGGAGTAACGGGGCTGGGAGTCAGGAGACCTGAGTTCTATTCCTGACTTTGCTGGTAACTTGTTCTGTGGCCTTTGTGTCAAGTCATTTTACTTCTTGATGCTTCGGTTTGTTGTTCTTTAGTAGGGATAATAAAGTCTGTCTTCCCCTTAATCAAAGCCTGAGCAAGTCAGTTTTGTGCAGGAAAGAAAATCCAGTCCTGTGGCTGTGCCCGTTCTGGAGCTGTTCCAGTCCTAGGGCTGCAATAGCAGATGCAGGATATGCACATCCCCAGTGGAGGAGTCTACAGTTCACATCCTTGTTATACTCCCCGCTCATCTCTGTGTCAGCCTATGTAAGACCTGGTGTTTAGTTTCACTCCAGGTACTGGGTGTGCAGTCCCTTGGATGCCATTGCATTGGATAGGGGGTTTTATGACCCTTGTACTACGATCAGCAAATGTTACCATGTCTCTTTTACTAGTCTTAAGGGATGCTATTTGGGGAGCTGTGAATAATGTACAATTACCACTGTGATTTGGAACAATTTACTGTAATCTTTAGGTGCCATAAAATCTCAGAGGGTACAGAGCCATGATTGAACCTTGGCGTGATGTGACTATGGACTCAAGCACACCTGAATCTGTATAGACTCACTCAGAGGTGAAAGGGTTTGTATTCCATTATCAGTGCCCTGCATCATATTGTCCCCAGTTACAGTTAGACTTTGTACTCACTGTGGAGTGTATACTTCTCTCAGAGGATTTTTGTAACTCCGGGTAACATGAATGAGAGAGACAGACTCCACATCAGAAGGAGAATTAGACCCCTTTCTGATTTTTCCCCTCTCATTTATTTTCTATGAACTGATAATAAAAGAGTTAGTAGACGGTAGAACTCTCAGCTTGGAGACTGTGGAAATATTCTGGCTTTATGGTGTTGCTCTCAGTAATCTTCTAGCAAAATTTGCGCTGTATAAAGTAAAAGTAACCACTTCTAACCAAAAGCCTATTGCAAATACGTTTAGACCTTATTGTTTTTTATTCTACTTTCCAGAGTATCTAAATGTTTATCAGGAAAATGTGGTAGTTCATTTAAATAGTTATTTTTAAACCTTTCTAAAGATATTTTTTATTCCTAATAGAAATATCAATTAACTTCAGTATTGTAAACTCTCTACATTTCTGCTCCAGCTCCTGCTGTTCACTGGTTTTCTGAATAAGCAATAAATAAAATAAAATAAAACAAATAAAGAAATAAAAATTATATATTTCTTTCGCCTGTGCCTTTATTTTGCTGCAGCTTCATATGTAACAGTGTGACTGGGGTGTGCTCAGGCTGTTGCAAGTTTTCTCAGCAGTTAGGTCTTCTCAAATGTTGATCATGATCTTCCTCAACAATGGAAACTAATAGTCAAGTGCTCTGCCTTTTGCTTTTGGCATCTCTTTAATTTGTACTAAATATGGGGCCTGATTCTAAGGGTGTTCCTAACCATCCAAGTAAATGTGTGTGTAATTTAAATGGGAAATCTAAGATGGTACTCTAGCTTCCTCATTTAACTTTTGCTGGAATCTATCAATTAAAGTAAAAACAAAACTAAACAAAATCCTCCCATAGGGCCAACCTTTCCAAACTTGTGTTCACATCGATAGCAGTGGCTGCTGGGGGGGGGGGGTCAGCATCTCTAATGAAGTCACTTAATTTAGGTGCCTAGGTATAGATTTAGGTGTTTAATGTCAGCCACCTACATTTGAAAATTTTGTCCTAAACCTCCAGCTTCCTGAGATTTTCCCGCTTCCTGACTGAAAAGGAGGGAAAGTGAGAGCAAGGGAAAAAAGACAGCCTTATATGATACTTTGTTTTGTAAGGGTACCTCTAATTGTGTCAATAGCGTTCGAGTCTGTAGTAGCCAGTTGTTGGTAATTACATCAGAAATGCCCAGTTTGTACATGGTAATTCCAACTATAATTACCATGAAATTACATAACTACAAATTACCCTGTCATGTGGATGCCCTAAATAAGCATGTACAGTACCTGCTCTGTGATAACAAATTAGAATTACATGGTTGGTTACTTAGTAGTAATATGAGATTTTCAAGTGGCCAGCCAAGCTAGCTAGTTATGTGGGAGAAAGTGTGTCTCTTTCAGATGCCTCGTTTAGACTTTCTAATGGTACATTTATTTCTTTTCTTGTACTTGCTTCTGGAAAAGTTACTCACTTGTTATTTTAAACCTATCCATTCAGTATTGTATTGAATCATGTGCTTTACCATTGCCAGCAACTGTGCTTGTGTGTGTGGCACTGCAATTGTGGAATAGCGCCTGAGGTTTTTTTATCGCTGATTTTTAATGAAAGGTATTAAAGAAAGGCCCCATTGTTTTGCAGAGGACCAATATGATCATTCAGGGGGTAAAAAGGGTTAGTGGGAAAAAATAATTGGAGAGACCATTTTTTCTGCTCCCTAAGTACAGGTGTAAGCTTTTCCTTTTACATCTGATTTTTGTTGCGGGGGGAGGAGCGGGTAGAGGAGAGGAGGGAAGGGAAATCAGGGATATAGGAGGTGCATGTCACAAACAAAAGAAAACCTGCCTTCTCAAAGATTTAACAGAGTCTTTCACAGAACGCCCCTGATGTAATTATTTTCTGATTGACAAAATGAGAGAAACATTAATCTTTCTCATTTGGTCTTTTATCTCTCAATATGACAAACAGCAGAAGAAAGACGAACCTGAAGGCTAGATAATGGTGCACTAGCACTAGCAAGTAATTTTGATAGCATGTCTAGACTGGGACTGAAGCACTCCAGAATGTAATCAAACTGCAAAAGTGGGAGCACACTTTACATCAGCCAGAAATTTAATGTTGCTATTAATCTTACTCTGTGATGAGCGGGGGGATCAGCCCTCGATGGATAAAGAACTGCTGAAACATGGTAGACTTATATTCCAAAAATGTTGTTAAACTTCTTGTAACCATAGCTACAAACAAAGCTATTACAGAAAATGGCTTTGCCATATGAAAGCAATCATTATGTTAACCAGGTATGGGGGGTGAGCCAGGATGGTAAATTGGAAGGAAAATGCATTACATTTTTCCTTTGCTGTACACTCTTTATTTTTTGCAAAATGTGGAAGGTAGTGTCGCTAAGTCCCAGCAGGTGGCAAAATAAAAAAAAGTTGTTGTATTGCTTTATTTGCTAGTTTGCATGAGCTTCTTGTATTTTGTTTAAAATTCTTTGGATTCTGCTCTGAAACCAGTGGCTTGCTGTGATGAGAATATGTTGAATACTGATTTTATTGTGCAACTGAACCTGTTTTTAAAACCACAGTGGTAGAAGACTTAGTCAATATGTTTGGGATGTTTGTTTCATGCATGATTCTCTGCTATATTTTATTTTTTAATAATATCTAAGTACCTTAATTACCCAATCCCATATAGGATTTTTCTAGCCCAGAGGTCCTCACGCTTTTTTATTTTGTCGACCACATGTCAATAAGAAAATTTTCTCATGAACCCACCTCGTTTCCCAATGGTAGTTGAATAACATCCATGTGGAAAGTGCAGCAGCTACTTACTTGTAAAAGTAACGTTAGGAAAGTACACAGTTGTGGCTGTATACCTCATGGGTACTATCCCTTTAAGAGCCATTTTTCAATTGCTCTACTAGACCAACTGCACCTCTTACAAATGGGCTTGCTCAATTCCAAGTTAAAGTAATTATCAAGTTTTGGGCCAGCCTACGTTAGCCAGTCTCTCAGGTCTATCCCAACATGAGCTAGGTGGCCTCCTAGGCAAGATGAAGGATTTCCAAACAGGTGTACAAACTCAGGTGCAAGTTCTAGTCAGAGATTCTTCCCCTTGTGTCTCCAGGAGAGACCCTTTGAAAGGAAAACCATGATAGGAACAGCAGTTGGTTCCAGCTGAAGTTCTTCTAGTTTCCTAGCATTCACAATAGTCCCTTCATTATCAGTTAGGTGCATGCTGGGGCTGTGTGCATTTATAACCTTAACCATAATGGATGTATAACTTCATTCAACATTCGTTAGCAGCTGGAAATGAGGAGTACCATCACCACATATGACCTGCCAACTTTCCATAGGTCACTGTTGGTCCATAGACCATACTTAAAGAACTGCCCATCTCACCATATAAGTTCATTGTTATTTGTGCGCCTTAGTCTCCATTTCAAGTTGATTTGTCTTGAGTGGATCATAAAAACTTGCATTTGTAATAAAAGACAGAATACCAGAAATTCCAACGCTGAAAATGAAACAATCACAGAAGAATTAATAGTTTTCCTGCTGTTTATTTCCTGACTCCTGTTTTCCTCTTTGTTTTAGATTTATCCACACTGTAGGACTTTTCTTGGTTCCTACCATATTTTTATGTTTTATAACAAAATGATGGCCATTTTCCAAAAGCAGTAAGGAATTTGTAGGAGATGAAGTTGGAAATATTTTTAAACAAGTAAGAACATAAGAACATGAGAAAAGCCGTACCGGGTCAGACCAAAGGTCCATCTAGCCCAGTATCTGTCTACCGACAGTGGCCAATGCCAGGTGCCCCCGAGGGAGTGAACCTAAAAGGCAACGATCAAGTGATCTCTCTCCTGCCATCCATCTCCATCCTCTGACGAACAGAGGCTAGGGACACCATTCTTACCCATCCTGGCTAATAGCCATTTATGGACTTAGCCACCATGAATTTATCCAGTCCCCTTTTAAACATTGTTATAGTCCTAGCCTTCACAACCTCCTCAGGTAAGGAGTTCCACAAGTTGACTGTGCACTGCGTGAAGAAGAACTTCCTTTTATTTGTTTTAAACCTGCTGCCTATTAATTTCATTTGGTGACCCCTAGTTCTTGTATTATGGGAATAAGTAAATAACTTTTCCTTATCCACTTTCTCAACATCACTCATGATTTTATATACCTCTGTCATGTCCCCCCTTAGTCTTCTCTTTTCCAAACTGAAGAGTCCTAGCCTCTTTAATCTTTCCTCATATGGGACCCTCTCTAAACCCCTAATCATTTTAGTTGCTCTTTTCTGAACCTTTTCTAGTGCTAGAATATCTTTTTTGAGGTGAGGAGACCACATCTGTACACAGTATTTGAGATGTGGGCGTACCATGGATTTATATAAGGGCAATAATATATTCTCAGTCTTATTCTCTATCCCCTTTTTAATGATTCCTAACATCCTGTTTGCTTTTTTGACCGCCTCTGCACACTGCGTGGACATCTTCAGAGAAACTATCCACGATAACTCCAAGATCTTTTTCCTGACTCGTTGTAGCTAAATTAGCCCCCATCATGTTGTATGTATAGTTGGGGTTATTTTTTCCAATGTGCATTACTTTACATTTATCCACATTAAATTTCATTTGCCATTTTGTTGCCCAATCACTTAGTTTTGTGAGATCTCTTTGAAGTTCTTCACAATCTGCTTTGGTCTTAACTATCTTGAGTAGTTTAGTATCATCTGCAAACTTTGCCACCTCACTGTTTACCCCTTTCTCCAGATCATTTATGAATAAATTGAATAGGATTGGTCCTAGGACTGACCCTTGGGGAACACCACTAGTTACCCCTCTCCATTCTGAGAATTTACCATTAATTCCTACCCTTTGTTCCCTGTCCTTTAACCAGTTCTCAATCCATGAAAGGACCTTTCCTTTTATCCCATGACAGCTTAATTTACGTAAGAGCCTTTGGTGAGGGACCTTGTCAAAGGCTTTCTGGAAATCTAAGTACATTATGTCCACCGGATCCCCCTTGTCCACATGTTTGTTGACCCCTTCAAAGAACTCTAATAGATTAGTAAGACACGATTTCCCTTTACAGAAACCATGTTGACTATTGCTCAAGAGTTTATGTTTTTCTATGTGTCTGACAATTTTATTCTTTACTATTGTTTCAACTAATTTGCCCAGTACCGACGTTAGACTTACCGGTCTGTAATTGCCAGGATCACCCCTAGAGCCCTTTTTAAATATTGGCGTTACATTAGCTAACTTCCAGTCATTGGGTACCGAAGCCGATTTAAAGGACAGGTTACAAACCTTGGTTAATAGTTCCGCAACTTCACATTTGAGTTCTTTCAGAACTCTTGGGTGAATGCCATCTGGTCCCGGTGACTTGTTAATGTTGAGTTTATCAATTAATTCCAAAACCTCCTCTAGTGACACTTCAATCTGTGACAGTTCCTCAGATTTGTCACCTACAAAAGCCGGCTCAGGTTTGGGAATCTCCCTAACATCCTCAGCTGTGAAGACTGAAGCAAAGAATCCATTTAGTTTCTCCGCAATGACTTTATCATCTTTAAGCGCTCCTTTTGTATTTTCATCGTCAAGGGGCCCCACTGGTTGTTTAGCAGGCTTCCTGCTTCTGATGTACTTAAAAAACATTTTGTTATTACCTTTGGAGTTTTTGGCTAGCTGTTCTTCAAACTCCTCTTTGGCTTTTCTTATTACACTCTTGCACTTAAGTTGGCAGTGTTTGTGCTCCTTTCTATTTGCCTCACTGGGATTTGACTTCCACTTTTTAAAGGAAGTCTTTTTATCTCTCACTGCTTCTTTTACATGGTTGTTAAGCCACGGTAGCTCTTTTTTAGTTCTTTTACTGTTTTTCTTAATTTGGGGTATACATTGAAGTTGGGCCTCTAGTATGATGTCTTTAAAAGGGCCCACGAACTTGCAGGGATTTCACTTTAGTCACTGTACCTTTTAACTTTTGTCTAACTAACCCCTCATTTTTGTATAGTTCCCCTTTTGAAATTAAAGGCCACAGTGTTGGGCAGTTGAGATGTTCTTCCCACCACAGGGATGTTGAATGCTATTGTATTATGGTCACTATTTCCAAGCGGTCCTGCTATAGTTACCTCTTGGACCAGCTCCTGCGCTCCACTCAGGATTAAATCTAGAGTCGCCTCTTCCCTTGTGGGTTCCCGTACCAGCTGCTCCATGAAGCAGTCATTTAAAGTATCGAGAAATTTTATCTCTGCATTTCGTCCTGAAGTGAAATGTTCCCAGTCAATATGGGGATAATTGAAATCCCCCACTATTATTGGGTTCTTAATTTTGATAGCCTCTCTAATTTCCCTTAGCATTTCATCATCACTATTACTGTCCTGGTCAGGTGGTCGATAATAGATCCCTACTGTTATATTTTTACTAGAGCATGAAATTTCTATCCATAGAGACTCTATGGAACCTGTGGATTCGCTTAAGATTTTTACTTCATTTGAATCTACACTTTCTTTAACATATAGTGCCACCCCTCCCCCTGCACGGCCTGTTCTGTCCTTCCGATATATTTTGTACCCCGGAATGATTGTGTCCCATTGATTGCTCTCAGTCCACCAGGTTTCTGTGATGCCTATTATATCTATATCCTCCTTTATCACAAGGCACTCTAGTTCACCCATCTTATTATTTAGACTTCTGGCATTTGTGTACAAGCACTTTAAAAACTTGTCCCTGTTTATTAGCCTGCCTTTTTCTGATGTGCCAGATTCTTTTTTATGTGACTGTTTATCATCTGATCTGGCCCTTACATTATACTTCTCATTCCTCTGCTCCTGACTATAACCTGGAGAGTCTCTATCATCAGACTCTCTCCTAAGAGAAGTCTGTGTCCGATCCACACGCTCCTCTGCAGCAGTCGGCTTTCCCCCATCTCCTAGTTTAAAAACTGCTCTACAACCTTCTTAATGTTTAGTGCCAGCAGTCTGGTTCCACTTTGGTTTAGGTGGAGCCCATCTCTCCTGTATAGGCTCCTCCCATCCCAGAAGTTTCCCCAGTTCCTAATGAACGTGAACCCCTCCTCTCTACACCATCGTCTCATCTACGCATTGGGACTCTGAAGCTCTGCCTGCCTACCTGGCCCTGCGCGTGGAATTAAAGTGTCCTTTAGACAACTGAAATATTTCAGAACATTTTTCTGAGGGTTCTTGATCATTGTTGTTATAATGAATGTATATAGTCTAGCAATCAGACAGGTGTTGAGTCTGGCCAGGTGCTTTTTTAATCTCAGCGTGGTCTAGGATTGAATCGGGCATATGCAATTTACTGAAAAACCTGGCATAATTCTTTGGGTTGGTTGTCTAGCAGCACTTTGTTGTTAGTCAGTGCTATTGCAGATTCTGTTGTCTGCTACTACAGAAAACTTTATTGACCATCAAAACCATACTTAGTTTTTGTTAAAATTGGTAAAAAAACAAAACAAAACAAAAAACCATGAAAATTATTCTGAAAAATGTGTCCGTTATCCATAAAAAAAAATTAAATTTTATAACCAGCTATATTTATTAACTGCATATAATGTCAGGGTGGCTCTGTTCAGATACCAGAGTCCTCATTTGGGAGGGTTGCTTTAAAAGTTGCTAGCATCTTGAATGCCAATTATCTTAAACCAGACCAGACTGTTGCTGCTGTTGATGGTAGTTTAAATTTTTTTTCCCCAGGTTCCAGCTTTGAAATCAGTTGAGTACCAGACCATATACCAGTTTGGAGTATCTAATGCAAACAGATTAAATTACGGTACTCCTGCCTAAACATGTCTGTGATCACCGATTACAAATTTACAAGTTCTGCCAACATGGGTTCCTGGTTAAACTGCTCCATTTCTAAGGTCTCACTGTTAGAATCACTTTCCTCTTTTTCAGAAGCACTCAGAGAACTATTTCGAAGCCTATATGTTCTAGAGACTATTTAGTTCCATGTAGCTACCTGAAGATAAAGCTTTTGATTTCTCTGCTCAGTCTGTGTTACTCTCTGAGGTACTACTATTTTCTGTGCCCAGGGATATGTCTCATCTGACTGGTTTCCCAACATTTTACCTATACAGATTTAATAGACAGTGTATTAGCTGTATCATGATTCTATGGAAACAGCTGCATAGGACATCCACAATCTGATATTGCTAATGTATTCTTTGGAAAACAAATTGAAACCCTTTCCCATTCCAACAGTTACCAAGCCAGACTATCGATTCTTTTCGTATTTGCATTTGTGAAAGGTTTGTGAAAGTTACACCATCAACTTCCAGTGGCACTAATGAGAGGACAAGTGTCTCATTATTTTCCTAAATTTCACAAAAGGCAGAGAAATACTTAGGCAATTTGAAGTAAGTTGGTAAGATGAGATATTCATATCTTAGGATAAATTTTAATGCAAGGATCCTGGTAAATCAGGTCAGAAATATAAGCAGTGACACTTCAGTACTCTTCCAATTAGTCTCCATAGCTCAAATGACAGATGCTGTCCATTGGAGTATAACAGATTATGTCTGCCAAAAAAAAAATCCATATTGCTCCACAGACGTACATATAATGTATATAATGTCTTGCCATGAATATTGTACTTTTATTAATATTCTGGGTGATATGACTGCAAGCAGCTAAGAAATAGACTTTATTTTTTCCCTTTGCAAATGAGTTCTGCATCTGAAGGCTATAGAGGAATACAGCTGTTCAAATGTGAGCTTTGAAAAAATGTCAAATAGATTTGAATCGACAGGGCAGATGAGGTAATATCTGTTATTGGACCAACTTCTGTTGATAAGAGAGACAAGTAGATTTTATATATCACCTTCATAGGAAACAACTGTTATCTGAGTGTGGCATTGTGACAACGTATGTGCTATACTTCTGTATGAGACTTTTTTGCACTAATTTACGGTGTTTTATGAGATAGTAATTTTTGACCAGCAATGATAGTGTTTTCCTAATAGTTAAAGATTGACAGAGGTGTCTCTATGGTGCTATACTTCTAATAGTCCTTTGTGTTTTAAAAACAGATGAAAGAGCCAGTTATGTTTATTTAACCGAAAGAATCCTGAATGTGTTGAGGTGGGGACCAGCATAACTAGGTTCACAGACCCTGATAATGTCCTAGATTCTTCCATTCAGAGAAGCTTTATAAACACACTAAACAATGTGTACCCAAGCAAGGTGCGGCATTATTGTTCAGTTAGACCAGGTAAATATGGCATATAACCTTTATGTTTCAGAATTGGCTAATGATCTCTGGACACAAGATGGAGGTGTTTAATGATGTTATTTTTGTTAATAAGAGATTGCTTGGTGCAATAGATGGCAAACCCCAGCTCTAACAGATACATTTTTTTCGAGTGAGATTGCTCATGATGAATTTCCACTTATAACATCTGGTATCTCAGGGTATGTCTTTGCTGCAGAGTTAGCCCAGCTATTACTTAGGTGTTGCCCCTAATCCCCGTCCTGTCCACACACAAAATACCCTCACCTGAGTTCAGTGCTGCTTTCAACCTGGGCTAGCTGTAGGGCGACCAGATAGCAAGTGTGAAAAATTGGGACAGGGATGGGGGGTAATAGGAGTCTATATAAGAAAAAGCCCCAAATATCGGGCCTGTCCCTATAAAATCAGGACATCTGGTCACCCTAGCTAGCTGGCCCTGCTTGGGGTATAGGCTGGAGCCCAGGTTCCCCTTTCATTTTCACCCACCCACTTTGCAGGGAGGGTGCAAGCTAAATCATGCCAGTGCTGATTGTCCTTCAGTGCTTTCTCAGTTTCCCCCATGTGCCAGAAGGACAGACAAATTCTCCCACACAGATACAAAGGGGAGTGGCTCAGCTTACTGTAGCTATGGGATCTGCCCCCAGAAGTCTTTGTGACAATGATAAAGTAAATCAGATAGGATTTACAGCTGGGATAGGCTAACCCAGATTCTCAGGTCCAGGTGCCAATCTCGTGGACTCACTCTGAAGTGAAGACATACCTTCCAAGAGAGGTTGAAAGGTTTGTGAAACAGCTGTAAAGTGCAAGGCTTGTGTGTGCTAATGACAACTGAGTTGTGCAAAGCTACAGCTAGAAAGTGGTTAGTTAATTCACTGACTTTTCACTGTGTGCTGCATTTCCAAGCTGGGTCAGAGGGGACATTCTTCTAAAAGCTTGTTCCACTGAATATATCAAAGGTTTTTGCTGTGTGTTCATCACCAGTTATCAAATGTTCTGAAATGCCTGTTGGTTTAGTGATGATTTAGAAATGTATCTACAGTTTCTGATTTATTCTGGAGAGTTAATCAATATCAACATATGGCCTCATTGGTTTCAGTATCACAGTATATCACCTTTAGAGTATTTTTTGAATATCAAAGGAATTACTAGTAGCTCAGAAAATATTAATGATGGGCGTTCATAGTTCAGATAGGTCTTGGAAGGTATATCTCTACCACAGCTGCCTGACTTGTTGGCCGATACTCTCTGTGGCTTGATAATAACCAAGGCATTTTCAAGCACTAAATGTAGTTTGCTAAATATCAATGAATTTGTTGTTAAAAGCAACAAAGAGTCCTGTGGCACCTTAAGGACTAACAGATGTATTGGAGCATAAGCTTTCGTGGGTGAATACCCACTACGTCAGATGTATTCACCCACGAAAGCTTATGCTCCAATACATCTGTTAGTCTTTAATGTGCCACAGGACTCTTAGTCTGGATCTGTAAAAAGCAACAAACACGGCTACCCCTCTGATATTTGTTGTTAAACTTTTGCATAATGTCATATTGCTTGTGCGCTAACAAGAAAGGAAGAAACCCAGCTCTGTATTACATTAGGAATCTCTTTTCCCAGCATTCTGGCTCAGCATAACAGCTTATATATAAGTGGTTTAAATCACAGAACTGAGATCCTCATATTACTTTGTCCTTTTTTGTGATGGAGATGTGTGACAGAGCATGTAGACCCTGTCTCTGGGCTAGCAGGGAAATTGTTAACCCACCTTTTCCAGGAAGGGCCACAGCAATCTGCACTGATTGCAGAGGCACTCAGGAGGGGGTGGATACAGCTGAAAGGAAGGGGATGGCTCCCTCCCACTCTCTGTAGGAAGTCAGTTGCTGGAAGGCATTGGGGCGGAAGGAGGCGAGTAGAAAGAACTGTGAGAGTCTGAGGGGCTGATGAGCACTGGGAAGGTATGTGGACTCATCTGCGAAGCCCTGCTAACCAGGGAAGGAACTGGCTGTTATTTGGGTAGGCCAAGCCAACTGTTTGTTCTCTTTCATGGCTTAATAAATTAAACCCCATACGGGGGACTATTAATTTAATCATATATTGTGTAGTGTGTGAGTATTACCATGGCTAAGAAGGAGGGGTAACTGAGGTACAGCGGTGCACCCTGGCTGAGGAGGGATGAAGTAACTCAAAGTAATAATGCACTATTCTTTTCCTGTGATGTTAGCCGTTTGATTATTGAATGGATTTAGGTAACCTGCTCAAGACCATAAATTGATCTTTCTTAAAACTCACAAATGTAATTCTATGCTAATCCTGGACGATTTCTCTCCCAATACAATATATTGCATAGCACACACTTACATGTTGGCAGCAGTGGTGAAGAAGTCGGCAGTCACTAAATTACTGCATATGTGTCTGAGAGACTGCAGTGTACAGATAATAGCAAATAACTGCTGTATTTCCAGGCCATATTCTCAGTTCCACCTCAGTGTATATAGACAGAACGGACAAAACTTAGTAGAGCTGCAGCACTGTGCAATATCCTTCCCCTACTGTATGGACTGGCTTCTGCAGTATGGGAGGGGGCCGACTGGGGGTGTGAAGCAGCTGAGATGGCCACTGTCTGCAGCACCCTATCATTCAAACCTTCTGAACATTGTGGGTAAATTAATGCTCACCTTGGGATTATAAACTTGTCTGCTTTGCCATGCTGGGAATAGGAGTAGTGGCAAGATCCTGAGACATCACAAAGTCTGGAGGGCTTCTGTGAATCCTGAACGTTGAGCTTGGGGACTCATTTGCCCACTGGATGAAGGTTTTTATTAACAGGCTTTCCAAGGAAAAGTCTGAAGGATAGAACTTTTAACTGGCTAACAATATATGCAATAAAGCTCTTTAACCTGTTCTGTTCTTTAAGTTGATCTCCTTTAGTTTACAGAAGCCTGAAGAGAGGAATTTCTTAGGATGGAGCAGAATATCACACTTCAAATGTATTATGCAAACGAAAGACAGCTGGGGAACTTCTTCAAGTGGGCCCCATTTGAGGTTTGGCATTCAGCACTACAGCTACAATGAAACTGTAATGTTGCAGTTGACAGTTTTGGGTTTCTGTTGATTACATTTGAATAGAAGGATGCTTATAATTCATCAGCTCAGAATTTACTGGTTCATTTTGTAGCATCTATGGGAAAATTTTCAAGTCTAGGGATCACAGCAGTATGATTTCGGCTACCGGCAGGAATTAGCTAGCCCAGTATGTATTGATTATTATTTATTTTAAAAGTAGAGCTTCCCTCTCTCAATAACTGCATAGTGTTGCAAGTGTGAAAATAAATTTTAAATAGAGGAATGGTAGAATTTTTATATAGGAAAGATACCAAACAAGAGAGCCAATTGTAAAATCTTTACAGCCTGTTTTGATGATATCACAATAAAAGGATTAGACTATGGCAAAAAGAACTTTTTAGAAGAAATGAATCACTTGTAGATTTGCTTCCATATTTATGACATGCTTCTAAAATATTTATCAGTGTTTCACTGACATTTGTATGAAAACATTTTATATTTATATACCCCAAAAAAAGATGAGATATAAATAATTATCATTTTTTGCCAATGCAGCGCCAACAAGGGAGTTCCATCTGAGCGATAATTTGTATGTTTACTTCCTACAATCATGTAGAAGTGCAGTGCCCGGATACAGAAAAATATATCTATAAATAAAAATAACCAGTTCTAATCTACACTGCTGAATTTGAGCAGATTTGTTAAAGCTGTGAAAATGCGCACCAACATGCTTAATTTTGCTGACAGAACAAGTCATGTGTAGGAGCTCTAGATAAACTAATAGGCCTATCATCTTTCTAATTCTTGCAGTTGTGTATTTATTAAAATAACAGATTTGCTCCATTCTTTGCCCCACCACACCTTTGGCTCTTGACCTTTTTCATCTTGTGAAGCCAAGTTACAACAAACAAATGTTGCAGTTACTCCCTCCCGTAAAGGAAAGAAGGGTGGTTGCAAGCTTTCCGAACGTGTTCGTGACTACCCAACCATGCCTCAGACCTGCTTTCATCTGCACAAGTGCATTAGGGGATATGTGGAAGAGTACAGGGATATCAGAAGTGCCTGTGGGAATGGGTGCAGAGCAGCTGTCCTACACAAACATACCCAGTACTTTCTCTGTATAAAGCTGTTCTAATGAGCAAAGGCTTTGCCACCTTGTGGTAAATTCAGACCTGTTACCTTTCCTGATTGGGCCAGCGTGTCCCTGTTTTTAGCAGCCCCAAACAGCTCCTAGCCTAAAACTATACCAGATCTTTATGATTAGAGTGCTCCAACTCACCCAAGGCCATAGACTTTGAGCTATGGCTAGCTGAGTGATGCTGGGCAGTGCCCTAGCCTGCTGTCGCTTGGTTCTGGGGGTTGTTCCACATCGCAACTCTGGCATGAATCTTGGTATTTGGGCCATTTTGTATGTAAGAGAATGTCTATTCGTAAACATGTAAATTAGAACATAGCATAATTTGCATAAACTCTCCACAATTCTGGTGCTGCAGGTTCAACGGGCATTAAGTGCATGATTTCGGGAGGCAATTGAGGTTTCAATGGAAGTGGCTATCTCCATTTTAACGACTCTACAAAAAGGATTGCAAATGCTGTAGAATTATTAGAATGTAAATAATATCCAGATTGTTGAAGTTAACACAATCTGGCAGACAACAGAAATAATTTTCACATTACTGTGATATGGTGGAGGACACCAGCGTAAGGTGTGAGTGATTCTGTAATGCATATTTAATAGTCAGCAAGACTGATCCTCTAGAACAGGGGTGGGCAAACAACTGCCCACGGGCCTGATCTGGCCCACCAGCCATTTTAATCCAGCCCTCAAGTTCCTCCTGAGGAGTGGAGTCTGGGGATTGCCCTGCTCCGATGCTCCAGCCAGGGAGCAGGGTCGGGGGCCACTCCCTGCAGCTCCCAGAAGCAGCAGCATGTCCCCCCTGTGGCCAATGGGAGTGGCAGAGGCGGTGCCTGTGGATAGAGCAGCATGCAGCAGAGCCGTCTGGCTGCTCCTCCACATAGGAGCCAGAGGGGGGACATGTCACTGCTTCTGGGAGCTGCTTGAGGTAAGTGCCGCCCGGAGCCTGCGCCCCTGAGCCACCTCCCTGCCCCACATGCCCCAAGCCCCTGCCCCAGCCCTGATCCCCCTCCTGTACTGCAAACCCCTCATTCCCAGCCCCACCCCAGAGCCTGCCCCCAAACCCAGAGCCCTCACCCCCCCCCCATGCCCCAGCCCTGAGCCCCCCTCCCGCCCTCTGAACCTCTCAGTTCCAGCCTGGAGCACCCTCCTACACCCCAAACCCCTCATCCCCAGCCCCATCCCAGAGCCCTCACTCCCTCCCACACCTCATCCCCAATTTTATGAGCATTCATGGCCCGCCATACAATTTCTATACCCAGATGTGGCCTTCACCAAAAAGTTTGCCCACCCCTGCTCTAGATTGAGGGATTCTTTCAGATCCACAGTTTCTGCTTTTCACTGAGACGAATGGAAGTGCTCTTGCTGTGAGCTGTTGTGACTATCACTTCAGGAGAAGGACATTCTCTGGAGACAGCATTTGCCTTGAGTTTGCTCACTGTTGCTACAGTACTAAGAGTCAGAAGCCGCATTTGTGAGCTGCCAAAGCACAATACAACATATAAAGCTTTGAATTCAGTCATTCAGGGTAACCAAATTTTAGAATCGCTCCCATGAGCATTTGCTGCAGAAGTGCTTGCATCTTTGTTCATTGGATCAAAGAATGGAAATAATACCATGTGACTTACCAGTCTAGTACAGCTAAGCAGCACAGCTTTAATCATGAGTACTTAACTCAGTGAGCTGTTTGCGATCTGTCCATTGTTGGTTGGTTGGATTTTTTAAAATTGCAAAAAGGAAAATTTGAATAACTAGGATTATAAATTTGAGGTACTCGCAATCTTCCATGAACAACAAAAAGCTAAATTTGTTAGATAAATGATTTACTCGCTGAGCTCTACTATGGAGAGGCATTGAATAAAAGTTGGGATTTGGGACCTTTTAGAATTCTGAGCCATTAATGAAAGGAAATGGTCTTTCATTTTTTTTAAATAACTTTATTTTTGTGTTAGAATTTTAGGGCAAAATAGCACATCAAGTGTTTAACTTTAAGCACATGAGTAATCCCAGTGAAATCAGTGGCACTACTCATGTGCTTGTGTGATTTGCTGAACAAGGGTATACATCTATTTATAGGAAAATTTAAAGATTAGTGCAAAAATGAATTAATAGGACAGGTAGCTACACAGTTTCTTTATATAGTGATGTGCTGTACAGGCAACTGATACAGCATTGTAATGCTCTAGTGTACAGTGGATGCCAATAACAAATGGATACTTATAATGCTCAGTGGTTAAATTTACATCAGATGTATTTTCCATCTGCATATAGGGAATGTCACAAATATTTTCATAAATAAAAATGCTCTGGTTCAGTAAATGTGTCTGTTTTTAATGGCCCTACTTCTGACATATAAACCAAACCATTGTTGATTAATGATTGTGGTTTTGCATAATGTGCAGACCCAAAAGATTTCATATATCCAGCTTTGGAAAGGGATTGTTGTGATGAAAAGAAAAGTGGGTGCTGGAAATTGTTCAGATGGTTGAAAAACATAAACATTGGCAAATAAGGGGGCGTCCATTCATAAACTAAACATGTAAGTTTATCTTGCTGTTGATTAGTGCAAAGTGTCCAATATACAGCAGTTTGCAAACTCCAGTAAGGAGAATGTTTGGGAAAAGCAAGCATATTGTTACAATCCAAGAAGCAGCTGTGAATGTGAACATGCTGGCATATCTCACTGAGACATCCTCTGTGTGTGGAGAAAATACTGAATTGTTTCTAAATGTTTATTGATTGCAAAGTTATTTCCTTCACAGTAGCTCAGTGTGCAGAGACAGACACTGCATTCTGCTAGTGATATAAATTCAAGTGACAAGTCAAAATGAAAGACTTGTCCAAATGATTTTAAGACAATAAATGTGATGGCTCCTCATTGACAGCATGTTAAATATTAATTCTTAAAACTCTGAGTTTTAAAGGCTTTGACATGTGTCAAGATTCTGACTATTTAAAACCAATCGCCTACAAAATTTCCTAGAGACTGAAAGCAAAAGCATTGACTTGTATGTCAAGCAAATAGGACTCTATAGGCTGTATCCCTAAAGAGAACACTGAAATTTAACTTGAATTGTGTTTTTCCAGGTACAGGGTGTGCTATCATATTGAGACTATTATATTAGGTCTGGTCTACACTACAAGATTAGGTTGAATTTAGCTGTGTTAGGTCGATTTTATAATGAATGCGTCTACACAACCCACCCTGTTCCACCGACCTAAAGGGCTCTTAAAATCGACTGCTGTACTCCTCCCCGATGAGGGAGTAGCGCTAAAATCGACCTTCCTGGGTCGAATTTGGGGTAGTGTAGACTCAGTGCTGTGCAATTCTATGGCATTGGCCTCTGGGAGCTATCCCAGAGTGCTCCAATGTGACTGCTCAAGACAGAACTTGCAACTCTGATGCACTATCCAGGTACACAGCAAAAGCACCTGGAACTTTTGAATTTAATTTCCTGTTTGGTCAGCGTGGTGAGCTCAGCAGAACAGATGACCGTACAGTCCCAGAATCGCAAATGAGCTCCAGCATGGAGCAAATGGGAGACACTGGATCTGATTGCCGATCCAGCAGAAGAAATGCTGATATATATGCCAAAATCGCACAGGGAATGGTGGAGAGAGGCTACACCAGGGATGCACAGCAGTGCCGCATGAAAATTAAGGAGCTCAGGAAAGCCTACCAAAAGACAAAGGAGGCAAACAGATCAGAGCCCCAGACATGATGCTTCTATGATCAGCTGCATGCCATTCTAGGAGGGGAACCTACCAGTACCCCAACACTCTCCATGGACACCTGCAAGGTGGCAGCCTCTTGCAACACAGATGAGGATCTTGTGGAAGAGGAGGAGGAGGAGGAGAATGTGCAACAAGCAAGTGGATAATCCGTTCTCCCCAGCAGCCAGGACCTTTTCCTCACCCTGGAGCCAACACCCTCCCAGTTCCTATTGTTCCCGGACCCTGAAGGCAGAGAAGGCACCTCTGGTGAGTGCACATTTGTAATGAAACTACAGGGGTTAAAAGCAATTGTGTTTGATTTGCCCTGAACAATTGGCATGCATTCGCAGCCAGTACAGCTAATGGAAAAGTCTGTTTACAAGTCTGGGGATGAAGCTCTCCTGGAAAGCCTTTGCAGAAGGTTTCTGGGGAGGGCTGCCTTATTTCGTCCTCCACAGTAGGACACTTTACCACGCCAAGCCAGTAGCAAGTGGTTTGGAATCATTGCAGCACAAAGCACGGCAGTGAATGGTCCTGGGTTTTGGTCACATTCATGTAACATTCGGTCTTTATCTTTCTGTGTCAGCCTCAGGAGAGTGATATCATTCATGGTCACCTGGTTGAAATAGGAGAAGTTTTGTAATGGAACAGTAATCCCCTCTGTTTGGTGATCCTCAACACATTAGACCCCGGGCATGCTGGGCTGTTTGCGCTTGGCTAAAAGGGATCATCCCAGAGAATAGCCACACTGAGGGGAGAGGGGTCTGCTGCACATCTACCCCAAAACTGCAGCCCCTCCTTTTAAACAGCAAACCCAACTGGCATTGGTTGCTATGGGAAAGGAGGGTGCTGCAGTTTGAAAACATTCCCACACGTTATGAACATGTAAGAGGCCAACCCCGCATATCCTTTGGCTTACCATGGCTGCCTGCAAACTGAATTCTGTTGCCCAGCTGTGTGTGATGTGTCACCATACCTGCAGGCGCTCAATATAAAAGGTAAAATGTGACCTTGTACCTGAAACACATGTGCTTTCTGCTGTGAAGTGCTTGATTCACTGTGAAAGAATCTCTCTTTTGTTCTCAGAAATATATCTTCTTTAATGTCTTCTCTCTCTTTTTCCCCCCCTGCAGCTGCAAATGCTTCTATGCTCCCCGCATCAACTCCATCCCTGAGGTTATCACAGATTAGAAGGCGGAAAAAACGCACTAGCGATGACATGTTTTCAGAACTCATGCAGTCCTCCCGCACTGATAGGGCACAGCTGAATGCATGGAGGCATTTGGTGGCAGAGGCCAGGAAAGCATACAGTGAGCATGATTGGAACACGCAGGAGGAGATGCTGAGGCTAATGGGGAAGCAAACGGACATGATGAGGTGACTAGTGGAGCTGCAGGAAAGGCAACTAGAGTACAGACCCGCACTGCATCCATTATGTAATCACCTTCCCTCCTCACCAAGTGCCATATCCTACTCACCCAGACGCCCAAGAACGCGAGCGCGGAAGCTCCAGGCACCCTGCCACTCAACTCCAGGGGATGGCCCTAGCAACAGAAGGCTGTCATTCAAACAGCTTTGATTTGTAATTTGGCTACAATAAGCAATGTGGCCTTGTCCTTCCCTCCTCCCCGACCCCACCCTGTTATCAAACCCTTTGTACACCTGGGCTTCCCTTTTACTGGTCAGCGTTGTCAGTGATCAAGTTTTTTTTAATAAATAAAGAATGAATGGATTCAGAACAATAGGGACTTTATTTCCTATGTCAGCTGTGGTCGAAGGGGGGGAGGGGGACTGGCTTACAGGGAAGTACGTTCGCCAAAGGGGGCGGCTTTGCATCAAGGACAAACACACACAATTGTCACACCGTAGCGTGGTCAGTCATGAAACTGTTTTTCAAAGCCTCTCTGATGCGCAGCACACCTCGGTGTGCTCTTCTAATTGCCCTGGTGTCTGGCTGTTCAAAATTGACCACCAGGCGATCTGCCTCTACCTCCCACCCCACCATAAACATCTCCCCCTTACTCTCACAGATATTATGGAGCACACAGCGAGCAGCAATAACAATGGGAATATTGCTTTCACTGAGGTCTAACATACTCAGCAAACTGCGCCAGTGCCCTTTTAAACATCCAAATTCACATTCTACCACCATTCCGCACGTGCTCAGCCTACAGTTGAACTGCTCCTTACTGCTGTCCAGGCTGCCTGTGTATGGTTTCATAAGTCATGGGAACAAGGGATAGGCTGGATCCCCAAGGATAACTATTGGCATTTGAACATCCCCAACAGTAATTTTCTGGTCTGGGAAGAAAGTCCCTTACTGCAGCTTTCCGAACAGCCCGGAGTTCTGAAAGATGCGAGCGTCATGCACCTTTCCTGACCA
This sequence comes from Mauremys reevesii, assembly GCF_016161935.1. Taxonomy (NCBI): domain Eukaryota; kingdom Metazoa; phylum Chordata; order Testudines; family Geoemydidae; genus Mauremys; species Mauremys reevesii. The sequence continues at coordinate 31,318,974 of NC_052632.1, read as the reverse complement.
TCAACCATGTTGATTTCGGTGAAACGGCCCTTGTGATCCACTGGTGCTTGCAACACCCTTCCAGTTTATGTACTCTTTGGCAAGGTGTCCAGTGCCAAGATACAGATATGCGTTCTGTCTATCGCCCCACCACAGTTAGGGAACCTCATTGCAGCAAAGCCATCCACTGTGACCTGCACATTTCCCAGAGTCACTACTCTTCTTAGCAGAAGGGTATTGATCCCCTGGCTATTTGGATCACAGCTGCCCCCATGGTAGATTTGCCCACTCTGAATTGATTCCCGACTGACCGGTAGAAGTCAGGCATTGCAAGTTTCCACAGGGCTGTCACCACTCACTTCTCAACTATCAGGACAGGTCTCATCTTGGTATTCCTGTGCTTCAGGGCAGGGGAAAGCAACTCACACAGTTCCATGAAAGTGGCCTTATGCATGCGAAAGTTTCACAGCCACTGGGAATCATCCCATACCTGCAACGTTGTGCAGTCCCACCATTCTGTGCTTGTTTGCCAGGCCCAGAATCGGCGTTCCACTGTATCAGCATGCCCCAATGCTGCCATGATATCCCAATTATCATATCCCGTGCTTTCAGGAACGTCTGTGTCCATGTCCTTTTCACAATCTTCCTCGTGCTGGCGGCTACTAGCTAGGCTCTGCAGATACTGCAGGATAATGCGCGAGGTGTTTGCAATGCTCACAACAGCAGTGTGCACCTGAGTGGGCTCCAGGCTTGCCGTGGTATGGCGTCTGCACGGATCACCCAGGAAAAAAGGCGCGAAATGATTGTTTGTCGTTGCTTTCAAGGAGGGAGGGAGGGGAGACTGACGACATGTACCCAAAACCACCAGCTACAATGTTTTTGCCCCATCAGGCATCGGGAGCTTAACCCAGTATTCCAGTGGGCAGCGGGGACTGTGGGATAGCTACCCACCGTGCGCCATTCCGTGAGTCGATGCTAGCCATAGCATTGAGGACGCACTCCGCTGACCTAATGCACTTAGTGGGGACATGCACGGTCGACTGTATAAAATTGGTTGCTAAAGATCGACTTCTATAAAATCGACTTAATTTTGTAGTGTAGACATGCCCTTAGACTAGCTCAAATCTTGTTAATTGTCTTCAATTCATGCTAGGCTGAGGTACCAAAAGATGCTGTCCTGCAGTATAGAAACAACACAGTTTAAAAAAAAAATCAGTCATTTGAAAGAGTTGCCAGCTGCTTCATTTGCCACAAATAGCAGAGCTTATACAAAAAACAAAAAGGGAGAGAAAAAGAATCTGTGCTTCTAAAGGGTGCAGTGTTATTGAGATGGACCTTCGGAGTGGGAGAATAGTATATATTCTAAGATTTTTCAGATACTAAAACCCATTTACTGCTGTTGAGAAAAATCTCTCTGCCAGAGGATTTAGCTCCCACTAATCCTTAAGTGACTTGTTTTGACAGAGCCTTTATAGAAGATTTTCTCAGTAACTTCTGATTTGCTATAAAAGAGCAATTACTGATTTGTCCTCCAGCGCCTTTTTGATGCACGTTTATTAATGAAGTTCATGTATGCACAGAAATAGAAGGAGAATCCAATCAGAATTGTTTACTGTGAAAATGCAGGAACGTTCGGATTTTCCTGGATCTTCAGTTCTCTTTCTTGCCCTCAGGGTACTGGGAGTCTGGATTTCATTTAGTGTGTCATGTGGCTGCCTTAGCAGACTGTGGAAACTAAGCCTACTTTATGTTTAGAAAGTGCAGTGCAAACAGACAGACATTTTCTTATGTTCTGGGATGAGCCTTGTGATACATGCCTGCTTTATAGGCATCACGCTATTTTCTCTACCTTCCCTTTTGCACCGATGGCTGAAAGGCCCTAATTTCAGCGTGGCTATTCCCATTAAAGATACCATGCCAATGTTTCGGAAATGTCCCTGGGTTGTTTTTTCCTTCCTTTCTGCAAAAGAACGATTTGAAAATTGAACAATGCGACTTTTCTTTTCAAAATCTCAAATGTAGTAATAAACATAGTGGAGGTGAAATAAAGGATGAACGTAGATTATGGTGACCAGGATCCACAGCGGATGCCTGTGTGAGGCTGGTTGAGGTCTCTCTGGTGAGAGTAGCCCAGCTCCTCCGTTCAAGAGGATCTGTGTTTGGACTGCATGTGTGATCAGCTTATAAAATGAACACTGAGAGTGAGGGAATTATATACTTTTTGGTTGCTGCACAATCTAGAAGTCTGTACAGAAAAACCTAGTGGTACAAAAGCCAGTACGTTTTTACCTTGAAACCCAAACAAACACAGCACGTTTACTTCCAAAGAGTTACGTGACGTCCATGGAAAGCACTTGGGGAGTTACACGGGGTTTACTTTTCTTTTCCAAGGGATGCTACTTCCTTGCTGCTAAACAGGGGCACAGTCATAGAATCATAGACGATTAGGGTTGGAAGAAACCTCAGGAGGTCATCTAGTGCTATCCCCTGCTCAAAGCAGGACCAATCCCCAACTAAATCATCCCAGCCAGGGCTTTGTCAAGCCAGGCCTTAAAAACCTCTAAGGATGGAGATTCCACCACCTCCCAAGGTAACTCATTCCAGTGCTTCACCACTCTCCTAGTGAAATAGTGTTTCCTAATATCCAACCTAGACCTCCCCCACTGCAACTTGATACCACTACTTATTCTGTCATCTGCCACCATTGAGACCAGCCGAGCTCCATCCTCTTTGGAACCCCCCTTCAGGTAGTTGGAGGCTGCTATCAAATCCTCCCTCCCCTCACTCTTCTGCAGACTAAACCAGCCCAGTTCCCTCAGCCTCTCCTTGTAAGTCATGTGCCCTAGCCCCCTGATCATTTTTGTTGCCCTCCACTGGACTCTCCAATTTGTCCACATCGTTTTTGTAGTGGGGGGCCCAAAACTGGACACAGTACTCCCAGATGTGGCCTCATCAGTTCTGAATACAGGAGAATAATCAAGGAAATAATTTTGAAGCACTTGGGGTAGAGGAGAGGAAGATGATCAGGAACAGTCAACATGTATTCACCAAGGGCAAATCTTGCCTCACCAACCTGGACATGAGTCAGTAGTGTGCCCTTGTTGCCAAGAAGGCTAACGGCATATTGGGCTGCATTAGTAGGAGCATTGCCAGCAGATCAAGGGAAGTGATTATTCCCCTCAGTCATTAAATGCTGATCTTCTTAACTAGAACTGCAGAAGATGATGCAACAGGTTCCCTCCATTCCTGTCCCTGAACTTGCAGGGAACTCAATGGGTGAGGTATTCATCTTTCTCATCCTGACATATGATTCTTACTCAGTGCTCTAAAGGAAGATCTCCCACAAAAGTTCTAGGTAATAGAGCTTTTGTGCTATCTTGATGACATGGGTGTTTTTGTTGTTCCAAAGTTGTTTCTTTAAATTAGGATGGGTGAACCTCAAAAGATTCAGAGCTCAAGTTCAGTTCAATTAAGCATCTAAAAGGTCTGGATGCTTATTAGCTCTCTCTCAAACTGATGAGAATCCAGACCCTTTAGATGTTTATATATAAAATCTTACTCTGTGGGATGGAGCGATCCTTAGGTGGAGGATAAAACTGTAACACCAGAAGAAACGTTACATACAGGCCTTGTCTGAACGTAAAACAGACCAACCTAGCTACATCACTTAGGCCCATGAAAAATGTCACATCCTGTGTGATGCAATTAGGTCGATCTAATCCCCTCTGTAGATGGAAGAATTCTTCTGTCTACCTAGCTACAGACTCTTGAGGGGATTAATTTACTGTAATGATGGACACACCCCTTCCATTTCTGTAGTAAATGTCTAGACTATAGCACTACAGCAGCATAGCTGCAGGAGTCAACGAGTAATGTACTTTGTGACTGAAGGGAACTGCCTAAGATGTTAGAACAAGGATTAGTTTTCATACAGCAGTTTAAGGATTTATTTTTCACCTCTGGTAGAAAGGTCTGAAAAGAGACAATAAGAACCTGCTTTGTTATTTATTGATTTATATTACCTCATGGCCTAGGAGATGATAATGGAAATATGCCCCACCTCCAGTAGGTGAAGTCTCCTGGCTTGGAGATGTTCATTTTTAATGATGATAGTGCCACAGAGCACCACTTTTTTGCAGTGCATGTATCATCCTTTCAGCTGTTTTCACAAGAGCTAGAGTGAAGTATAGAAAGAAGAGATGAGCTAGCAGTGGTTGCACTGAAAGAAGTTGTGGATGTGAAGAACCTACTTAGCCTTGGTGCCTGTGTGTGGTACTAGCTAGTCTAGACTTGTTAACTTTAATTTTAAGAGGAAACTGCATGTGGTTGTTAAATCTGCTAGGAAAAAGGTGGTTCTAATGACTGTGGCCAGGTGAGGAAAATAAACACTCTCTCTTCTGGGGTTTTGAGTGAAACATGCAATTATGTATGGGGGGCAGGAGAACCTAGTGGGAAATTACCAGAAAAAAATGACGTTAATTGTGCCCCTACAAAGAGCTCCATGCAGGTAGATTCCTATGCCTATGCAGAGCCCCACAGAGCTACTTGCAGGATCAGAGCATGTTTATGAACCTTACACAGCCAAAGATGGCCTAAAAGGAAATAGAGAAATAGAATTTAGAGAGAGAGAACTGTAATTAACAATCACTAATACTGCTCCCAAAACCTACACCTCTGAACTGTGGGATATATTTTTCCATGTAATCAGAAAATACTATACTGAGAATTATTATTTGTCACAGCAGAGCCTTGAAGCTGTACATCCTTGATACTTGGCTCCTGGCCCCTTGACTCTGCATCTGTGGAACATGAACTCATTGTGCAGCTCCATCATAAGGCACTGGTCCATACACAAAGTCTAAATCATATGTTAGTCCTTGATGGCGATCGTCTGTCTTCTGAGACTAAGCTGATATCTATCTCGACTCCGTAGAGTTCAGAGCTCTTAGTATTGTATAGCTATTTCCTAAAGACTTGCTAGCAAAAATGGTTCTTTAAGTCCATCTTTCTAATTCCCTTTCTGGGTACTGCTGCAAAGGATGCTATCTTATTGTAATAGAATTGCACCTTCTTCATCATCCTCATTGTATTTTGCATGTTCTGAAAGCCAAATCAGAGCAAATGTTTATCACTGCACTCACTGCTTTTCTTAAATGTTAACAAAGTTATTCAATAGTCCAACCAACCAGGAAGGACAGCAGGGGCATTTCACTTTTACATTTGCTTTCGTGTTTAGATATAGTGTCTGAGAGTATAGCATTTCCAATGACAGATCAGAAAGCTTTGTATTTTTAATTTATTTTCCTTCCAATATGTGTGCCATAGCACTTAGTGAATGTGCCAAATGGATAGAGAGACCTTAAGGAAGTCTTACTGTCGCTTACAGATTGTGATATTGTTGTTTATGTAACTACTAAAGATTTGCTTTCTAAATAATTCTTTCACCATCACAGGTAATTGTTTATGCAACAAAAGTTGCTTGTTGTTTTTCACCCTGTACTCAAGATGAAAGTGGCAAATATTGCGTGAGCTAATGGAACAGAAGAGTTGTCTGAAATGCAAGCTAAACTTAGACACAACATTCAAACTGGTGGCCCTCCCATGGAATTATCTGTAAAAAGAAAAGTAATGATAAATGGAAACATGCAGTAGCATTCTGTCCTGAGATGTCTCATTGGCTTCTGCAGAAGTCACCAACAGGCATCAGAGGTCAAACTGAGCTTTAGATTTGAATGTTAGCACATTTCATCTTTAAGTACACGTTGTGTGGCAGGAAATAGTGTGAATTTGGGGTGTTGCGTGAGTCTCAAGGAAGCATAGGGCCAGGAAAAGCAATACGTTATATGAAAGAATAAATTGTCAGGGTGATAGCACATATTGGCCATGAGGAAAATTGCATCAAAGACCCATTTTCAAAAGTGATTTAAGCACTTAGGAGTTCAAGGCTCATTGAAAAATACTGTTGAAAATTTTACTCTTAGCATCCTAAATGCTGAAGCAGCTTTTTGAAAATGGAACTTAGGCTTCTAAGCCAGTTAGACCCTTTTGAAAATGTAACTCTTTGTCAGCTTTTCTCTTTGATAGCTCATTCCTGAAGTCACTTTGGGCTTGATTCTCTCTTGTGGTGAAGATCCACTTAGCCCAAGATGTGGGGTGAGAGGGTCACTTGTGGCTGATTCTATAGCTTGGACTGCACCACCCCTAACCCTGAGGTAAGACAAAGCAGTCCCGGACCATGTGCCAGCTACAGTCAGGAGCAGAACTTTGCCTCAGTTCCCTCCTTCATGCCAGGATGGAGGGGACTGTTGACACAGAAGCCACCAGCCCAGATCTTTTTTCCCCAGGCCCCCGGCTCTTTCCAGTCTTGTGGTGACTGTCCCTGCCAGCAGGTAAGGGATCTTGGGGGACAATTACTGCACTGGTGGGGTGCAAAATAAACTTTATTAATAAAATACAAAAACAGGGAAAATTCAATAGTGAGGGGTATGGGGTTTGTTAAGGTAGACAATTGGGGAGGGGTTTCTTTTAGTGAACAGTAGGGGGGTTTCAATAGTGGGGTACAATACAGTGGGTAACCAATTAACACAGAAATAGAAATGTAACAGGTGGCTAACAATTTCTATTTAAAGGGTGTGTTACAGCAGCATATAATCAACTAACAGTTATGGAAAAATATGTTAAACAATTTTAGGTAAAAATGTGTCACAGTGGTGTAAATGTAGAATGTGAGGTGTATCAGAGAGGAAAAAGTAACCAATGGGGTTTTATGCTAGAGATTTAAACTCAGTGAAACACAGAGAACAAACAGGTTGTAAGTTTAAGCAGCAGAGAGAGTGTAACAAGGTAGGGAAACACAGAGAAGCTCGGGCGGGGGGGTTGGCAGTAGGAAGACAGACTTAATTACAATTATACAGAACACAGCAAAATCTTATCTATGATCTAACTTAACCAAGACTACACAAATCAGCAAGTAACAAAACACAATGCAACAATTCTCTAAGCCTAACTTACAGAGTATAATGCTAAACCTAACTTAATGGGTGCACCTTATGCTAAGGGTAGTTTTAGAGGGTGTGGCTGCAGCAGTGGGACAACTGCAAGTGGGCTGCCCAGGACAGAATCCAGGGAGGCACAGCTTGGCAGTGGCACAGGCTTATTTTTTAGCAGCACAGACCACGGAGTTAGCTTAGGTCTGTCTGTTGGGGAAACAGAGCCAGCAGCCAGGACAGGGGAAGTTTGCAAGAGGGAGTTCTTACCAATCCCCAGGACAGCAGCAAAGGCAGAAGCAGGCACAGCAGTTTCAGCATCAGAGGATACAGAGGGGACTCAATTCGTTCACAATAATCAGGAGATCTCCAGGCAAAATTCGTTGTTCGTGGGAGGGGAGTTAAAAAACGGGGGTACGCTCAAAAATAAAACAAGAGCAGAGAAAGGACCCCCCAGAACCCCTGGCTGATCAGACCAAGCAGCAATGCAGGAACCTTTCTGAGGTTTGATCAGAAAATGTCTGGTTATAAAGGCAAACTCAGGCAGCTTCCTGCCAGTAACTCTGATTGGTTCCCCTTCTCACAGGGAGGAGAGAAGGCAGGGAAAAGACTGCAGGTAGGCATAGAACATGTCTGGGCAAGTTCTGAGCCCCCAGGTATGACTCATATGCTCAGCTATTTGGCCTTTAGGTCTTGCAGCTCTGGACATTGCCTACCCTACACCAAGCCCATGTTTAACAAGGTGATAACAGGACTAACCCTTTGAACAGGGCAGTGGTCCCACTTAGCACGCAGCACAAGTGGCCATCCCTTTGAGAAGGGCAATGGCTCTTGTTAAACAACTTAAGGGGCCCTCCCTTTGAGAAGGGCAGTGGCCCTGGTAAACAATTTAACAGCCAGGGAGGGGCGGCCACAGGAGGAGGACAAAAACAAAATGGAGTAGGGGGACAGCTGTAAGAAACAAAATGGAATAGGGGGATAGCTGTAACAGACAGTGACATTCTCAGATGCCTAGTTACTGCCAGAATCTGGCTCCTGGACAGCATAAAGGAGCTGGATCAGAAGAGATAATCTTGGGGGACTGGGGGGATTGGCTCCTATTTGAAAGAAGTTCTATTTGAATTTGAGCATACATTCGAGAGAGTTCCTTTTTCCATGTGCAGTCCAGAATCATGCCTCTGAAATCATCTTCTTCCCTAGTGACTTTTGCCTTTGATGCCTCTGGTGTTCATAAGTCCATTAACAAGTTGTCAAGGCTGAATCCCCCCTCTAGCACCTCGAGGTCAGGAAGTAGGGGCCCGCAAAGATTTAAAAAACTAATACTTGCCACTTCAGGCTTGTATTAAACTCCCAAGGTTACAGCTTGTCTCTGACCGTGGCTTGGTAAATGCTGCTACCACCCAAATTCAAAAAAACACACAACAACAAACACACTTTTGGATCCATGAAGGAGCACTTGGGAATTCCTCCCTGTGGGGTACCCTCAAGCCTTTTCATCCCCTCACTTCCTCACCCCCACCCCCGCCCCCGGGAAGAGCTGAGAAAGAAAATGAAGGAGAGTAGCTGTGGCTATCAGCTGATCAAACAACATGCAGAAACCTCTTAGGACACCAAAAATCCAATCCTGTTCTTAAAAAAAGTAAATTTTATTAAAACAAGAAAGAAAATACATCTGGAACATAGGCATTTGCTAGATTTTAGAAGAGCAATTCCAAAAATTAAGCACCCAAACTAGCTTTCTTGGGGGTTCAGCTTAAAGGTTACAAGCAAACAAAAGCATCAGTGGTTAGCACAGAGGAGATCCACAAGCCAAAATAAAAAATAAACCTGATTGTATTTAACTAAAAATTAGCTATCCAAATAATTTCTTCTAGGTATGGTCGATGAATTTTCATTCCTGGTTGAAACCTTACACAGTATAGCATTGCTGTTCTGTGTTCCTGCAGCCCAGAGAACAACAGACAAAGGGAAAGTTTCTTTCCTAGTTTTAAAAAGTTCTAGCCTTCCCATTGGCTCTTTTGGTCAGGTGCCCACTCCTTTTCTTTTACCTGTGGGCTTGTTAATCCTTTCCAGGTAAAGCAAGCAGAGAACAACTACCAAGAGGGATTATCTGGCAGGCTGGGTGTCCATCAAAGGGAGCTATCCCCCCCTTTATTTATCATATAAGTGCAGTTGATATGGGGCTTGCTCTTCCTTGTCTTATTTATAGATATACATATGGTTGGGAAAACTGTGTTGAGAAGTTAGTTTTGAACTTGCAAATATCCCACACCGCAAATAAATGTGCTGTCAGCAAGTCACAGGTGTTCACAGCATGATGGCGACAAAATGAGATTCTGAGGAGTTTGGTGACATTTCTAATACTGTAATTAATTTGTCTGAAGCACCCTTGTGGTCATCTGTTACATGATGTGCTATTCTTCACCAGTAGTTCTTGATTTCATTAGTTTAACTTCTTTACCTAAAATACCACAAGATGAGTAAAGGTTACCTTTCCAGTCTTATTTTTCATCTCAGTTTGCAAAGTCCAGCAATTTCTTGATATTATTTTACACCCCCCCAACACAATATAGCTGTTTTTTAATTTATTTTGGCAGCATTTTGTAGTGAAAAAAAAAGGAGAAAAGACAGATTTTGCATACTAGTTCTTAATGTGTTACTGCCTCTTAAATATGTATCTATTCCCTTTGATTATATTTAAGCAAAACCACATCTGTCTATGCATTTTAAGTGTGTCAATCATTGTGGTATGTAAGCATCTAAATACATTTAAGAGGGTTTTTTTTAACCTAGCAAATCAATAAAGACTGATTATATGACAACTAAAGAGGAATGAATAACATATGAACTGTCTTTCCAGTGGAGGAATAAAGAATCAAAACCAGGAAGGACAGATTTCTCTAAGGTGAGAAGATATAAATATCAGAACCATTTATAGCATTCTAATTACTTTTTAATTTCTTTGAAGTGTCTCCAAACTCTGGAAAAAAAATTCATTTCTCATGGCCTCTGTTCTTTCATGTTTGTGGATTAAACGTATTTGGTTGAACTATTTAAGTGTTTTTCTGGTGAGGAACAAAAGAACACTTTCATGCTATCCAAGCTAAACTAGGGCAAGTGGGTGCCATATATATTTCAACATGAATTTTATTGATTCCCCCATTCTGCTTGGTAGAGACTGTGGATATAGGATCAGAGAAAAGAATAAAGAAATACTATAATATTTAAATGCATATGTTATACAGAATTTTTCTCTCTGTCCCATGGTCCTACATCCGTACTCTCTCCTAAGCAGAATGCAAAATCAGTAAAGCTCTTGATTCTGCAATGTTTGAGTGGCTAAATAAGGCCTGAACATGCAACCATCTACGTGTGCGTGTTCAGTGGGGCTGCTCATATTGTAAAGTTCCTCATGTATGTTTGCGGGATCAGAGCATTTGAGTAAATTTCCAGTGGGCCTCCAGTGAAGCACACCCCAGATTTGCGGTCATGATCACCTGTGTGCTTGGACATCCCACCCAGTCTGTGTGTAAGTGGGCACTTGAGAACACCTTCTTAAAATGGAATACTGTTTTTCTGTGAGATGGGAGATCAATTGTAATGAACTGAAGGGAGAAGTGGCCACAGAACAGATGTTATACAGTCTTGACTTTCAGCAACTTAAACTCTCCTTGTTTTAAATCCCGTTTTTGTTCCTTCTATTCCATTCACCTAGCACTGGCTGGCTCTCTTGTCCCATTAAACACTTTCAGCACTATTGAAGGGAGACTTCCACTCCACAGCTCCTGCCATCTGAAACAGCTTACCTCAGGCTCCCTCTGCGTATTAACATACCATCTAGTCTCATATACCTCACCTACAAATGTCTCTCTTATCACTTCCCTTCAAATATTAATTTCTCTCTCCACCTGCTATTATTTTGTAACATTTTAACTGTATCTTTTTACTCAAAAACTTTTGGGGATGTTCTTTGTATGAAAGACAATATAATCTTTTTACTGCAGTCCCCCTGTAGAGGCAGCACTGGACAACATTACTAAAAAGCATGAAGTAGTATTATTGCAGAATCATTTTTTCTAATCTAAATGTAAGAATAAAGATTTGTGTTTTAACTCAGGAGTAAGGGCCTTTGCCTAAAACTTTATGCAGATTTTTTTTTTACATACACTGTAACTTTGACTGCAGTGAGAGTAATTTGTTACTCTCTATTCAGATCAAAACCATGCAAACTACAAAAACCAGAGAGTTTAATCCCCAAAAGGTTTGATTATCCCAGGAAAAAAAAAACTGGAGTTCAGCTGCTGCAAAACTCTTCTAAATCAGTGGAATTTTCAGCTGACATTCTCTCTCTACTGGAAGACCAGGGAACTGGGTCCTCTTTGAAGAATTCTTTTGAATAGGAAAACTCACTGGTATTCTAGCTATTCCCCTTTTCACTAGTTGGGCCACATGAAAATAGCAAGATCGTATCACCAATATATTCATTCTTTACTTCTGGGCCACCTCCCAATCCCATTTTCAAGCAAAAATCTATGAAATTTCTTAGGCTTTCCACAAAAATTGTCCAGTTTCCCTGAATCAAAATGTAATGCAGAACATCTCATTTGGGGGTATATGAATGTCATTTCCAACATTCTGCACAGACTAATTCACTCATTTAGCATGAGAGGGCTTTAGTCTCATTTGCACTAACACCCCTTTGGGTGCTTGGCAGCCTGCACTCACTTCAAGGCCCCTTTATAATGCCAGAGGGCAGTGGTCTGAAGAGGCTGTAGTCTTGAGAATGCTTGGTACAGTACCCACACGAGGAAATAAGGAAACAGATCAACAGAGCCAGATGTGTACCCAGAAGCCTCCTACTGCAAGACAAACCCAAGAAAGAAACCAACAGGACTCCACTGGCCATCACATACAGTCCCCAGCTCAAACCCCTCCAACGCATCATCAGGGATCTACAACCCATCCTGGACAATGATCCCACACTTTCACAGGCCTTGGGTGGCAGGCCAGTCCTCGCCCACAGACAACCTGCCAACCTGAAGCATATTCTCACCAGCAACTGCACACCGCACCATAGTAACACTAGCTCAGGAACCAACCCATGCAACAAACCTCGATGCCAACTCTGCCCACATATCTACACCAGTGACACCATCACAGGACCTAACCAGATCAGCCACACCATCACCGGTTCATTCACCTGCACGTCCACCAATGTAATATATGCCATCATATGCCAGCAATGCCCCTCTGCTATGTACATCGGCCAAACTGGACAGTCTCTAATGAAAAGGATAAATGGACACAAATCAGACATTAGGAATGGCAATATACAAAAACCTGTAGGAGAACACTTCAACCTCCCTGGCCACACAATAGCAGATTTTAAGGTGGCCATCCTACAGCAAAAAATCTTTAGGACCAGACTTCAAAGAGAAACTGCTGAGCTCCAGTTCATCTGCAAATTTAACACCATCAGCTCAGGACTAAACAAAGACTGTGAATGGCTTGCCAATTACAGAAACAGTTTCTCCTCCCTTGGTTTTCACACCTCAGCTGCTAGAACAGGGCCTCATCCTCCCTGATTGATCTAACCTCGTTATCTCTAGCTTGCTTCTTGCTTGCTTATATATACACCTGCCCCTGGAAATTTCCACTGCTTGCATCCGAAGAAGTGGGTATTCACCCATGAAAGCTCATGCTGCAAAACGTCTGTTAGTCTATAAGGTGCCACAGGATTCTTTGCTGCTTTCCTTATGTACTATGTGGAAGACTGTAGGTTGGCATGATACACCCAAGTAGACTTACCTCTTGCTCAAGAGATGCATTATTTTCATTTGTTCTTGCACAGTACTTCTGATTTACTTTAAAAAGTAGGGACCACAGTAGTTTTGTGCTTCCACTTTGGTTCTTTGGCTATTATATTGTACATTCTAGAACAAACCTGCAAACATAATGACTTGTAGACTGAACTCAGGCCCAAGTATTTTTTTGATGAATTAATTCTTCAGTGCACAGTACTTGCTAACATAAGTCTGAGCTTGTAAATATGGTTTACCTGCAAAACTTGAGGATATTACTCATAATCTAGAAAGTGAAATGCTGATATATCCCTAGTTTATGAATTACTGAGGTAGAAGTATAACATTTGTTTGATAAACTTTGTCTTCCGTGCCTTATTGTCACCTCATATTGAGAAACTGTTTCCTCTTTCTGGAATACAGCCAACCTGTATGAAAAGACGCCCTTGTCCAGAAATAAGAGCCATCGGAGGTTATTAGGGAAAATAAAGAGATTTGAGATGACATAGTTGCAGTCTCAGAAACTTGTTTGGGCTACTGTAGCCGTCAGCAACATACTCTATGGAAGGGAAGTCTCTTGCATCTTAGTGCCTGACTGACAAGAAGCCTCTAGTGAGGGATATACCAGAAAATGCTTCCAGGTTCATTTTGGGTAGTTATCCCAGTCTACTTCGGTCTACAAGATCTGATTGCAAATCTGATGAGAATATTGTTTCCCAGCAGATTTCCAGCTGTCCCTGCTTGCAGTCAGACTGTTAGTCATGGGTCTTCCTTCACATTTGTCTTTTCATTCTCTGTCACAAGGCAGAAATGCTGCAGGTTCCAGGAAGAAAAATAGCAGAAAAAGTAGGTAAGGAAATCAAAAAAGTTCAAACCTCTGGCTGCATTTGACTCTAGAAATAAGGAATGGTGTTGGCACTGGGTAAGATTGTATGTTTGGGTTTTTTTAATTGCTGTTATTTTGAATATCCATTCCTATGTAGAGCCAAAAAACTTTTCCCGCTTTTTAAGGATAAAACTTAATACAAACATTTCTGGAGGTTCTCACTAGTTCAGATAAGAGTTTCTTCCATTTCCAGAAGTGTTGAAATATCACAAGTAATACTCTTCTCATGGTACGAACAACCAGAAACAGGACTGGAAGTATGGGAAATCTCAGGAGAGAGCCGTGCTCTTGGAGAAATTCCAAACCAGTTTTGCAAGCTCAAATATGAGATGAGCCATAAGCATCCAAATTTTGCTTGCTTATCTGAAGCAAGACTGAACTCCAAACCTTTTGAAGATCCTTGTCTGAAAGAGTCTTAAAGTATAATATTTAACTTCCTATCTGTGCTTTAATAATTGGGGCCTACAACAGGTTTCATAGTTACATTTCCTCCCCCTTGTGACGGGTTTGGGACTTACCACCACAGCGCCTCCTGCTGGTTACTTCCGGGAATTAGCTCAGTTTATGGGGAGCGCCCTCTGCTGGTGGTGTCACGTCCATCATCTCTGTTCCTCGCTGGTGTCTGGACCCACGTTGCTCCCCGCTCGGTGGCGTCCTCTTCAGACCACTGCCCTCTGGCAGTGCCCCCTAGTCCATCCTCACCCCCTTCCGGGGGCAGGAGGGGGTTAGCAACAGTCCTTGCACTGGCCTCAGTGGCCAACCACAACCTCCAAAGTCTAGCCCCTTGTCTTAAGGGCCAGTTGCAGTTTGTTTCAGCCACCCTACTGCATGGCCAGGTGCAGTACAAGGGGGAAGGGAGGACTCAGGCCTGCCCATAACTGTGGGTCCCAACCCAGGGACCCTTTGGTGGCAACCTCCCTGCCCTCCTTCTCTCTGTCCCTGGGCCACTTCCCCTCTGGCCCCTCACACCCTCTAGGCCCTTTCTATCAGGGTCTGCAGTCTGGCAAGTATTGGGCCGGAGCCGTACTATGCTCCCCCTGAGCCTGCCCAGCACTGCTGTGTCCGAGGTGCTGGTCTCCTGCTCTGGACAGTCTGGGACAGACTGCCTGTTGCTCTCCTGAGCAGCCCTTATAGAGAGCCAAGCTGAGCCCTGATTGGCTGTCTCCAATCTTGGCCCTGATTGGCTCTCAGTAAGCCCTTTCCTGATTGGTTGCCGGCCTGCGCAGCCACTCTGGCCCACTCTAGCCCCCTCTCACATGGGGGTGAGGCAGCCGCCCCACCACACCCCTCTTCATAATTAATGTACCAGTCACAAAACATACAGGGCTCTAGGCTATATGTAGGACTTCTCTTCTTTGAACATCTCAACTTCAGCTGTGTGAAAACATTTATATCCATGGACATGTAAATTGATACTGAAGGTCTTCTAATTAAATATGTATACATTGTTAACACACCACAGTCATTACATTGTAATATTTGGCCATTAAAATTATTATTAATGAGGAAATACATCACCTACATACCTGAATGGTGATGTCAGTGTGTTGACATAATTGAAATACTGTTTCAAGTGTTTGAAACAATGGACGTTTTAGCTGTAATGCATCCTGTGAATCTCTAAATATATTAACCCCCTTATCTTACATATCATGGGCTCTGCCACATCTAGCTACAATGAGTAAAGGATGATGGTGTCACATACTGTGACTCTAACTTTCCTTGCTATTTAGAAGTTTATCAGATTCCCCATGTGATTGTTTTATAATATTAGTATTTAAAATTTTTCTTTTATAACTGCAGTGTGAAAATAAATAGCACTTATTCTTTGTGTGCTGGAATTCTAGCTAGTAAGTGATGTATGTTACCTAAAGTTAGGCTTTGGCTTTTAGTGTAATGAACCTTTCTGCTTCTAAAAATTCCAGTCTCACCAATCTCAAGAGTTCAAAAATCATGACTCAGGCTCCCCCCCCGGCCCCCAAAAAAGAGATTTTATATAAAATATTAATTTTATTTGCTTTCTGGGTTTTGAGATTTGTGAGTGCACTTATGTCACATATTCAAGCTTTTCTCCACAATCATGCAGGCTAGAATCTTAATTTTTTTAAATGAAAGCTGAGATTCTCACTTAATTACCTAACTCGAGAAGCTGGTGCTTGAAGTAAAACACCAAATATTTTGAGACTTGTGATAAAATTGTAAGAGTTGGCAACAGTTGCATATCAGCAGCCATTTTGTTCTGGAAATTTCTGTGGCTTCTTACACTGATGTAACTCTGTGCTATATTTATGGAGATTTTCTTTTGTCCTTTCTGGTTGTTTTACTGAAGTCATTTTGGACAAAAAATATATCATTTTAATTTGTGGTAGAAAAATATAACAGTAAGAATGCTAGGTGCTTGGAGTAAATAATCCAGAAGATCCCTTCAAACTCCACCATCTATAGGTTCATTTATAACAAGTGACCAAATTCAATCCTGGTATTACGTCACTTGTCACTCTTTATTTTAACCTAATATAGTCCTATGTGTTACAGAAATTGTCTTAACCTGACTGGAACAGATCACGGTGATCCTTTAATTCAGAACAAGTTATCAGCTGTTTAGATTTCTCTTTTATTTACTATCACTTTAATAGCTTTTGAGCTCAAGTGTATTTTCTCCTGTATGAGGTGAAAGTAATAATCTATTCTCCAAGTGCGCATGTATGGATGCCTCCAACCTCAGCTAATGCACTTTTTTATAATTTTCACCCCCCTTTTTAAGTTGATTCCCCCATGTAGTGGTGATGACCAGCTTTTTATATGTTTCCTTCTATCTGA
This sequence comes from Mauremys reevesii, assembly GCF_016161935.1. NCBI lineage: Eukaryota > Metazoa > Chordata > Testudines > Geoemydidae > Mauremys > Mauremys reevesii. The sequence continues at coordinate 31,302,502 of NC_052632.1, read as the reverse complement.
TACTGTCTTAATAGAGCTCTGTCATCTAATTGCTGGAGTGTATCTCAGCTAAGTAGTCTCTCATAAGACTGACTGTACAGAAAACCAGTGTGTCAAAACTGCACCTTTTCTTTTGTATTTGTTAGACGATTAATGTTTAATTAGAAGATGGCCTCCTATGCCCAGTCATCAGATGGAAAATGGATGGACCATTAGTGTCTCATGAGTGTAAAAAAAAAAAGGTGGGGAAAAATATGATCTAGCTAATTATATTGTATGTCACTCATAGCTTTTCTTAAGAAACCACAAAATCTATCCTTAATCTCTAATGGAGCAGACAATTAGTTCATACTGCAGCTGTAAGGTTGCTTGGGATCAAGGCAAAGGCATTTGAGAACAGCTGTAACATTACATTTGTTAAGAGATTCGTTTCTCACTTTACCACAAATTACTTGCCCGTGCATCGAGTTAGTCCATAAGCTATTAATTACACAGGACGTATGGAGGCTGACAGCATTGGGCTGGGACTTTAATTGGGCACTGGTGGGGATGGAGTGGGAGTGAAGGGAAGAAGTTCTCTTATGCAAAAAACACCCTAGGGTTGTGTCTCAAACCAGACCTTTTTTTCCTTCCCTTTCTGTTTAAGGAATGTATCTGGGTGAAAAAGAGGTGGAGGACTTGAAAAACACCTTTGTGAGGTTTACTTGATAAATGGTATTGTTCATAGCTTATGTGGCCATAGTCTCTTAAAGCAAGCAGTGTTCATAAAGCACTTAATATATCATGTAGATCAAGCCTTCTGGTACTATAGACTTTGCATTGTGAAGTGAATAATAGCTACAGCTTGCTAGGGCAGTGGTTCAATGCAGGTCATGTATTTAGAGCACATTGCTCTTGAGAGCAGAACTCAAAAGCTTAGCAGCAAACTCGCTGAAATCCACTTCAGTGGCCTTGAACAATGTTGTCTCAAACTCTGAGCTCTTAAATTCTTAAAACTTTATTTCCTACAATAGCCCTATGCTTCAGAAAACTGGACAGAACCAACATTTAAAGGTATTAACCAGAGTGCCATGTTACACCTTCCCTGAGTTTTTTTGCCTTTAGAAATCGCTGCTTCTGGGAGCATCATAACCAAGCGACTCAGTCAGCATTTCCACTGCTCAGATGTCAAATCTGAGAATTTCTGGGAATGTCATTAGCACTGTAATGTAACCACCTGGGAGTAGTTAGTTGCATAGGTAAATTATTACCCATCTTATACATGAGACACTTGCCGCTTTGGGACTTGGAAATACCCTGCAGTTCCGTATCTCTGTGTTATTTTTAAAGTATCAGTTTTGTACCAAAGCTTCCTAGTTCTTCTGTTGCTGTTTTGTTCAAAATACCTTGGGTTGCTGAAAGTGCAGCATGTGACTGCTTCTGTGGAGTTAATTTGACAAGAAATGGCTAGTTTTGTATTTTATTACAGAGTCAAGGTGCAAGGAGTGGTTGCATGGTTATCATTTCCCTTGTCTAATCACTTAATGACCTTAGTCTAATTTTGAAGGTGGCCAAGCAGAGCAGGACATTTCGGTGTGCATACTGCTATATTTGAGGACAGTTCTTCTGAATATTTTGATTACCAAAATAAATATTGTTTGCTTATGGCTCTGTCCTAGTATATGTAGCCTGTATAACATCAGGGGATGATCTGAATCTTGTGAAGATTCACAATCCCAGGTGCAAAACCTACTTGCCCACACTTTAGGTGCAGACTGTCAGTACTTCAGAATGTAACTGAAGTGCACAGCTTCTTGGGTTTGGCCACATAACTGTGGATGAGTAGAACTTTGCAAGACTGAGTTAAATATCCACCGGGTTCTGCTATTTTATAAAATAGTTTGGGTTTTAGATTTAGATATTAGGGATTTAGATTAAAAAACAACAACAGTAACAAACTTTTTAAGAGTAAAAAAATAAATTTGTTCTTTGTGTCTTAGGAAATTTTTCCAATGTACTACATCATTTCAGTGGCTGAAGTCAGCGCCTAACTGTATGTCTACACTGCAATCAGAGGTGTGACTGCAGCTCAGGTGTGCATACCCTCGCTTGTTTTAATTCTAGAGAGCACGCTAAAAAATAGCAGTGAAGCTGCGGGGATGTGGGCTTCAGCACAGGCTGTACAAAGCCTCCTATAACCATTTGCATGTACTCACATTTCTAGTACATGCCGGGTTCTGTGCCACTATGTCTTCACTGCTATTTTAGCCATGCTAGCTAGACTAAAGCTAGTGCAGGTATGCCTACATGAAGCCCAGGATACCTAAAAGACCGTTTGAACCTCTGTGAGGAAGACCATGACTGATAGCTTAGCTCCTCTGGCACAATGAAACTGGGACTGAATGACAGAGGATGGATCACTTGATAATTGCCCTGTTCTGTTCAGGGCAGGGCAATTATCAAGTGATCCATCCTCTGTCATTCCCTCTGAAGCATCTGGCTGCTGTCAGAAGACAGAATACTGAGCTAGATGGACCACTGGTCTGACCCAGTATGGCCATTCTTATTTTCTAATGGAACGCCCAACAATGAGAGTAAAGCTTGACTGGGTGGGAGACAAACTTTTTCTGGGAGTGGTCCAAGATTGTGAAATGAACTCTTCCAGGAACTACTGATATCACAATCCTCACCGCTTTCTGCTCTAAGGGCGAGGTGCCTTTCTTTGACCTTGCCTTTCCTAATATAAATCCACAGCAAGGGGTATATTTAAAAACCCCCGCTCCACATGCTGCTCCCTCCTAGGAGAGGATAAGAGACCAAACAGCATGTGATATATATGTAGTCATGGTGCTTAATGCACTACTTGAAAGCACTCAGGTACAGTGTTGATGAGCACAGTATAAAAACCTATATAGGATAGAGAGCCACAGTCACACTCCCAGTTGCAGTGTAGGCATATCTAAGTGTGTTGCCAAGGGAAAATAATTTCATGATAGTTACAATCAAAATATGTTTTCCCCTGCACAAATGAGACACTCTTTTCGAAAGACAACATAATCAAAATACTTTTAAAATGTTACGAAGCATAATTGAACAATTTAGCATGAAGTTGACAGCCACTGAACATGAGCTATCAGCATCTGAATTGTATTTTCCGAATTGCATCTAGATGTGGAGAATGTTGTATTACGAAGATGAACCAAAGTAACGAAGTTGAACAAACAACTGTCAGAGTATGCTACAAGCAGGCTATTAGCTTACGAAAGTTATACCAGAGCTACGTAACCAACAAATAGTCTTTCCTAGTCGTTGTACGTTTCTCCCTCCTTTTCTCACTGTGCATGGTGTAATATTTTTCAGATTTAATGCTGCACAAATAAATGCAAATAATCTTGTTCGTAACAGGCCACACATGAACTTCACTGAAAATGCTCACAGTGTGTTATGCTAATAGAAATCGGTGAAATTATTCATGCAAGAGGAAGACCAAGGACAGGGTAAGCCTGTTAATGAAGGGGAAAGACAATAAAAGAAAATGTGGAAATGGCAGAAGTACTAAATAACCTTTTGTTTGTTTTCATGCAAAAGGTTAATAGTGATTGGACATCTAACATAGTGAATGCCAGTGAAAATGAGGTAGGATCTGAGGCTAAAATAAGGAAAGAACAAGTTAAAAATTACTTAGATGAGTTAGAGGTCTTTAAATTGGCAGGGCCTGATGAAATACATCCTAGGATACTCAAGGAGCTGACTGAGGAGATATCTGAGCCATTAGTGATTATCTTCAAAAACTGATAGAAGAGGGGGAGAGATTTCAGAGGACTGGAAGAGGGCAAATATGGTGCTAATCTATACAAAGGGGAATAAGGACAACAGGGGGAATTACACACCAATCAGCTTAACTTCAGTACCTGGAAAAATAATGGAACAATTAATCAAGCAATCAGTTTGCAAGCGCCTAGAAGATAATAAGGTGATAAGTAACAGTCAGCATGGGTTTGTCAAGAACAAATCATGTCACACCAACCTCATAGATTTCTTTGACAGGGTAACAAGGGCAAGTGGTGTGTGGTATTCTTGACTGTAATAAGGCTTTTTGATACTGTCTTACATGATCTCATAAACAAACTAGAAAAATACATCCTCGATGGATCTACTATAATGTAAGTGCATAACTGGTTGGAAAATCTTTCCCAGAGAGTAGTTATCAGTGGTTCAGTCAAGCTGGAAGGGCATATCAAGTGGGGCCCTGAAGGGTTCTGGGTCTGGTTCTGTTCAATATCTTCATCAATAATTTAGATAATGGCATAGGGAATACATTTATAAAGTCTGTGGATGATACCAAGCTGGGAGGGATTGCAAGTGCTTTGGATTAAAATTCAAAATGATCTGGACAGACTGGAGAAATGGTCTGACATAAACAGGATGAAATTCAGTAAGGACAAATGCAAAGTACTACCCTTAGGAAGGATCAATCGCATACAAATAAATGGGAAATGACTGTCTAGGAAGGAGTACTGCTGGTTATAATGGATCACAAGGTAAATATGAGTCAACAGTGTAACATTGTTGCAAAAAAAGCAAACCTCATTGCAGGATGTATTAGCAGGAGTGTTGTAAGCAAGACACTAGACGTAGTTCTTCCCATCTACTTTGCGCTGACATGGTCTCAACTGGAATATTGTGTCCAGTTCTGGACACCACATTTCAGGAAAGATGTGGACAAATTGGAGAAAGTCCAGGGGAGAGCAGCAAAAATGATTAAGGGTCTAGAAAACATGACCTATGAGGGAAGATTGACAAAAATAGGCTTGATTAATCTAGAGAAGAGAAGGCGGGGGCAGGACAGGATGACATAACCATTTTCAAGTACATAAGAGGTTGTTACAAGGAGGAGGGAGACAAATTGTTCTCTTTAACCTCCGAGGATAGGACGAGGCAATGAGATTAAATAGCAGCAAGGGAGGTTTAGATTGGATATTAGGAAAAACATCCTAACGGTCAGGGTAGTAAAGCATTGGAATAAATTGCCTAGAGACTCTCCATTGTTGGAGGTTTTTAAGAATAGGTTAGATATACACCTGCTAGGAATGGTCTAGTTATTACACAGCCCTGCCTTGAGTGCAGGGCACTGGACTAGATTGATCTTTCGGGGTCCTTTCTAGTTTTACACTTCTATGGATCACAATGACTTCCACCTTTTCATGTTCTCTGTATGTATAAATATCTCCTGTCTGTGTGTTCCATTCTATGCATCCGAAGAAAAGAGCTTAGCTCACTCTCAGCTCTCATGAAAAAATAAATTTGTTAGTCTCTAAAAAGTGCCCAGTTTTTTTTTTTTTTTTTTGCGGATACAGACTAACACGGCTGCTACTCTGAAAAATGACTATGATGCGTTCTCAAATTTGGGGAACTCTCTGACTAGTAATTTATTAATTCTTTGCACTTCCATAGTGCCTCTCAGCCAAGGAACCCAGCTGGGCCAGGATTTCACCCAAATTGTTTAACAAACTTTAACAAGTTAAGTCTCCCAACCACTCTGAAGCTTCATATATATGAATATCATAGGGATGGCTTCACCTACTACTGAAGTGCAGCAACCTCTGAGGTGGAATGCATAGATCTTTAACGGCTCATGACAACTGAAACTTGCATGGGTGAGTTTGGGATTTTACTATTTCAAACTGAAGCCTATCTGCTGCCTAATAAATCTGCTTCATTTTACATCATACACATCATATTATGGGAAATACTTATCTGAGAGCAGTATTTCAAACCTCTGTATCGCAGGGTCAATTTACAGAACAAGAATTTAAAATAAATGTAAAAAGGAAGTGTGGCTGGGGATGCTTCACTGGCATAAGAATAATCCAGTTAATAGTAACTGTGGCTGACTGAAAGGTATAAAGTAGGTTTTATACCTTGTCTGCCTAGTAAATTCAATCTCCATCTACTGTTGGTGCGATATTAAAGATTACCCTCAAAATAAGAAAATTCTCTTGAAACCCATTTTATTTTTCATACTTCGAGAGGAAGATTTTGCTTGTATAAATTTAGTGCATTAACTGCAAACAAATAAACCTAAGGAGACTTCTCAAAAGTTGCCCTTTGTTGACTGAGGCCCTGATCCTGCAGTTGGTGGCGTGTAGGCGGACTGCTGCATCCATCCAGGGCACAGCAATCTGCCCTTGTGAAACAAATTGCGGAGTCGGAGTGCAAAAGAGAATACACAACCCTGCTCATGGACTGCACACACAGTCGTGCACACAAACAATAGTTTTTTAACATGTCTGCTGTGCATTCCAAAAGCATAAGGAAACGCTCCATACTGTGATGTGGGCAATTAACCAAGTCAAGGGAAGGAATATCATCAAATGGGGCTAATGCTTAGCCTATGTACATTAAGGATCTATCTACATTTTTTCACTAATGCTCTGGTTTCAAAAGTGTATAAAAATAATGTAATTGTTTCCAAGCTCAAATGTGACACCTTTTCTTTCCTACCTGCCTACTGTGGCTGAGGAGCTAATTTCTGATCTTGATTGTACCAGTTAAATCCAGAGTAACCTGATAAAGTTGGTAGGATAAATCCAGAGTCACCTTGGTATAGCTAAGCAGAATTTGGCTATGGGTGGTAACAAACACAAATAAAAACTAGCCTCATTTGTTGAAACTGAAGTTTCATAGGCCATTAGTTGAGAACGCTGACTAGTGCCCATTAGTAAAATTAAGCATGGCAAGGCTATTTCATTTGGAAAATTAGCCACACAACGACATACAGAGTACCAATTGGCTCCTGAGAACACTGCAAAGCAGATGCTGATTGCTGCTAATTGTGAGTGGTTGGTTTGTTAACTAGGAACACAGAGGGGAAGATTCCATCAAAAGTCTTATGTGGTTGTAATGTGGAGAGATTATATGTTCTCCACTGGGTATTAGTTTCCACTAAATAAGTCAGTTGCTGGACTCGTCCCCCATTTCTCCCCTACTAGCCATGCATCCATTTTCACCTGTCTGAAACCCTTTACCGGTCCAGGGAAAAATAAATCACATTTAGTATATTCCCAGGACAGTTTCAAATAAAAAAGGATATCAACGTGAAGGACAATTGCAGTGTTGAGCTGTCATCCAGTCCCCACAGGTACCATGAAAAATTGCAGCCAATAAAATAACATTTTTCAAAATGTGACACTACCCTTAAATTTATCTTATACAATAAATGGGTTCTAGAGAGAATTTTAGTCCATTTGAGCACAAACTATTCTTCAAGACTTAATAATAGATTACAAATTAAATGCATTATTAATTTATAATAGAATAATTGTTTTGCTTCAATGGTCACTTTCAGTAGCTCAGACAGTAATTTTCTCTGCTTCTTTATCATCTTAAAGGTATTTTCCCATAATGGAAAAAAAAATAAGAAAAAAGTTAAGTGTTTGACTTAACTGCCAAAAGTCATGAAAAGTCAGTGTTAAGGCAGATAGACATGCAAACCTTAATTCATCCTGCTGTGCCTAAGTTTGTCATCAATAGGGTATTGAGGATCACTCACTGTTTGGATGTTGCTGGTAGAAGACCACAACAGCTAAATCACTTACTTTGGTGTGCCAACCTTGGTTAAGGACAGACTTCAACTTTGAATCCTAATTTCATGGACCATTAGCACAATATTAATGTGGATTTTGTATGAATTTCCTTGGTTTTGCTTAGCATTGATAAGGAAAAGAAAATCTGTGTGTGTGTGTATATGAAAGCCACAGAATTTGAAAACACCTATTTATGAGCTATGAGTGTATATCCCCTGTTCATGTGCTCCAAGAGCATCATTAACATGAAAGGGATTCACACACCCACATGGAGAGGAGACCTCTGTTATGGTCTATTGTGTAAATATTTTGACAGTCTTCTAAATGAACAGCTAGGGAGCATTTTTTTCCAAGTATGTATTATGATTTTCCTAATGGACTCCACTGGATAGATTGCCAGTCATTTACATCTACGTCTCTTTGTTGTTACACATTTGTAGTCTTGTGTGTAAATCAGCAGCTAAAGACTTTATTCTAGAATGGATTTTTGGAGAGACACTAATGACTCCTTTGACAGTATTACCGTCCATCATGTCAAGGATACTTGAGTGCTGTTTACCCTGGGGGTTATTAACAGAATAGATCATCATAGCTTTACACAAGTGTGCCAGGCCTGCATACTAGAAATATTTAGAAATGATTGTAGAGAAAAAAGTCTATGTGCTATGAAAAAGGTTACTGTGGGGTTTAGGTCTTTATGAGAATGGTAATAGAGTGGTGTACTGCATATCAAAGAGAGTTTGTATGAAGGAGTCTGGGTTAACCGGACAGAATCTATTACACGGGGTCCACTAATATATTACTGAGTGCATAGGTCAATTGCTTTACTTTTATGGGATATAGTCATATAGCCACTACATGGTAACAGTGACCTTTTACAGCAACTCTCCCTCTCTCCTGGGGGAGGCAGTGGCAGCACAAATAAGGGGCATGAATAGAGAAAAGCTCAATACAATAAAGCAGGAATGTAACTGTGGACGGTGACTGAGCATTACAGTGTACAGCTGTGTTTTCCCAACAGAGTGGGAACACAGCATTGGAATGATTTCTCTGCAGCATGTAAACTAGGTAATGGAAAAGTAGTTGTCGGATTCCTGTGCAGAAAAAGCATTTTTGGAATTCTAGGCGCATCCAAGACTGTGTGTTGTCAGGGGCCTTGTCCCATTTCCCTCCTTTCATCCCTGAAATCTTTATCTATGTAGCTAACAGTTCAATAGTTTATTACTAAGGTCCCTATCTGTTGGTCTAGCCATGCAAGATAGTTTTAGTTCTGGATTCTGTTCAGGGTATTTGGTTTTAATCTGTAATTACCTGAATTGGATGATTTCTGGCTACCTACGCAATGGCTTCTCTTCTCATATGGTACCACCAAAGTTGAGATCAGCTGAGGCACTCAAGTGCAGCTTCCTGAAGGGTGACTGATGGGCAGGAGTTTTTCAGAGGAGAGCCCTTCTCTCTGGAGCTCCCTCCACTCTGGGTCTGACAGAGTCACTCTGCTGAGTACCATGGAATTGCAAGCTCTCTCTGTTCCTGCAGGCTTTCAAGAAGAGCCTGGGGGCTGGGGGGGGGGGGGGGCAAGGGGAGGGGAGAGAGCATGCACTCAGGGCCACGGAGATGGGCATGGAATAAGAACATGAATAGAACAGGATAATCTGTTTCAGATTTATTTGTGAGATTTGTTACTCTTTGTGTGTGTGTGTGTGTGTGCGTGCCCAGGGCAGAAGGCCAGGCAATTTCATTTCGAAAATTTTAAAAATAAAATAGTACAAATAAATTAAAATACTTTATCCTAGACTGAAATAGGCTCACCCTTTGCTTTCTCAGCCCCTGGGACAACATTTAAATATGTCTTTCAATTCTTAAATGGACTAATAATGCAGCAGTGTCATTTTGCACAGAACTTATTTGTTGGTCCTTTTGAGACAGAGAAATTCTAAAGAAAAGAGCTGGATGTTTTATACCAGAGGTACATTTAGAAATGTTGGATTAACTGCTCTGTGCATAGACCAAAGAGAATCCTATAGCTTCTGAACAAATTCAGTCAAGGAGTCATACTTTCCAAGTTCTCTGCTGTAGAGAGCCTTTTGCGTTAGAGTTTCTCTGTAATGTACTGCCTTCATTATAGCACTGCATTTGCTGTCTGTGCGGATGGGGATTGAATTACATATTGGCAAAAGCAATTTTCTTGTGGCTGCCCCCAAGAGGCCTGCATTATAATCTTCTTGGAGGCAGGTGTCTAAAACTCGTGGTCTGAAGGCATTGAAGTGCACATGTTGTTGGTTGTAGCTCTCTGAACTGCACCCTGCAGGGAAGAAGGTTCTTTCCTGAAGTTATTTATGCAATGAATCTAAAGATGTATTTGATTATTTTACTGTATTGATACATACAGTACAAGCTTTTTTAGAAAACACAGTATGAAATATTACATTTCACGCCATCACATTCCCATCTAGATTCATTCTTCTGTTAAAATATTTCTCCGTTCAAATATGCTATAGCTCATGTAACAACAAGCTCTTCTCTTCCATGTTTCTTGGGACTTTTCCCTCCTGACACTGTCCCTAACTAATACAGCTGCTAGAAATTCTGCCTCCTTCAGGTGTAATGCTGAGGCAGATCTGCTAAGGCAGTGGTCTCCAACCTTTTTACGCCCCAAATCACTTTTTTAATTTAAGGGCACCACAATATCTACCCATCTCCTTCCACAAGGCTCTATCCCTTCCCTGAAGCCCCGCCCTGCTCACTCCATCCCCCCCCCCCCTCGGTCACTCGCTCTGTCCCACCCTCACTCACTTTCACCGGGCTGGGGCAGGGGTTTTGGGTTCTGGAGTGGGAGCCAGCTCTGGGCAGGGTCTGAGGGGTTCGCAGTGTGGGAGGGGGCTCCGGTCTGAGCCTCGGACGGGGGTTGGGGTGCATGAGTGGGTGAGAGTGCAAGCTCTGGGAGGAAGTTTGGGTGCAGGAGGGGGCTCAGGGCTGGGGCAGGGGCTTGGGGTGAAGGAGGGGGTCAGGGCTCGCACAGGGGATTGGGGTGCAGGAGCGGGTATGGGGGGCTGGCTCTGGGAAGGGGCTCAGGACTATGGCAGGGGATTGGGGTGCAGGAGCAGGTATGGGGGGCTGGCTCTGGGAGGGGGCTCAGGGCTGTGGCAGGGGATTGAGATGCAGGAGCGGGTATGGGGGGCTGGCTCTGGAAGGCTGGAGGTTGGGTGGTGGAAGAGAAATGCTGGTCCAGCATAGCTGGGCCTGCTGTACTCATGCTACTCCTGGTCTTAATGCTGCAGAGCCATTCAGAACCTGCCCGTTGAATGGGGCAGCACTTACCTCAGGCAGCCCCTGCCCCATGCCGCTCCCGGAAGGGACCAACGCGGCTCTGCATGCTACCCCTCTCTGCAGGCACCGCCCCCGCAGTTTCCATTGGCCACAGTTCCCCATTCCCAGCCAATGGGATCTGTGGGGGTGGTGCTTGCAGGCAGGAGCAGCATGCGGAGACCCCTGCTCTCTCTTCCTCCAGGGCTGCAGGGCTGTGCTGGCCACTTCCGGGAGCAGTGTGGGGCTGGGGCAGGCAGAGAGCCTGCCTTAGCAGCAGCCTCGCTGCACCACCAGAGATGGCAATTGACTGAGAGAGTCCCCAGGATCAACCAGTCGATCGCGATTGACCAGTTGGTGACCACTGTGCTAAGGGGAGGACAAAGTGATAGAACAACAATAATATCTAGCCCTTATCTAGCGCTTTTCTTCAGTAGATGGTAAGTGCTTTACAAAGAGCTTTACAAAGAATGTCAGTATCATTATCCCTGTTTACACGTGGGGAAACCAAGGCACAGAGGTGCAGTGACTTGCCTAAGGTCACCCAGCAGACTAGTGACACAGTTGGGAGTACCTAAACTAACGGGAATATAAATTATGCCCAGCTCTCAAACTGTATTACATGTCCTGGTGGCTCATTCTCCCCAGCCCCTGCTCCACTCACAATTTGTCATTGGTGGAATGATTTTATCTTACATTGTAGTGTGCAGGGTGAATCTTACCGGCCATGTTCTTCTGCTCACCTGTGAAATCAGATGCTTAGGGCTAGTCTACACTAGAACCACTACATTGGTGCAGCTGCCCTGATGCCGCTGACGCACATATGGTGAAAAAACTCTATGCCAAGGGGAGAGAGTTCTCCCATCGGCATAATAACTCCACCTCCAGGAGAGGCAGAGGCTATGTTGGCACTGCCGAAGTAGCGCTGTCCACACTGGTGCTTAGGTCAGTATAACTTACATCGCTGGGGGGGGGATGTCTTGTTCACACCCCTGAGTGACATACGTTATAGCGATATAAGTCGTAGTGTGTACAAGCCCAAAATCAGAAGAGCATAGGCTATGAATTGATTATGACTCTGTGCCATTTCACCAGCCCACAGAGCTCAGGGCTTCCCAGTGTTCTGCAGTTCTCCTACATTAAGCAGTGGTGTGACAAGATAGGATAGCTCTCCTAAGTGCAACCTCAAAATAGGCTTCCCATTTCTGTACAGCTTTGACGTTGCTTCCCCTTTCGCGCTCTGCCCTTTTTCTGCACCCACCCAAAATGTCTGTTCTAGAGCCAAACCGTGCACTCATCATGTTCTGCACTCCCCGATGGGGGTGGGGAATGGGATCCTGGAACTTCCTAGTGGGAGAACAACTGGGCTGGCTGTCCCATTGCTGGAAGGGGGCGCCCATTGTACCCTTCTTCTTAGCAAACAGCCAGGCTTGCTGGCTGCACACGCTTTCCTTCTCTGACAGGAACCACATTGTCTTCCTGATGAGTCCTCCACCTAGATTGTCAGGCTCCTAGGTGATCTGGGGATAGGGTGACCAGATGTCCCGATTTTGGGGTCTTTTTCTTATATAGGCTCCTATTACCCTCCACCCCTGTCCCGATTTTTCACACTTGCTGTCTGGTCAACCTATCTGGGGATGATTGCTTTCCCATTCTTGGGTGTCAGGCCATGGTAATGGTAGAGCATCGTGAGGGTCCTGCCTAGCTGGTGCAGAGGGTAATTTCTCTGCTGGAGGATCATGCCATTATTGCCTAGTAAGGATTTTAACTTACCCAGGGTATTTGTGCCAGGGTCACTGAGGCTCATGTCATATTTTATCACCCATATGTGATTCATAAACCATAATTACAGTGCACGCTGCTTACAGTTCCTCATTCCCCACCACCTTGCACCCGGTGTAATCATTTACAGCTGTGTAAAGCTGGTGTGAAATACTACCACCAGTGTTAGTGAATAGAGAATCTGATGAGTAAAATTTCACACCCTCTTCCTGCATGTGTAAATGACTACACAGAGCGAAGGCAGTGGAGAAACGAGCTCTCGGTGTTACAAGTGTAGATGACATTAATTCACATGTAGGCATAGCCATCAAATGGCAGTAACAGAGCATCCTGCTTTGTTCATGTTTATTGCACTAGTTATTATCTTTTCTCTTCCTTCTGAGTCTTTGAGCATAGCCCAAAAACTTTCAGACGAGCATGCAATAGACGAGCCATAATACACAGGCTTTTCTTCTTCTTTTTTTGGATTCTGATGTCCCATTATTGACATAGGGTTACATTGGATATTATCACACACAGAGCCTCACCTGATTCTTTCACACAACCCTATGCAAATATGGGAGGTTGCAGTTTGACAAATTACATTGACCATTTTTTGGGGGGAAAATGTCACTGAACCAGGTCACCAGGATATGACTCAAAGAGGGATCAGAGTAACAACGTGGTAGACATAGAAATGGGGTTTCCTGGTGTGTTTTGTGAAAGAAGGGAAAAGGTGAGATCTCTGTGACACACAGGCCCATTTGGTGGTTTACTACTTTGAGTCAGCAGCTCATGTCAGACCTGACACATACACACAGTTGTCATGATATATACCAAAAGGTGGCATGTACTATATCATTGGAAAACTAATATCTTGTGTGATATATGTACAGGTTGTGTCCAAAGAGCTCTTGAAATCACAGACTGTTGGGTCCTTCAGCCAAGGTGATTGAAGTCTCTGGGAACTGAATGTAGGTGAGAAACCTGCTTAGGCAAAGATTGTTACTCTAAGAAGAATATTTTTACTTTTGTTTGTTTTTTACCCTTTCTACCTTTATCCCTTATACTTGAACTCACTTAAAAACCTCTCTCTTTTTTGAGTAAATATACTTGTTTTACGTGTACTATAAACCAGTTCAATGCTGTGATTGAAATAAGAGTGTTTGTCAAATCCCAGTTACATTAATGAGCTGCAGTGTATTACTCTTTAAAGGAGCAACAAATTTAAGAAGGTTCTGTGAGTGCTACAGTCAGGAGGACTGGACGCTACAGACCAGGTGGTTTGAGGGAAATTAGAGACTGGGAGAGTGTTGAAGTCACCCTGCAAAGAGGCCGGGGGAGGCCAGGGTGTGACCTGCATGCTTGGCTGTTGGTGTCAGGGATGTGAGCCACTGCAACGTAGCCTTTAAGGCACCCAGAGTTGCAGGGCAGGTGGTGAGGCAGCCTCTTACTTGTTTGGTTTGAACCCCAAAATGTCACAATCTCCTTGGATAGTTACTGCTAGTGCTTTGTTTTATATTATCTTATGCAGGATCAAATCTGTCCTCATGCACATGAGAGCAATTCCATTCAAAATCACTTTACTACCAGCTTCTATCTATACAGTGCTTGCTACACATTTGTGTTTTCGGGTCTTAAGTGCAAATGCATTTTACTCTGGTTGTCATCACGTTTCAGTGTCTTGTATTGAATAAATTGTTCGTTGGACAGTGTCACCTGTTTTCAATTTCAGAACCTATATTCAGAGGCCAAGTCTGTTTGGTATTTGGCTGCACTGCAGTATGTTTTCATGCCAGCATAATACCCGATGTTTCTATTGGAAACAAATACAAATACTACAAGAAGTCAGCACCGAGACATATAGTAAACCTTTTCGCAGAATGGATAGTCCTTGTTTATTTCCCTGTCCTTGAAAAGATTCTAAGAGTGGTTCAAGGTGATGTGGATTACAGACAGTCATATAGGAACTTGATTTTTGGTAGTGCTCAGAATTAAAATGCTTTTGGTAGCCATCCTTGCCATTTAGACATGATTTCGGTATCACAATAAGTTATATGGGTGTGCAGAATTTTGAAGAAATGCTAGTCTTTGTTCACACCAATTGTAGATTAAGCATGTACTGCAAGGGGAGTGTCCTCTCAGCTTTTTTTAGATGAAGAAACCAGGGCTATAGACATTGCCAGTTCAGAAACTATTTGGCCTTGGCTTAATGGTTATTAGCTCAGTTGGAACAGCCATCAAATTTGCTTTTGTCTTCTCTGTTATAAAACTGTCGTTCTCAAATTTAGCATTATGAATGAACTTCTCAGTACAGGATCCCTTTTCAGTGGGTAAAAGGCCGGTCAAGAACTGGAGGTAAAGAAGTAGTTGTGGATTTTGCACAGTCAGACATGTCTGGACAATTGTTAAAGCAGGCTGTGCATTTCTTGTTATACTATAAACAAATTGAATATAATGTTATCACTACTTGTTTTGGTCAGAGCTTTAGAGTGTGTGTGTGTGTGTGTGTGTGTGTGTGATGAAACAATTCCAAAAGGACTCAAATTAAGGGATAATAGAAGGCATGCCTGGTTTACAAGGCCATAGAATGCAGTTACTGAGTGGATAAACTGTCCAGGAACCACGTTATTACGGAGTAAAATAAATCACTTATAGAAGCTTTGAAAATTCTTCAGACGGAGTGACTGAGTGTGGTGGGGTCTGTAGTTGAGGTCTCTTTAAAACTGCTACAACTCGTGTTGAAATGCCAGGAGAACTGCAATACATGACTAAGGTTGAAGCACCAATATCACCATCTGATAAGACTAATAAGATCCCCAGAATGTGCTTAACTGCATGAGATCCTGATTTATTATTTTTTAAAGCAAAAAAAAAATATCATTAAAAATTAACTTTTCTGAACACTATGGGCTTGATTGTGACTAAACTTGCACTGGGTCAGAGAGAGTGCAAAAAACTATGACCCAGATCTAATCAGACTCGTTGCCCCACAAGGAGTACAAGGATTGATTGTGTCCAGTGCTGATGGTGGAGCTAATCTCCTACAAAGTGGGGAAAGAGGAGAGAGTGCAGGGCTATAACCCACCCACTACACATTAGCTGGTCAAGTTGGGCTGATGCAGTGGGGGAACACACGCTTCAGCCTTTCAAAGAGTGTAGGAGTCGTTGCTCTGGCTGATGGCTTTGTTTCTGTCTATGGTATGTTTAAAAAAGGCATTTCTTCTACACCAAATAAGCAAGTCATTAAATAACGTAGACATGTTTATGCACCCTCTTAAATTTATTATAGCATAAATATGCTGTAAAACATTCCATGCTATAGATGAATTGAATGAATGAATGGATGAATGAATATTTATCTCAAGCTTGAAAATGGCTTAGCCTCACACTTGGCCATGGATCTTAGGTGTCATTCATGTTGCACACCTGATTGTGTGTTACTCATTCCATGAAAAACCATGCGTAGGCACATGTGATGTGTTTGGTAACGTTTTACTGTTTCCCGGAAGCTTTGTTAATGGTATTACTAAGTATGGGACATCAAGTTACAGGTATCTTCTAGCTGAGTCACCACTTAAGAGTTGACTTGTGTCACCTTATATAAGTGATAGTGACATACAAAAATATGACATGTATAAGTATATATAGTACACTTTAGTATTCAAAGCATTAGAGTTGATTGATTAGAATGATGTCACATGTTAACATGCATGTACAGTAATAGTGCACATGCAAACAATATTCCTAATTAACTTGTTTATTGGAAACAAACACACAGAAATGAACAAATAAAATTTGGTTAGATTTCGTAACATTGTTGCACGGGTTTCTGTTAATCATCTCCTAATCTCTTAAATTCTTGGACTTTTCATTTGCAGCATATCTCTAATAAAATATATGTACATGTGTTAATATAGTTGCTGAGCCTGTGCAATAACAATTGGCTTTGGGGAGCTCTTCTTTATCTTCTCATACAACATGAAAGGGAAGGCAGGAGCTCATAAAGCACTGTTGTTTTCCTTTGATACATCTTGCTCCAGGGAGCAGGAAGGAATGTGAAAACAGGTGTCTCACAGATTTCACCATTCTCATTATATCCTGTTGTACCAGTTCCAGACATCATAAAGCGTAACTATTTGCAGCAGTGATCTAGCTCAGAAAGACAATTACTCATAGGAAGACAACTGTACGAATAGAACCCAAACTTGACAGTATACACGTGTGTGTTTTGGTTGGTTGGGGTGTTTTTGTTTATCCTCTTATGTTGACAAGTTTAAATATTCCAGCCCTGGATGAATTTTACACCCCAACTTTTGTGCATGTAATTCACTCTGTGCAAAACAACCATAGTGCGTACAGTATTGTGGCAGTTGGGTGCTCAGCTGATCTGTCCACAATCAGGATCCTAATGCAGATTTTTCGGTGAACCACGAAAAGGGGGTTGAGAGGATAGGCTCCTTTGGATAGCCATAACTGGTCTTGTTTCGAAATAGAGAAGGGTTGTTTGAGGGTGGCTGCAAATATAAACCTAGGAGAATAAAGTTTCCTTAATCACACAAGTTCTAAGCGTGCCATGTGGCAAGCTGAGTGTATACAAAGAAATATGCAGTGAAAACTGTTCAATATAGAATATGTTGAGAAATACCATAGATAGGAGAGATGTTGCGGGGAAAATTCTTCTAGCTTTCGGGGGCTAAATGTTGGTTTTAATTTTCAGGTCATTAGTAGAATGCAGCATTTCATCTGTGTTTTGAATTGAAGAACCTCGTTCCTTCCTCAGCTGCACTGCTAGGACTGCAGTTCTCCAATCCAAAACACCCCAGAAGAGAAATAAAGCCTTGTGTTTATTTTATTTATATTACAAATATGGAACGCATAAACATTACTTCACAAAAATATCATCATTTCAGCACAGGCGTAAATAGCCAATGAGTATGTAGAAATAAACTTAGGTACGCAGAACTCTGTGGATATAACCCATCATTTATACACCAGAGAATCTGATTCTAGTGCATTTCACCATAGTGAAGCTGAGAATGCAAATCCTTGTGGGCTCCAGTTCTGGTTATAGTGAATTTTGGCTTAAAGTGAATGTGTGCCAAGATGCGGGAGGAGGAACATGCATCTGTCTTACCCTTTCTGTGGCCCCGATTCAACAGCCTATCCCTACTCAGCAATGTACATGGGAACATTTTAAGTGCATAAATGCTCTGATGAACTGTGGCCTGTGCCACAAACTGCACTATGTCCAAAGCGATGATGCTATAAAATAGCAGTACCCAGTAGCACTCCACTGAAGAATTCGCTGCCACGTGTAACGGAAGAACCAAGCACACATGAGCAAGCAAGAAGTAGCTCACACCACAGCTAGATTCTATATTAAATCCTGTACGTGTCTGCCAAAGTGAAATACAATTTTGCTTTGGTTATTAGGGTGACTGTATCAGGGCTCTACTTCTCTCCAGAAGTCTCCCTAGCATGGGATTCCAATAGATGGTCTATGGCCTCCCCACATATTTGTAAATCCCAGTTATGCATATTATTATTGATGCTATGAATTGCTTTTAGGAGAGTGAGTGTTTGGGGATTAAGAGCACAGCAAAGCTGTGTATCTAATTTACGAGGACAACCTACTGCAGCTCCACAGATTGTCAGTGATGTTACTTACATGTTGTGTATTGTGTATGGATACTGTGCAAGTGAATTTGAAATGTATGTGGGTTGGGGGGGCAGGTATGAGAGCTAGAGATCTATCTGCTTTCAGATTGCTGCTGGCAAACACTGTGCAAAGATTTTGATTTTCAGGGCCGCCTGGAAATCATTTCTCAACTTTGCTTTATGTGAATTTTTGATTTGGGATTCAAATGACCTTAAAAACTCAAACATATCCCAAGCTGTTGATTTTTGGATGGTTTCACGCATGCACACCCCCACCTAGCTTTGTACAATTTCCGTAGATTGGCCCAGGGTCATTAAGAGCTCAACTCTGCTTCATTCAGGTTAGTGCACCTTGGCGAACCTTGCCTTTGTTTCAGGTTTGTGATGAAGCATGAAAGCAAGAAATCTAGCCTACGTACAAATCTCTCTCAGCTCCACTCCCAACTCCATTTAAGTTCATTGCATCCATTTCTGTGTGTGCTTGATTCCCAGTAGAGCCTTCATAGAGAGGGGGAGCTCTGTAATGCAACGAATGGGTTCACATTAAAACAAAGTCATTTCCTGGAAGAGAACACACTGCAGAGGCAACTGCAGATCCCTGCCCGCTGGCACAAATACTACCGAGTGACACTACCAGTCGAGGACATGAATGGTTAGTGCCCTTAATTGTCTTACCAGTTTCTCTTGTCATGAGCTGGTTTTTTCATCCTAGATATGAGCTCTTCTTCATTACTTTTTCACTCAGCGCCTGGCTTAGTTTTTTGCTGGAAGATGGTGTAGGTGGTTGTAACTTGCCCAATTAAGTCAGCAACCGTGTAGTCTGTTGTAGAATGTGAAAACTTCTTGTTTTATATCTTGTGACTTTGCTTTATGGAAACGAAGGAGACCAAGTGAAAAGGTCAGGGTCACTCTGTGTTTTAACATTTTTGTTGTTCTATTGAGAGCTCCCTTACTACTTTAGGTGTCACAGCTTCAGTCATTTAAGAGGTCGGCTAAAAGCTACAAACCCTGTACAGTAAAGCTAAACAATCATTCTGACCTTTAAAACTGGAGATAATGGCCAACGTTGTGGCATGGTGACCTTTCAGTCCAAAGTGGGCGGTGATAGTTCATTTTCTGTGACATGATTTTGGCTTTTTATTCTTAGCCACTTTTTTTTTTAATTGGAAGTATGTACAGTGTGAATCAGCTTCACCCCCGAACTCTGGTGGCTGTTAGTAATGTGCAAATGTCTGGCGGCACCGCAGTTATAAATGAGCTCTCTCACAAGACCATGCTGCATATCTGCACTAATTGCCCTTGCTGCAGATATAAAGAATTAAGGCTTAGTTTAATCGTGAATACTGGCTTTAACAAGAATGGCCCAACTCATTATGCAAGTTTCTTAGAGTTTTACAGAGATGGCGGCTCAGATGAAATGTGAGGTAAGTTTAAGATCTGATAAGTCTTCCATCAAGGAGCTCTGATTTGGAGGATCTTATCCTTTTCTGTCTTGTGTTATCTAAATTTGGTGGTTCTTTGAATTTTTAAAATCATAGATTACTCAGAGGCGACACCCTCACCCTCCTCCCATCTCGCAAAAAACTCCAGAGGTGTTCAGATCCGGAGTTGGGGTTTGGGTAAACATGTAAACATTACTGATTAAAAAAAAAATGAACAGGCTTTTATTGTTTTTTTTAATTTTTATCATGCTTCATGCCTTCTCATGATTCACAGCGTAAGTGATCGCCATCTGGGATCAGTAAGAATACCAAGTGCATCTGTGATAGAGTAGTGCAACTGACCATGCGCATATGGCGGTGGGGAGGGAGTGATGTTCCTCTGAGGCATCTAGTGCAAGCCACTGTCAGAGACCTGATACCATAGTTAATGTTGTTGTTTATTATTATTTATTTATTAATTTGTATTATCATGGTACACAGCAGCCCCAGTTGTTGGCTTGTTCCAGGGTGGCAAACCTAATGTTCTTAAAATTAAATCTACTTTTCTGAAGATTCCTCACGGCACCCTAGCTAGAAGAAGATCTTTTATTCCCATTCCCGAAAAGATGTCAGATTGCACTCTGTTTTGGGCCCTGTGCCCTGTGCAATGCTATTAGACCAGGAAAGGCTTTTAGATGGTGCTTTTTTCCTGACCACCTCCGTTGGCCTCCCGGAGTCTATTTTCAATGCGACTATTAATGTCCCCACTGTATTTCTGCTGTAACCTGTTTTATGGATCAGCATACTAGTGTTTCGGACTCTCTCGTGACTGAACAAATGTCCCCCAACTGGTGATATGGTATTTCTGACAATTAGTGACCGGAAGATTTTCAGCAGAGTTTAGAAATGTCTCTTCTATGCCACTGTTTGCTTGAATGAAGTGTCGGAGATTGCCAGCGAGATGGAACACTACTATGTTAGGCCCTGATGCCGCAATGGCCCGTGCATAGGTCTGTCAAGGCCAGTGGGGCTCTGTCCAAATGCAGGATTTTGCCTACAGTGAGCTCAGTGCAGGACTTTATTGGGAATGAGTGGAGGAAACTCCTTTTCTAATGGCGTCTCCCCTCAGGTTAACTGTACTGTAACTTGTGAACCACAGCTATTCTGGAAATTAGGTTAGTGCAAGAGCTGTAAAAGTGTTGAGCAGACTGCTGCTGATCTGCTAATAAAGGAAGATTATCCCTATACTTGTGTGCGTGTGAAAGGATTTACTTCTGCAAGATGTTCCACCCATCAAGCAAATCTGTCTAACGGAGTGTTATTGACCTACTGTATCTATTTAGATGTTCTGTGGTCATTGTGGTTGAGTCTGAACACTTAAATCCAGCTTTTATCAATACTATATATTTATTATTATTTGCGCAGAATTAATGTTCTGCACAGAATTTCATTTTTCCCTGCAGAATTGATGCTGCAGTGCTGTTGGCTACCACTAGGGGCCGCTGGACCCAGCAGAGCCCAGCTCTCCTTCTTGCAAATACAGGACACACTGCTGAGTGGGCGGGACAGCTGGAGGGTTCCAGGCAGCTGCAGTTCCTAGCACGTCCTGAAGGAAGAGGGAGGAAGTGTGGGTGTCTGGGCTGGGGGGCATCCTGCAGCTGGGCTCTGGTGGGTAGGGAGTGCGGGAGTCTGGGCTGGAGGTGCCCAATGGCTGGACTCTGGGGAGGAGTTGGTGTGAGTATCTGAGACCAGAGGGGCAGAGTTTTCCTCCAAGATATGCCCAGCTGGCACATCTGACATATCCAGACTAAAGCGTCCAACAAAAGCATAACAGACAACAGGAATTGGGTTGTGTAGGAGTTTCTTTAACTCTCTGTTCCCGGGGGAATGTTTTTTGTTGTCTGTATTGTTACAGACATAGTAGCTGACAGGTATTTTGTTATAAATTACCCAAATAATTGAATCTGGTGTGATTATATTGTGTTATTTTGACAAATAGAATATGCAATTTTGCAGAATTTTAAAATATTGTGTGTGGAATTTTTAATTTTTTGGCACAGAATTCTCCCAGGAGTAATTACAGTAGATCCTAGAGGCCCCAACTGGGGCCAGCTTGGAGCCTCATTGTGCCACATAGTGTACAAATACATAGTGAAAGACAGTCCCGCTCATTAAGAGCTTACAATCTAAATAGGCAAGATGGACAAAGGGTGGAAGGGGAAAGAGAGGCACGTAGAGGTGAAGTTGTTTGCCCAGCATTACACAGCCGACCAGTGGTGGAGCAGAGAATTCCACCAGTCTGCCTACTAGAGCATAAGGCCCACTCTGCCTGCCCGTTGTTGAAATAGGATTGAGTCTGAGAATTCTCAAAAAATTCAGACGGACCCACGCCTTTCTGGAAAACGCAAAGAGTCTGATTAATTTTACTTTTTTAAAACATCCTTTGTCCTGGCTATCTTTGTACTTCCTGGTTGTGGCTGAGACTGAAAGTGGAAGTATTTAAAGGTCTGTGATAAAGGTTCCTCTGACTGTGTTTCCCAGGCAGAAGTAAGGAGCACGTCCAGTCCTTTCATGCCTGTTCTCAGATACCCAGCCGAGGCTCAAAAGATTCTGAGCATCTACAATTTTCGCCTGTTAGTCCAAACTGATCTGACACTCCAGGCCTTTTGAGTGTCACCTAGTATGAAGTTAGAAAAGTTTTAATGTAAGTTTGTACAGAATTTGGTGTCAAATATTATTGTCCTTCTGGAGTCTGCCCCTTCAAAAAGTTCCCCTGTGATGTTAATTGCTAGCTCTTGCCTGTCTGTATGGGAGACTTTCTGTTGACAATGTAAGAAAGCACTCTGTTGTAACTTCTTATTACAGTGACAATTTGACAAGAAAAAGTTTAACCATAATGAGCCCTCTACTGCAGCATCCCAGACAAACTTTGGCCCAGGAGAAGGGCTGCCTTTCCATTAGGGAGGAAATGTACTTTTATTTCAATTTACTTCACAAGTCCAAATTCTCCTTATTTGCCATGGAACCATGTCACGGATTATACGCTTTTGTTCCTCAGGATTCAAGTAGCAAAGCTTGCAGGGAAGCTCCATCCGCATCATATAAGTTCCCCTGGCTTAACAAGAAGTGTGACAATAGCACTCTGCTACTTCCATTGTTTGTACCACATCTTCACACCCACTAGCTCAGGAACAGAGTGAATGAAATGTGCTTGGATGCTTTGTGGCCAAAAAAAAAAAAAAAAAAGGCAGCTTTTTGCTGCTTCAGAGGAAGCAATCTTTTTTATCCTTGTTGTTTTTGTGTTCACATAATGGTGTTATCCTTGGGCTTCATAGAAAAATATGAAAGGAGGGATCTAGCCAGGAAAAAAAATACCCAGGATATACACTTTTAGGCCTAGTTTACACTATAACTGAATTAGGCATTCCAGTTAAAATACTGTTATTCCTTGATCCATCTGCAACATGGTTAAAATTAGTAGTGGTCCAGTAATCAGGCAGATCCTTGGATCTGTGCACTCACTTACAATCTTGGCATAGACATCCTAGAAGTGTCTAAGGGACACAGCTATTTTGAGGCCAGCTCTACACTAGAAAAGGCTTGCTGGTATATCTGTGCCAACAAAAGTTTCTAGTGTAGCTTTAGCTTGAGTCTGGTAGGGATGTAATTGAAATCTCAGTAGAATGGTCACTCTCAAAGTTTTCAACCCAAGTTGAATAACAGAAGTTATTTCCACTAATTTGGGCCTAAGTTTAACAATAACAGCTTGTGATAGTTTGACAGCATAAGCACAGTTGAGCTATGGTCAAATCTAAATCTAGCTCTTTGTCCTCAGACCAAATTCTAGCCTAAACCTAATCTGAATCTAAATGTGGTTTCCTCAGCCCATCTACATAAGCCCATTTTACATGTCTTTTTAATTATAAATATATCTTACCTTCTCCTTCCACGCTCAAAAGAAATGACATGCAGGCCAATTCCCTTTATGCCATCATAATCAACTACATATTTTGGGTGTCATCTATTTAGGACCCTACACAACCCACAACTATACTCCTGCTCCAGTTGGACCCTTTAGATGTTATAGTGAGGTGTTGCTAATGCTAGTGCTTGTATTGAAGTTCAGAATAGCTGTTGATGGTGTTTTTCGTAACAGCCACTGTAAAGAGTTTACCACAGGAAACCTTGATTTTACACGAAAGGGAAGTTGGAAGAAGAGGAGAGAGCTACAGTATGGGCCAGATTTTTCAAAAACATTGTGTTTTGATTTTCAAGTCTTCAGCACCCATCATCAGGGCTAGATTTGGAAAAATGCCCAGCAGTTGCCCTTGTGATCCTTACAGTCAGATTTTCCGAAGAGCTGAGTGCCCACCAGGCTGAGTGCTTCTGAAAATCTGGCCACTTATTTTGGTGCTGAAATGGGAGCTGAGCTTTTTGGAAAATCTGACCCTCTTGGGGGGAAGAAACATGTAATTCTAAAATCAGTTCAGGCAACAAACATGATCTTCTTCTTGATGCTGATCTAAAACGACAGTTCTGAGAGCAGTGTAGTCTTGAGCCACAATTTTATTTTATTTTTAATTTGAAAAATTTTGGCTGAGGTGAGTTGCTCTCTGCTGCCCAGGGGTGATTATGGTTGTAGGTGTCGCAGTATTATTTCCTCAGCCTGCGTGGGTCATGCAGCTGCACTTAGACACTATCTGGTTAGACTCTCAGCCACAAACGGTTCGATAAAGGTTAGCCAGATATTTGAGCTTATCAGAGAGAATCATCCCTGCTGTAAAAGCTGCATCTTGACTTGTAACAATAATAGGATTCCAGCAATCTTTATTTTATTATCTCATCTCTTTCATACAAATATAAATGTGGTTAGATTTTAACTGAGCATTGTCAGGCTGTAATTTGTGCATGGGTTTACCCACATCATCACGTGATAGTGGTGCAGCATGTTGATCTTGTATGTCTTGCTGAGTCCTGCAGAACAGCTTTCAACCTCTCCGAAACGTTGCGTTTTTTCCCCTTTGCTACTCTTAAAGTAGTATTTTTATTCCTCCATTAAATGGAAGCAGGTAATGCCTATATGATTATGCTGGAGGGTTGATTGAGGATCTTGAGCAATCTTTCGTAAAGACTAATCAAATAACATTTTGGACAGCCATTTTTTGATTAGTGTCATTATGACTAATGACATTTGGTTAGTGGTGGGGAGGGTTTCATAGCAGAGGTGAACTAGGTTCTAAATTTCACTTGAAAGAGGGCTTTATATTTTGCTTTTGGATTTGAATCCAGCGGCTAAAAAAATCTGCTGCTACAGTCTGAAATTTCTGAAATGATAAAAAGAAAGTCTAGAGGTCAAAGTTTCTGGCATCTTCTTTACTGGGGCAGGATTCAGGGGGCCTGGGGTCTTCGGTGGCGGGGGGCCCCCCGCCACCGAATTGCCGATGAAGACCCAGCACTTCGGCAGCAGGTCCCAGGGCGGAAGGACCTCCTGCCACCAAGTTGCCGCCGAAGACCTGTACCGGGACCTGCCAAAGTGCCGGAAGGCCCCCCCCGCCGCGGGTCTTTGGGGCACTTCGGCGGCGGGTCCCGGAGAGGAAGGACCCCCCCACCGCTGCCGAATTGCCGACGACGACCTGGAGCAGAAGAAGCTCCGGGGGCCGGGCCCTGCGAGATTTTCCGGGGCCCCCGGAGCAAGTGAAGGACCCCGCTCCAGGGTCTCCAAAAAACTCTCGTGGGGGCCCCTGCGGGACCTGGGGCAAATTGCCCCTCTTCCCCCCCCCCCCCGCCCCGGGCAGCCTTGTACAGGGGAAAAAAATTAGATTTTTCTTTAAATATGTAATATATTTTCATATACATATAATAATTACTTTAAAATGTTCCTTTGATTTAAATCAACAATCTGACAAGCTGGTGCAGGATTATTTTTGTTCTCTGACTGTGCAAGTTTCTTTCAGACCATGTCACCGCCACCTCTTCTATGTAATAATCTAGACAGTCAGACCTGGCCCTCACACTGTGCATCTCACATGTCGTTCAGAGGCAGGAATTGACTTTGTAATCAGCAGTAGCTCAGAAGTTAAAGGAGGCAGGTTGGTGGTTAAAATGCATGGCAGTCTTGGAAAATTCCAAAGCCTTGTCTGGGATCTGAGGATGCTAAGGTCTCTTCCTAGCAAATCTTCAACATTATGCATGTCTGTCATTATAACAACTACTACCATTTTTATATCACATTATGGGCTGAAACTAGCTCTGTCACACCCATCCAGCCCCACTGGAGTCAGTGTGGATGGATCAATGTAACCAACAGCAAAAGCGCTGTGCAACCGTTAATTAATCCTCACACCACCTCTGAGAGGGACTGCAGGGTAACTGTTACATATGTTTTACATATGGGGAAAATGAAGCTCAGGATCCATTAACAACTTGACATGGGCCACACAAAGAGGCAGTGGCAAAGCCACAATGAACCCTCAGGAGTTCCAAACACCCCACCTGTGCTCAATTTTCTATACCCTGCCACCTCTCCTAAAGAAACGGGAAGGTGCTTGCACCTATCCTTTCTGACTTTACTATTCTCAGTGCAGGGTCAGCGGTAAAGTTCTCATTGGCAGTAACGAAAGTCAGTGGGAGTCAAGCCCATAGGCACAAGTGGCAGCTTAAAAATCAACCCCAATCTCTGAAGCAGTTTGGCTCTGAATGGTAAAATCATTGTAAATTCCATCTGATGTATTTCTTGTCTCATTCGTTTGTACTACAGTAGTACCTAGAGGCCCTGTAGTGTTAGGCTTTCCACAAACACAGAGTTAGGCTCTGCCTCAAAGAGCTCACAATTAAAATACACTAAACCAGTGGTTCCCAAACTTGTTCTGCTGCTTGTGCAGGGAAAGCCCCTGGCGGGCCAGACCAGTTTGTTTACCTGCCCCGTCTTCAGGTTCGGCTGATCACGGCTCCCACTGGCCGTGGTTCGCTGCTCCAGGCCAATGGGAGCTGCTGGAAGCGGTGTGGGCTGAGGGACGTACTGGCTGCTGCTTCCAGCAGCTCCCATTGGCCTGGAGCCACAAACCACGGACAGTGAGAGCCGCGATCGGCTGAACCTGCGGACGGGGCACGTAAACTGGCCCGGCCCCCCAGGGGCTTTCCCTGCACAAGCGGCGGATCAAGTTTGGGAATCACTGCACTAAACAGGCAAAGGGACATATTATTATCCCCATTTAACAGATGAGAAAGTGAGGCACAAATTGATTAAGTGACTTCGCCAAGGTCAAACAAGTAGTCTGGGAATTGAACCAAGGTCTCTAAAGTGCTAGGTCTCCCTGTCCAGTGCCCGACTCACAAACCAACCTTTTCCCTTAATGCTGTTAGAGAAAGAGAGAAGAAACACAAGACCTCTTCTGAAGCATACAGGGGCTTTAATTACATAGAAGCAAATAAAATTTAGCAGAAGTTTGTGAGCACTGTAGCTGCTTTTCTACCTACACCTTCACTTGTGTGTGTGTGTTTTGTATTCATGGACTGACAGGTCTAGAAACCTCTCTTTATCTACAGAAAAAGTATAGTGTGGACACTGGCAGGGCAGGATTCTTCATTCTTCCTTAGTGTGACTCACCTTCACCCGAAGGGACCACTCACAGGTCAGATGGGGATTCATTCTCCAGGCCCATTCAATAGGTGACTTCTCTTGTGAGTCTGCCAACTGTGCTGTCAACCCTTATGGCAAAACCCCGTGGAATGTAATTTAAAAAATGATATATTTTCTTTGTTTTCTGAACCCCCCCCAATTAATTTAATACACAATCTCTGTATCCTTACAGAATTCTGTAGAATGATTTATTTTAAAAAGTTGTAGAAAGGATATTTAATTAAATTCAAAAGTTTTCAGAGTAACATATGAAGCACCGTTTTGATTTCATCCCTGTAAAATTGCATTGAACATTTCCACAAGGGAATTAATGCAGCTGTAATGGCATCTGTGACAGTTTTCCATTGGGAAGTGGACTGAGACCATCTTACTCATGTGCCACCTACCACTTGTCAGATCCTGTTAATTTGATAGCTATGTATTTGACCCAGTAAACCAGAGTTGAAAGGCACCATACCCCAATTCCCATCTCCTGAGTCATAGGTTTCTCCACTACCTATGACATTTTAATGCTGATTCAGTTTTTTTAAAAGGATACAGTGTGTTATCCAAATGATTGTAGATATCTGTGCATAGAAAAAAAAATCTTCCTGTGTCAGTCACACCACATTGTTCATATCAAAGTATGCAAACTCTGTTACGAAAATAACCCAAAAGTCAGTGTAAGTTTCCATTCCCATTTTGAGACATGAACATGAATGTTTGTGGTTAATTTGTGAACATTAAAATGTCGTTAAAGAAATCGTGAGTGTTACCCTGTGTCTGGTGAGTGCCACGCCTTAGCAGGTTGCAGGGAGAGAGCAGCACCTTGCAACCCAAGAAAAGGCAACAATCAGACAGATATCTGAGCCAAAATTTGTTGCATCAGCCTTATTTAATTATACCCCAAGACTCAACTCTAGACTTTAACATTAACATAGATTAGCCATTCCAAAATAACTAAGTAAACATATTCACTTCAGTCACATTTATATAGCAACATTTTATTTTATGCAGGACCCTCATGTTGGCGATCCACGATTGCTGAATTATTGCCCCCAGTTTCGAATGTGCTTTGAGGTAGCGGAGTGCTTTGTTTCAGCTCAGACTCAGATGTACTGGAGTTGAATGCTCGCAAGTTTTTTATTGTATGGTAACATAATTTCAGTGTGTTCTTGAAGGATTCTGTGTTGGTAGAGGTAGCGCTCAGTTGTACAATACCGTGCTCCTCATGAGTGCCAAGTCTCGTTGCAACTGATAAGTGTTGAATCCTTTGTCCCATTGCCTTCAAGTGCAGGTACCTCAGTCTCTGGTCTATATACAAAGTAGCCATTATAGTGGTTGCCATTTTCTTACAGGATAATTGTTTCCAAAGAGCTATACTGTGCTATACTATGTACTAATACATAATCCCAACCCAGCTAACTAGGTGTGGAATGAGTGTATAGGAATTTAGTAGTATTCCTTTAAATCATTTGTGAGCCCTCTAGTGGCAATCTCTGTATACCATATACTATATATATATGTCAGTAGCCAGCTGGAGCTACAGTATGTCGATTGCTTGGCCTTGAATGTCACCCTTTAGTAGTTGGACAGTGTAAAAAGTTGGATGAGACTGCTCCTACTTCCAGTCTAAGGACCTGATACAATGCAACAGGACAAAATAAAAATTGAGTGAGGAAAGATTGTTGCCCACCCAAGTATTCAAAAATCATGTGTCAGAGCCTGAAAATCATGAGATTTTTAAATAATAATGAATGTTTGGTCTTTTTTATTTGCCTTCTGGGTATTGAGCCTTCGGGGTTTACATTTGAAAGTGTTTCTTTGCCACCACAAGAGCTAGAAACTTACTGTTTTTTAAATAAAAGCCCAGACAGACACAATATAATTCCAGAAGTTGGGCTTTAAGAAAAACAAGAAGTAATGGGAGACTCACAGTTAAACAGTGAAAGTTGGCAACACCATAGGGCAGTGGTTCCCAAACTTGTTCCGCCGCTTGTGCAGGGAAAGCCCCCGGCGGGCCAGGCCGGTTTTTCTTTTACCTGCCCCACCTGCAGGTTCGGCCGATTGCGGCTCCCACTGGCCGCGGTTCGCTGCTCCAGGCCAATGGGAGCTGCTGGAAGCGGCACGGGCCAGGGGATGTACTGGCTGCCACTTCCAGCAGCTCCCATTGGCCTGGAGCAGTGAACCGCGGCCAGTGGGAGCCGCGATCGTCCGAACCTGCGGGCGGGGCAGGTAAACAAACCGGCCCGGCCCACCAGGGGCTTTCCCTGCACAAGCGGTGGAACAAGTTTGGGAACCACTGCCATAGAGGATGACAATAGGCAAAAGATTTTACTGGATCAGTCATGGCAGGCAAAGGAGCAAAATGAGTGGAATGGAAGAAAGGGAGCTCAGCAACCCAGAAGGGGTTAAAACTTTGCCCCAAATTTGCTGACAAGATGTAAACTTCAAGGACAATAGCAGCTCTAGCCCACTTCCATTTCAAGCAGTGGAGACTACTCCACCCCTCATTTTGGGAGCAAATATCTGGAGGCGTCAAGGGAATCCTTGTTTTTCTCTCCAGATTCCCAGGTATTACCTCCAGAAAGATCATTCTGACTGATTCATCAATGCCTCCACCATCCCCTGGTGTTCTATAACCCAAAGTCTGCCACAAACAGGTGCTGTGCTCTGCCCAGGGCAGCAGCTAGCAATGTTACTAGCTAACTAAGAAGGTGTTCGCCTATTTCCGAGTGTGCCTGTGGGTGTTTTGTTTTGGTTTTTTGGGTTTTGTTTTTTTTCATGTTTTTCTCCTCTTTTTCCTGTTTGTAGCTGTTGGTTTATAATCCCAGACACCTCTAAAACATAAAAACACCAACAATGTGCTGATTATTTTCTTTAATGACAAGTGGCCACACCTCAGTTACACGGCAGCTAGAGGAGGGCTCAGCCACCTACGTGGGGTGGCAGAATGAATAAATTCTTTCAAAGCTTATTTCGGCTGCAATGTTGCAACGGGTAACAAGTTGGGAAATAAATTTTCCCCTTATTGTTTGCAGAGACAAAGATCATAATGAATCACTTCACCTTTGGTAAGTCTCTACATTTTTTTTCCCTCCTCTCCCCCCTATTATTTTTGGTGTTAAACTGTCTTTGATTTTCTTTGAACTTTTGGTGGTGTTACACAGGCAGGTGGGTGGGTTCTTTTCTCTCGTGTGGTGTGACAGAGCAAAGATCGTTATCTTCATTCTTAGAATCAGTGTGCTGCCCAGGGGTTAGCAGCATTCTCTAAAGTTTAAATGATAGCAAAATCCTGCTAAGGAGGTGAAGTTAATTATGCTGCTGCACAGTTCAGCATTTTCTTCTCAAGTCTCAGAGATCTCGTCTTAGATTGTACGCTCTTTGAGACAGGGATTGTACTTTATTGTTTTGTACAATAATCACAGTTAAAAAAAACAACATATAGATTGAACTATGGATCACTACGTCACATGGTTGATTAAGAAGACAGCTGAAAAGTAGAAAGTCAAGAAACATCTCTGTTTTCAACTTGAACATGGTGTAAATCCCATTCTCATTTGAGGCTCTAGGCTGCCTTGATCGGGGCTGCGCAGGAAAGGGACTTGGAGGGGTTGTTCTGCAGAGGGAGCCCCCAGGAAGAGTTCTAGTTGACTCAGCCAGAGTTGTTCTTGGTTACTACCAGGGACCACATGCTTCAGTGGCAGCTCCTCCATCTTGGAAGAGTATATAGCACGTCCTCCCTGTCTGTCCCCAGTTGGTGCAGAGAATGGGGGTTGAGCTAGAATCCCATGCCTGTCCCATGTCTCCTTGTACCTTTTAAGAAGGCCAGTACAGCCACAGATGTCCTACTGGAAATTCCATGTAAAAAAAGTTAAACTGGTTCCAGTGGGCCAATAAGGTTTTGGAAAAGAGCAAGGGATCTTTTGGTTTATTGGCTCCTGAGGCTACTGGGCCTCCCTCCCAATAAACTCACCAGAGACCATTTCAAGGATTCTGAAGGAGTCTACTGGAATATCCACTGAGATCACCATGCACAGGCTCTGTTGCCATATCCAGTTCATGGTACAAGGGATGAGAAGGGCTGCTTGTGCTCTCCTTCCATTCTCAGTTATGCACTTGTGCAGTGTGCTTTAAATCTTCATAACACGTATAGACCGAATACTCAATACCTTTCAGGACTGACCTCTGTGTGTTTTATAGCCTGGGCTGGATTCTCAGCTGCACTAATGTATATCTAGAGCCTCTCCACTGAAGTCTAGGGTATGATTTCAGATTTGCGATGCTGTAGCTGAGAATAAAATTTGATCTATACAGTTTTAGCAGCTTTGTTATTTTAATGGCTGTTTCATCCATTATTCTTTAATCTTAATGTAGTTTGATGCCCAGAAAAAATATTGTTCCAGTGGGATAATTAATTTAATCTAAAGGTTTATCATAATTGAATTTCATAATTCAATATTTTCAGTGTTGGAAGTATTTTGCTTTAGTGGCCATTCATTTCAGATGACTGTTTTTTGTTAATCTATACTTGTAGATTTAGGGCAGAAATAGCATTATGGTTTTATCCTTTATGCAACTTCCTCTACTTATTCTCATTATTATATATAGACTGAAGCTTATGATGGGACCTTCCATAGAATACAGTTCACCTACAGTCACAAGCGTCACTGCACTAACACTGATAGTAATTCTTTCTAGCAGTCACAGAACTTTGTCTTTACAGTAAATATTTGCATGTACAGTGTAAGGACCCCGATCCAACAATGCACTTAAGTACTTGCTTAATTCTAAGCATGTGAGTAGTTCCATTGAAGTCAGTGGGACTACTCACATTCTTCACTTTTTTGGCTGGATCAAGGCCAGACCCATGCAGAAATAAGCCCTAAATGTTTTATAGCCTGGGACTGATCCTGTTCTCTCTTATCCTGGTTTAAATCAGGAGTGATTCAAATGTAAGAGCAGAAGCAGGCCCACTGTATGAGAACCAAATCATCCCCCTGCAGATATGTACCGCTACTAGTCACTCAGCACTACTGTTTTAAACTATTTTCATGGCTTAATGATTCAGCTGTAAGAAATCACGCTGAGCTGAAAACTGACATCCACCGTCTGATTAAACATTTGGTGCCAGATGCTGATCACATGTATTCCTGTGTAAGTCTGGAGTGACTCAATGAAGTCAGTGTAGTTATTCAGTATTTACGGAAGTGCAGCAAGGCTCTGAACTGTTGTTTTATTAGCATGACATTGTGACTAGAGAAGAGGACTGGGAGCAGAACTCATGGACAGTGCTTTTTGCTCAGTCACTGACCTGCTGTGTGATACTGGGCAAGTTAATCTTGGTGCCTCAATTTGTCCATCTGTAAAATGAGCATAATAGTGATAGTTAGGCTCATTTAGGGTAGTCGAAAAGTGCTGCAAGTTTTAATTAATATGTAGAGACGCCTTTCAGATCTTTTTGATCAATAGTGTTATATGAGTTCAAATAACTTATATTTAGGGGAAGAAGAGTAATATCTATTGTTGACATATAATGGGAAGAAAAAGATGATAGTGTCCCTTTAAAAGATATCCGGTAAAATTAGGTCCCCAAGCCAGGAAAGTTCCAGTCAGTTTCAGATAAATTATACCCTTGTCTTCCTCCAATGGGGGTGGCGGTCGGGGGGAAGAGTCATACTCCCTGTTAACTGTCCCTTTGGCGCTTTTGTCAAATGAGTTTTAGTGCAGGAGCTGCTAAAAATATAAGCCAATTTCTTTCTTCATTTAAATATAATGCGTACAAGAAGTGTCCTTTAGCACATCAAGCTGGTGCAGGTATCATCAGACCTACAATCTGAATAACAGGAGTTAACATGCCAGTGTCCCTGGTAAAGCTGGGATGTAAATCAAACCACTGAAATCGAGAGTTTGTACTTGTTAGCCTCACAATATAAGATGAGTCTACTCTAGAGGGAATTCCTTTCCTAGGGTTCCTCCTTGAGAGGTTAGGGCAAAAAATTAAACAAATCTCCAGGTAAATGTGGTGTCATGATCAGTGTTCTGCAGTTATTTCTGCCTGTCAGACATTATTTGAGTAGCACAATTTTGAACCCTACATTTCTGGTTCATAAGTGTTTGTGTATTAGCAGTGTTGGAGACTGGCTGACTGAGCAAGATAAATTCCATTTCTTTAGATTTATGGTGGAGGGTGGAATTTAAGGGTTTTGTTATACTAATTAACATGAAACATTATTATATATAATGCTCACAGGTGCACTCTGCAAGATAGGTATATTCCACAAAGTAGTGTGAAATACATATGAAGATATACTATATGAACAGCATGAAAGAAATTAGTTAACGACTAGTTTTGCTATTTATTAAGTAAGAACAGAAGCCTTGAACATTTTCAAAATTATCGTTTGTGATTTTACCTAATTAGCAAAATAATTTCATCTGGTCTGTGCTGTTAAAAATTGGAAAAAAAAATGCTAGAAATTTAATAGATAACGTTTTAACCCCCATAATAGATTTTTACAGAAATGTGTCATGTCTCGCTTAGATCTGATATGACTTTAAGGGACATATTTAATAAAAGACAATCATGATCGCTGTATGTTTTGTGCGCATTTCTTTTATGTACATCATGACGGCACCAGCATGCCAGCATTAAAGGTTTCAGTCTCTACTCGCGTACACTGGTATTGCTCCACTGACGTATATGGAATTCCCCTGATTTACTCAGCATGAGCGAAGAAGCATCTCTTGGCAGTAAAGGAGTGTGCAAAGACGCATTCACAAAAATGTGTATAAATGAACCTTTACTTTTTAGAAGTCTGGCCCAAATGGAAGATTAATAGGCACATGACTGTTGGGTCCTTACATAATAGGTATGATCAGGAGTCCAAATTTTGCAAAGTTCACCAGTACTTTTAAGGCTGCAGAATTACTCAGTAATATAATGTATGCAGTGTTGTTGTAGCCATGTTGATTACAGGTTTATACACAAGGCGGATGTGGTAATATCTTTTATTGGACTAATTTATGTTGGTGAGAGAGACAAACTTTCAAGCTTACATGGAGTTCTAATTTGGGAAACATACTCAGAGTGTCACAGCTAAATACAAAGTAGAACAGATTGTTTAGCGTAAGTAGTTAACACATATTTCAAGGGACCACTCAAGGTGATGTGGCCCGTTAACATCCCTCCAGTCAGAGGGCCCTTTTTTCCCCCTCCCACCTTTCCCCCCTATGACTGGAGTAGTGTTTACAGGCTGCTTCACCTTGAATGGTTCCTTGAAATATGTGTTAACTATTTATGCTTAACAATCTGTTCTACTTTGTATTTAGCTGTGATACTCGGAATAGATTTCCCAGACCTAAAGAAGAGCTCTGTGTAAACTCAACAGCTTGTCTCTCTCACCAACAGAAGTTGGACCAATAAAAGATATCACCTCACCCACCTTGTCTCAATAATATAATGAAACTTCATTGCTGCCCACATGCAAGGAAGAAACATGAGGCCAAAGTCATTTGTTGACATACTGCACTGACTTCAGATCAATTTGATCCACCAAGTCTGCCATTTTTAATTATCTTTAGTCATCCAAGAAGATACATTTACATTAGTGAATGTATTTTTTTCAGCAGTCTTTCACCAAAACCTTGCCAAAGGCTTCTGGACAAAATGTTGATGTTTGTAATGAAACAGATGGTTTGTTGTTTTTAATTTTCTGATAATATTTTTGGAATAATGTTTTGCACTTAAAACTCTGCAGTTCAGTTACACTGAATATTGCTAGTAATTGTTAAAATATGTGAAAATATCACAATTTAATTCTGAGACATTTTAACATTGCTGTTTTTAAAAAATCAATTTTAAATTAAAAAGAACAGTAACGTTTAGGTGGATCTGAGGTACAAATGCACATAAAGGGAGCTTAGTCCAGGGTATAGTACTGAAACTCTGGGTTCTCTTCTCTGCCAGAGTCTGTAAATAGCAACAGTTCTTACCCCACCCTCAATCTAGAGGCAAAGTCAGTTTCCACTTGGATGGAAATAAAGGAAAGAAAGCAGAGTTTAACTAATAATGGAAAAAGCAGCTGTTTTGACCATGATTTTAAGATTTGTCATCACTATCGTTTGACTTCATTGTTTGCGTGAATAATATTTCTCTGGATACAGCACCTAGTACAATAATAATAATGTCTAAACATAAGAAACAGTAACTACATTATTTCCTGAAGTTTAATATACTCCAAGGCATTCAAAATGAAATTAAAATCTGTACCTACCCGTTGGGAGCATTTGTGCTCAGCAGAGAGTGCAAACTGACACGGAGGCATTACACAATGGTATAAAACCACCAAAAATAAAGTCAGTGACTCAAAAAAAAAAAATCTCTGTGCCAGGATATTTTTGTAAATTTCTCTGGGGAAATCCCACAACCCTTCAAGAAACTTGACCTCATTTGCATGTTCTGATTAAATCACTATCATGCTTTTCTTTTGACTTTGTATAGAGAAGGAGAAAGTAGTTCTCCAGAAAGTCCCAGGAACTTTTTACTATCACACTGTTTCTCTTTATGTATAACTTATTCATTGTCAAGTAGTAGCCGTGTACGTTGTTCAATTCCATAGAGGATACATGTCTGGAACACATTATATTAGAGGAAACTTCTCCACATACAGCCCAATTTAACGAAAAGTTCATCAAGATCCAGAGTAAATTCCTGAAGGATTTATTAGTTAACTAAACCTTCGGCCTCATTACAGCTGGGATGATATTTCTTTCAAGGACCACAGTTCATGTAGCAGCATAAATCACAAGGATGGAGTATAGGGATGCTCTGTGCTGGAGAGTCATTTTTTTTAATCGAATGCCCCCAAGGGAGGGGAAATCTAGAGGTAGAAAAATGAAGTGTGAAACCACCAGTATATTTAGGCATGAGATAATGATCTGCACTGCAGGACTTGGCCATGGGGAAGGCTGTAGTGTTCACTACCCATTAATTGATGTCATGAGGGGCTTGAATAAAGATAAGGAAAGTGTGTGCATGTAAATATATAAAACATGCACCACCAGAGAAATGAAGACAAGACTCAGTCCCTAACTAAACTGTCATTAATGCCCCATCCTTTGTTTCAAATGCATTTATATCTATAATTAGTTTTTTTCCATCAGACCCATGGCAGTAAATACAATCCCAAGAAGACACTTGAAGCTGTAGCTGTGGAAGATAGATGAACAGGCTAACCAAAGTCTGGCACCTCTGTCCTTTGCAGGAGGCAAACTGCTTGGAAAGACAAGTAGCCACATTGCAGAAAGTTACCCCTCCCCCAAATGTGACCTGCCCCCAAGTCAGCTAAAGGGGAATGCAAATTGTGTCATAAAGCCTGCTAGTCATTTCCCTCCTACACAGTCTAGATGTAACAGATAGACGACTCCTACAGAGACCAACCGACTAAACAAAAAGAATAGTAGAGGAACAAGGCAAGAAGTCTAACTTCAAAAGAGCAGAATCCCCTTATCATTACAGAAATGCAAGCCAAATCCTTGTTCTCTGTTTTAGACCGATATCTACGTGTGTGTGTGTGTAACACAGCCACACAGTCATGATGACCACGGTATATGCTGCCATCCCAAAAGAGTGCTGAGGCGCACTTTACACCACTCCATATGTAAAGAGGTTATCTGAGTTTCTCATTATAAACATGGTACTTATTTAAACAAACCATGCTAGAAAAGTGATTCCTTTAGAATGGGAAAGTAAAGCCAGTTGTCAAGACTAGTTTAGCTATCTGCTAAGTTGCATGCATGACCTTTCCCATTAGAATTTCCCATTAGCTACTGGTCTCAGTTGTCTTTCCTCATCACTGCAGAGAATTAAAAAAAAACTAAATAAATGTAATATGAAAGCTATCCAGTTCACAAACAAACTTGTTTCTTGTTGAATACCAAGAGCTACCTCCATGCAAAACTTCATGAAAACTAGATATAATTTAGTCTTTTATTAAAGTGTAGAACAACATGGATTTCCCTACATTTAGCTCTACATTTCTTCATTAAACTGTACAAAAATGACTTGTTTGTAATGTCAGCGATTAGATCTATTCTAAAACACAGTAATCGTGAAGTTTTAATGCTTTATATTGTCAGGGCAATATCCCAGAGTTTCCCTCCTCCTTGGGTACTAGACAATAATAACAGTGCTCCTACTGTAGCCTGACTTAAGTCACTATCCTGATCCTCAGTATTATAGACTGCGCTGGTAGCACCACCCATTATTAATAAGGTTTCCCAACATTTTCCATTGTAAGACTCTGTTTCCAATTGCTTACAGCTTTACCAAATTATAACTGTTTGGGCTGAAATCTTGAATGCTGGTGATTGCCTCCGGCTGAATTATTTTGGAAATTTTCAGCCAAAACAGTTCAGCCATTTCTGAGAATGAGGCTAGGGAAATTATGGTGTTTTGCCCACACAAAAAAATTTCTGTGAAAAACTCTAGTACACCCATGTTTGGAGCAGGGACTAGAAATTTGGCAGGGGGAGGGAGGCCTTTGTGTGAGGGAGGTGCCTTTTGCCATCCCTGTGAAAATCTGCCCAAATTTGGCTGTGTTATAAAAATCACAACTAGTACTTTCTCAGTAGAGACTTCGTAGGTTTTAGCAGCTAAATTCTCCTAATATTCCATTCGCACTGAGCATGCTCAAACTAGGAGCTGAGCAGGACTTTTCCAGCAATTGCAGCTCTGGGCAGGGGCTTGGTTACAGAACTGAAAGCAGGGTTCCGGTCTCCTCTGTGCTATCAGGGCCTCCCATGCAGATGTCCAGGCAGTATGAAGGAGGAAGCTGTCTGAGATGACAAGAGCCAGACCTTTTGTGAGGGCAGATGCAGTTGATTGGGATAAGGAGTTGGGAAGGCAGGGGAGGGACTAGGATTGGATGTTGGCAGGTGGAAGAGGGAAACTGGAAAGTGGGGTGGGGGTGACTGGGAGTTGCTGGACAAGGAGACTGGGATGAGAACCCTGTCGAGTGGAGACTGGGATTGGTTAGGTGAAGAAAATGGGACCGCAGTGGGGAGCCTGGGGTGGGGAAGAGACAGAACTCGGACAGTAATGTGTTGGAGGAGACAGGCATTAGCCATCAGGCTTGGGGAATTGGGCAGAAGTGTGTGTACCCACTAGAGCACACTCCTCTCCAGAGCCTGGAATGGAAACCAAGTTTCTTGATTTTCACCATTTCTCTGCTGTCAGCAAATATTTGTGAAACCCACTGGCAAAGTGTCCCATCCCCTTTTAGTGCTGCTTCCACTTAGAGAGTGACTGCTACCTTCTGCTGCTGTCAAGTACCCCATTAGCGCAAAAGGCAAAGGTTTGTGTGGTGGATCTAAAGGTTCCAACTCTGCTGATGAACCATGCGGGTGTCAATAGGATGCTACACGATGGAATTTCTGAGGGTTTGGGGGGTTTTCTAATTTTTATTTTGTTTAAACCTAGGAAATCTCTCTCTCTCACTCTCACACACACACACACACAGTTAAAACAAGGGGGGGGCTGTGGGAAAATAGTATGTCATTTAAAGACTGTCTCATAACCCATGTGCATTCTGGACTGCATTAAGGTTGCCCAGACATCCTTTATTCTGGCATTGCCTGACTTTTCAGTGCTTGAATTTGCAACCTGAATAATGTACTTTTAACACAGGGTTGCTGTTGGGATTTTGCATGTAATATAAATCATAATACTGTGTAATCATAATACATTTTCCAGCTGCAATATGCATGTTTTCTTCTCCGTTGTGCCCCCTCCCCTTTTTTTTTTTTTTTTTTTACATTTTGTTTCTTACTGAAAAAATCAAGAACAGACGATTTAGGCTCCTGACAGTTTTGACTTTTCTAAGAAAAGGGAAATGTTCAAAACAGCAGTTCACTGACTAAAATGCTTATTAAAGATGCATTGGCTGCAGCCGGGGTTCTTTGGAGATGAGCTATCGAGCTAAATATTCAAATCTGTGCTGGAGGCTTGGAATCTTGTTCACAAGTGAAAGGAGAGGAGTTGTGGTGCTTCTCACTCCCATTACTGAAGGGGATTATGGTTTATGTTTTCTCCTGCCATCACCATAGTATCACGATGCTCATTATCGTCTGTATTATATTTTGCTCGTAAGAGAGTGTGTGTGTTTTTTTAAAGAGTACCTTTCTGCTTTTGCTCTATACGCCGCGATCATGGATGCTGCAAGGGGTGGGAAATGGGTGTCCAGTTTCAACTGGAACCACTGTTCCTCATTCAGATGAGGTATCTTTATTTGGGTTGTTGTCAAAGTTACTGTGTATAATGAAGTAATCCATGTGGAGGCGGGTGTTCCTTTGGCTGCCGGAGGAAGAGTTTAATTACCGTGTCAGGGGAAATCAGCAGAACAGACTCTCATGAGTTGGATAGCCTCACTTGCATATTAGGCAGAGGATTATGCTGAAGTAATGATTCATAGTTTTGGAAGAGGTCACAACTTGAACTGTGTGACAATTTTTGTGCCCTAAGTAAATCCAGCATATATATTTTTTGGTCAGAAACAGTTGCTTTACTGCAAATTGTCCCATTCTCCCTCTCTCCCAAGTACACACATAGAAAGGGGCTTAGCAAGACCAGAGTCCAGAAAGAAATTGGGTCAGTTTTACAGCTTCCCTAGTTAAGGGATGTTGATATGCAAGCTGCAACATTTGAGTCCAGTTCTGGACTTGCCCAAAATGCAAGAAGTGTTTGGCTCTTGGGTATTGGTTTGGGCCCAATTTTAGTGATGTGAAATAAGTGCAAGGCAGCCCATAGGCAATTTTTGACAAGACTGAACGAAGCAAGGGGACCTCTCAATATGACAGAACACATTCCAAGTGACCAAGACTGGTTTTTAAAGCACAGTGTCCTGCATTATCCTTGATCAGTTTGTGTAGTACATTCCCTATACAACTCCAGCCTCAGTCCAGCACTGGTTGGGGAAATACAGGAGACCAGAGTGAAGGGCTTAGTTAGGGTGACCCGATGTCCCAATTTTATAGGGACAGTCCCGATTTTGGTGTCTTTTTCTTATATAGGTTCCTATTACCCCCCCACCCCCGTCCCAATTTTTCACATTTGCTGTCTGGTCACCCTAGGCTTAGTGAGGAAGCAGCGTGAGCAGTACGTGACTTCCCTTCCATTTTTCACTCCCGGGATTTATTTTTTCTTTTGTCCTCAAATAATTTTAGTTACAGGCAGAAAGGGGTCCTTGTTCCAGGCCCAAGTTGAAGTGACAAGTCTTGTGTATCTTTAAGATACTACATAGCAATTAGAGAGGGGCTTAAGGGAAATTTGGATCTGCAGGAGAACTCGGTGGCTTGGGCCCAACTCCTAATAAAAATGATACATCACCAGCAGTGCAGATCCCTGTATTCATGAGGAAAATGTATTGGCCTCCTGTGGGATGGATGGAGAGAGAGAGAGAGATTAAAATGATACAGTTCTAAAGATAAGCTCTTGAATTTGTTGATAAAAACATTAAGGCCCAATTGCCTTGGTTCTCCACTAACACCAGCGATAACCCTGCCGTTAATCAAAATAAAAACACCATTGTTAAAAGCAACAGGCAGGGGGAAATCAAGGGCGTTTGATAAATGTAACACCTGAGAGCTCCAGAGAGTTGCGGGCTGTTCCTTTTTCCTGTAAAAGTAAAACTGAATTACACCACAGAAAATCTTTATCTATTGTCACTCCATGTGCCCTCAGGTCACATAGCAAGTTTCTGCTGAAGAAAACAAGGAATGAAACCTTGACAGATTTCCTGTCTTCTCTAGAAATGATGCCAATATCTATCCAACAAAATCATCTTTGCACCCTCTTTCTGGAAGGGTTGTAGAAACACAAATATGGTGTTATCAACTGCAGGTGAATAGTACTGTACTTAGAATTTGAACGACTCCGGGAGAGAGAGAGAGAGACCTGTTTCATCAGTTTGTTCCAAAGATGATATTGATTTGTGGGTGGTTATTGGTCAACTCTCTCTAGAAACCCTGAGTTGTCATGCATGGCAGCTGCCTCGCATTTTTAAGAATGTGTATGTTTGAAACACATGTGATTTGTTAAGTGGACAAAAGGAATATGAGGTTCTGAGATGAATTTTTTTAAGTGCTCATACCATACTTACTATCTTTTCCAACCAGCCAGGTTAGAAAAGGGAAAAAAAATTAAGTTGAGTCCTTCAAACAAGCTGGGAATAGGGGCATTTGAGGTCAGTCTGTTTCACATCTTTATGCCATTAGGTTTTTAAGGCATCTGTAATTCAGATACAGTCCAAATATCCTTTATGTTTTTCATTTTTACATTTGGCATGATATTCTGAGCAATTTTCCAGTATGTTGGGGGGCGGGGAATAGGACTTTTGGAGACTGTATTAGAGTATTTCAGAGCCCCGGGGTTCAATTTGTATTCAGAAATATTTAAGCAGCTAAAGTTGTTTCCTTTCTTAATGCCTTGCTTCGTTTTTAGAAAAAAATAATGTCTTTTTTTGAACTGATATTACATTCTCCTCCACGCTGATTAGGCCTCAACTGGAGTATTTTGTCCAGTTCTGGGTGCCACATTTCAGGAAGGATGTGGACAAATTGGAGAGAGTCCAGAAAAGAGCAACAAAAATGATTAAAGGTCTAGAAAACGTGACCTATGAGGGAAGATTGAAAAAATTGGGTTTGTTTAGTCTGGGAAAGAGAAGACTGAGAGGGAACATCACAGTTTTCAAGTACATAAAAAGTTGTTATAAGGAGGAGGAAGAAAAATTGTTTTTCTTAACCTCTGAGAATAAGACAAGAAGTAATGGGCTTAAATTGCAGTAAGGGAGGTTTACATGGGACATTAGGAAAAACTTCCTAACTGTCAGAGTGGTTAAGCACTGGAATAAATTGCCCAGGGAGGTTGTGGAATCTCCATCATTGGAGATTTTTAAGAGCAGGTTAGACAAATACCTGTCAGGAATGGTCTAGATAATTAGTCCTGCCACGAGTGCAGGGGACTGGACTAGATTACCTCTCATGGTCCTTTCCAGTTCTATGATTCTTACCGCTAAACCCCTTGGACAGAGTGATGTCTCTATTTTTTATTGCTTATAATGTAGCTAGCAGAGGACATGTATAGAATGCTTTTAATAGCTATAGAATGAGTAACCTATGTAATCTTCCTCAATCCACGAATGAGGCAGTTTTCTTGCCACCTGGAATGACTGAAATTTAAGAACTAGAAGAAATATTTTGCATTTGGAAGGAGGAGATTGGGATGAGTTACTCAAGGGGAAGAGGTAATATGTTCTTCTAGATCTTACAGAATAAAGAGGTTTTTTTCTTTCCATCTAACTAATCTGCTCTATCAACCTATTCAATGTATTGGTGTCTGTTCTATGAGTTTATACCATATTTATCATAGCAGCTGAGTGCCAGAATGTAATAAATTAAAGCAACTCAGTTTCTGAAGAACACTCGTGTTTCTCTGGGGTTGTCAGAAGGTATCTCGTTCAATATGACTGCACTGATAAATGTCTGGAAACTGATAAGGTTTTTACACATAACCTTTTCAACATGCTACAGAGAAATTTAATACATTTAGCAAACCAGAGCTTTCACTGGAAGTTCCAGGTGAATGTTATGCCCCTAGGCAATTGTTAGGGTACCTGCAATTTCTGCTCTTCAAGAAGGCTGAGCTTGCAAATATGTGCTTTACATGCACCCTCCTGTGTCCTGACACCCAGTCACATTAATTCTTCACAGGAGGGGAAGCTGTCCCTCTCTGAACCTCCAAACCTGGTAGTTTGTAGCAGATTTTTTTCCTTTCTAGTTTTTCTGGAATTCTTAAAAAAAACAAAAACACAAACAAAAACACCAGTCATCAAGAAGGTGGTTTCTGAGTTCTGAATTCAATTTTGCAGTTCCTTGTGGCTGAAATAGTTAAGGTTAACACCCAAACTTCTGGGTGTCTCTGGCTTCTAATCCTTTCTCCATCACTAGTTATCCTGCTAGTGTGTGATCTGTAACATCAACGTCTGTGACAATTACAGGCTCTCCAGCACTACTCCTTGTATGTTGATGTTTGACCAGATTTGTGATATAGAAAACATCGTCCTAGCTGTACGCGTCCACAGTCAGGAAGGGAGAGGGCCACGCGGTCACGTTACAAACTACTTGTTCAGAAAATAGTGCTTTTGGGGCTTTGCTTGAGTTGCTTTAAGGGGTCCTGATTTTTAGAGGTTGGGTGTTTGGTACTGCCTGAAAAATCAGGCCACTTCAAGATGTCATTCTGGGCATATATT
The DNA here is from genome assembly GCF_016161935.1 of Mauremys reevesii. Taxonomy (NCBI): domain Eukaryota; kingdom Metazoa; phylum Chordata; order Testudines; family Geoemydidae; genus Mauremys; species Mauremys reevesii. The sequence goes on along the minus strand of NC_052632.1, from coordinate 31,258,887 downwards.
GGCTTTGGCTTAAGTTTTCTGAAGTTCCTCATAATTTTGGGTGCCCCAACGTGCCGCTTATTTTCTAAAAGAAAAGAAGTGTCAGGACTAAGGGACGAGCCTGGTAGTACGTCAATGTGCAGTTTGCTCCTCTTCGATGGAGGCAGTGTCTCACATCACAGAACACTGACTTGTCTAGAAGATTATAAGTGTTAAGATTAAATACTCATACGTGAGCTCTGTCCCATCATTTTTGTCCTTAAGGATGGTAGGTACTACTTAAGGGACACTGTAAAGAAGAGACCTATGGGGGGGAAGTCATAGGGGTCTGAGAGCCCAGAAAGCATCCTCCCACCCCACTGCAAGTAAAAAGGAAGGTTATACTGTACTTGGAGTGAGAGTATCAATTGTGATTGGGATTAACTATATGGTATTTGTGTTGTTATGTAGCTATTGCTGATTCTGTAGGTAAACACCCACAAAAAGTTATATAAACATATGTGGCGAGACCAACATGCAATACACAATGAATGTGTTAATTTTTTGCTCTCCCAAAGAGTAATCTCTTTTCAGAGAGGCTAGAAACTTGCTGCTAGTTACATTGGACAAAACCTTTGGAAGGATGTGGACTCCTCATGGAAGCCCAAACCAAACCCATCAAACAGATCATTCTGCTGGGCTACAGTTCTGAAGCAATGACATTTCTAGTAACGACATGGCAAATGTTAATGATTTAAAATGGCTAATGTGTGTTGTAAAGCTTTCAGCGTACCACACAGAAGGGTCAATTTGCTTGTCAGCAACGACACCTTCAGCTAAGCCAGTTTATAGACACTGTAAACTGCTTTACTTGAGACCAGCATGTGTTGCATGGCAGTTGTTTGAGTATTGAAAGAAGAGGCTCCTCTTTGCTAAACACAGATATGGAAATTTTTATACGCTGTGTGAGAGAGAAATAAAAAAGGCATGTTTCTTTTATATACAACATGAGTATTTCCAAATCTAAGCAGTCTGGCTTATGAGCACGAAGGGTTAATGCTTTATGTGGAATGTGTGAAAACCTTACATAACTCATTCAGTCTCATCTCATGGGTGTTTCTCTTTCACTCTTGGTTTTAAAAGAAAAGAATACGTAATTAGTTGCTGTGAGAGATGATTTTTTTCCCATTCAATTGCAAGAGCTCTGCAGGACTTACCAAGAATCATTTCTCAATTAAGCACAGAACATAAGGCTTAACAAATGCATACAGTTTATATATTTTCCCCAACTAGATCAGGGGCTGGCCAGGGAAAGCTTAGCTGTGGCAAGAGGCTGAGATACTTTATTTTCCCCACAGCATCTTTTACTCAGCTAGTTTATAAATTCAAAGAGACCATAAGCTCGTGTAGACAAAAACACTGACCTGGCATAGTCTGTCTCATCCTGCACACTGAGCCCCTGTCACATCTCAGAGTTTGAAAGCAGGCAAACCTTTCTGGTGCTGTCAAAAAAGTCATTTTAGAGAAAAGAAGCAGCATCCTAACTGTCAAGACCAATACTTGCTCCTTCTCAGCCAGTGACGTTTCACTCTTGAAGCCTGCATAGCAATAAACTACCTATTTCAGTCATAAAAAGACAGAAGCTAGATGAAGGGCTAGCAAAACCAGAGCTCAGAGGGGGAAAAGGGGGTGGGGGGGGGGGACTGTGCCAATCGGTAGCTGAGAAATTCAATGACAGATAAGTGAGGTTCTCACAGGTTTCAACTGACTGAAGAGAAATCACCCATCAGGGGAAGGAAGGGACTAGTGAATGACGTTCTGAAATGGGTGAACCTCCTTGGAGGATTTATTCAAGGAAACACCCAAAAATTCAGATTCCTTCCAAACTCCATCTGAAAAAGTCAGATTCCCTTAAGTCAATAAAACTGGGAAGTCACGTGAGAACAGGTTTAATTTAGCTTGCCACTTACAGTGCTATGTAGAGATGATCCTGAAGTGGGTACTGAATCTGAATCACCCCTTCCCCAAACTTTGGGGATGGTTGGAGTAGAATCTAAATCCAGATCTGAGCTCCATGGCATGGGCTTATACCTACTCCTGAGACAAAGTCAAGGGACAGATGAAAATTAGCATTCACATTAGAGAGTTTTTTCGAGCCATAAGGCTAGATCTGATTCAAAGGATGGGAGTCCCTTCTAGTCTGTTTCTAATGCAGTTGAACCAGTTCTGTGTTTGGTGCTGAGGGGAGGTACTGAACCTTCAAAGGAATTTCAGTCTTGTCTTGGAGGGTTTCTTGGTATTTATGCTGCATTGCTAGTGAAGCTTCACTTGCAAAAAGCTGGAATAATTGGTGTCCATGCAGCTGAAATGTGAGAGGACTGGGAGGTAAAATACACCCCAACACAGAGTCAGAGCTTGGGGCCACAGCATAGCCACCCTGAGTTAAACGGGAGATGGCAGGCCACAACCACTCCACACAACTTCCACTGTATATTGGAGCAGCAGAACCAGGCAAATGAGGATTCTTTGGTCATTCTGCTTCCTGGCCTCTGTCATTGTCCCTGCAGTGTAGGGTGTGGATATCCTTTTCACAGCATGTGAGGGGTGTGGACACAATTCTGCACAACCACACCACTAATTGGTGCTCCACACGGCCCAAAGGTGGGGTTAAAGTGGCGTGAAGGGCTTAATCTGTCCCTCTCCACAATGAACAAACTTCTCCCTTGCACTTTTACTGTATGGGGTGTGTGTGAAATGACTGAGATGCATCTATAAGACTTTCTGTAACAGCAACACTGGCATGTTTGTGTGTACACATGAACTCCCAGATTCAATCAAGGGACAGATTTCCATCCTTGCTACCACCAAAATGTTTGCTACAAAAGAGCCATTTTCCTTTGCCACAGACCAAAGTTGTCCCAGTAGGACGCGATGCCTTTTTTGTGTGCAGCAAAATGGCTTTTTCACCTGCCAAAACTGCCCATTTTGTGTGAGAAAGAAGCAAAAGATGTGAGGCAAGAGCCACTTATCCATCCTTTTTTTGCAAAACCAGTGAGAATAGGGATGCAAATTAGTTCACCGTACAGCTCTAATTAGTACCAGCCGTTTTTTCCATTCAGTTACCTTGAGTTAGAAGTCATGTTATCCTTTGAGCGCCTGATGGCTTAATAGCTTAGAATACTCTCTGATAGCTGCCTGATGAGGATATCATCAAAAGTTAATAGTCTATGTATGATAGTTACTACAGAACACTCACTGATTTTAGTTAGGGTTATTTTTTAGGGTTATTTTCCTTCTTGTATTTCAAAGGGGAGCCCAAAATAAAGTGAATCAGCCTTGAGACACTCACTGTAACATATGTTGAAGGACTTCCATAGAGATAAATCAGGCAATTCAGTAGGACTGGTAAGAGGCACGGTTTGGATCCAGTTTTAATTGTGATTTATAATACCTCCAATATTCAGGGATGTTTGGATTGGAGGTTTTGGTTTGTATGTGTAGCGGTGAAAGGAAGAGAAGGGAAGATTGTGGTAGAGTAAGCAGAAAATTATTCAGCATTTCCCTGTTATGTTCATTAGGAAGGCAATGTTAGGCACTGAACTAAGTTGTATTTCAGTCAAATCTTCATTTCAATATTTGTAAATAATTAATGTGACATTTTAAATTGACTTGTTTCCAAATGTAGTTATGCTCAATGACTGCTTAAATACAATAATCAATTGCATTACAGAAAAGAGGAACAGCTTAAATGCTGTGTCCTGGTTTGAAATGATTTTTCACTTGCCTTTCAAGGTGAACATTGGTGTTATTAGGTTAACAGCTATGGCTGAGGACTCTCCTCAGAAAGGGGAGTCCTCCACAGCAACCGAGACTTCACAGCAGCTGCCAGATTCCTCAGGGAGCAATTCCATAACTGACCAGTAAAGTGTAGATTCCCTCTTCTGCACGCTTGGATCTAGTGGGCAGGGAAGCGCAGAAGGCAGTGGTGCAGGAAGGGGGACATTTCAAATGTCATAGAGCATTTTAACTATAAAAGCACCAGTAGCAACTTTTCCGGACAGAGAAGCAGGCAAGCCATGCAATTTAACTGGGCCTAAATCCTCTCTCTTTAGCAAATCACTTGAAAACCTTTCAAGTCTTACTAAAGAACCTCCAGGGGAAAAAAAGGAAAGAAACATTGAATATTAACAATGTAGTCATCCTCCAGGGCATCTCAGCTTACTTACACAGGGAGTCGCTTGTGCCAGTGACCTCTTGCACTTCTGGGAACGAAATCCTATGTCGCTCAGCAAAGCAATTGCTAAATGTTTAGAATGTCTGAGGAACTTGAAAAAAACATCAATTTGTTTTTTAAAAAAACATTCAGACACAAGGAAACTGAAATAGAGAATTAAAAATACTATATTGAACACACAGGATGACTTTGAGGGGGGAAAGCATCAGTTTACCTGTAGTACCCCTGGATTATGAGGATGTAGGAAATGTTGCAACACAATCACATTAAACTCACTTGGTTTTTGGTTTAGATGGACACTTCAACTTCGCACCAGGGTTTGCCATCATTCACGAACCTCTTGAGCAAATTTGGATTGATTTATGCTGGTGCACTGAATTTGTGTGCAATCCAACTGGTTTTAGCATTGGGTTGGTCCTGAACAGTTGACTAGAAAGCAGGGGTTAGTGCTTTTGCAGCCAAAGTCTTTATCTGATTAAACTCGTACAATTACTTTAAAAAGCTGGGAACACCTGATCTTGATGGCTATACTTATTTAGATTGATAGGAGTGGGACAGCTGATGCTCTGGGAACTGTGGGGTCATAAAACACAACTTAACAGAGCTGGAAGACTTCCGATTTTCACTAGGCTCTGATTGAGTCCACTGAATTTTCCTCCAGCGTATTTATTCAGATACTGGAATCCCAGTATCTTGCACACCACCCTGCTCTTCAGATTTGCTTTCTGACCACCAATCTGCAAAAAGAGAACACTCTCAGCACTGCTGCTGAATTAAATTCAACCAGATAGGTCTCCCTGCTGCAAAGCAGTGAGTGGGGAGGACTTTTCTGATGTACTCTCTGACACGCTGTCATTCTTTTTCTTTTTTCTTTTAAACTCAGTGATGAGAAATATTACCATAGCCCCTGACTCCCTTTAGCCAATCAAAGCTCCAGCTTTAATCTTAACATTCCTTTCCAGCTATGGCATGTAAGGGGCTATTGGTTACAACACACAAGACTATTCTGGGGCTGAGATGGGGGAAATAATTTCTCATTGTCTCTTTCCTTTTTTTTCCCCCTTTCCTTTGTTTTCTTTTCTTTTTTTAAATTTTCTTTGGACTGCCACTCTTGCAAATCAATATTTCTTTTTGAAGGAACCATGTTTGATGACAGTTCTACTTATTTGCTTTGCAGTCACAGCAGTAATGCTTTGTAGCTCTGTCAGTATGTAAATTAAACCAAGCATAGATAGCTTTGTGTTACTTAATGTTCAACTGATAAAAATTAATGTGGTGTGAAATGAGCATTTTATCTAACTGCAGATACAGTGAGGGAGTTAATTAGACTGGCAGAGTAAAATGTTATTAAACATACAGGGCCCTAATCATCAAGAGCTGGGTGAACCTCAAAACTGAGGGTTTGGGTGGGTGGTGTAATGTAAATGGACTGAGGCAGGCTCAGAGCAAACACACTGAGAATGGTGCACTAGTTAAGCAATAAGACATGACAGCCTGAGCAGTAGTGCTGATGAATGCATGCCTTTGGGTGTATAGTGTAAGGTACAAGGCAAGCCAAGTGCTTCCAGCGTGCTTGGGAAGTGCATTAGTCAGAATTAACACATGGTCTGCAGTGTCTTATTGTCATTAAACATCACCACGTCTAAAGTTCAGTATTTGGAAGCAGTTAAATGATCAGTAAGCCAAGTAAAATAAAGCCGCAAAACATTTTGTTCAGAACAGTTATTCTAGTGAAAGTTGTTTAAGACATTTATTTAGTCTTGCTGGCTGGCCTGCCTTGTAGCAGTCGGGTAGTATCCTGTATTCTATTCTATAATAACAATAATTTGCATTGACAATGTTATCTTTTACAGTAGGAACTCGATATGCTTGCTCCATAAACATTCATTCACCCTCAGTTCTGCTGTGAAGTAAGTGCTCGTGCCCTTTTCACATATGGGTAAATGTATGTACAGATGAAAAGAGACACAGCAGAATGTTGTTGGTGTGAAGAAGGCCTATCTGAAACAGAATCACTCACTAACTTTATTTGGGTGTTGTGGATAAGTGAGGGTTAGAAGACTTTCATCTGGCTTTCTGAAGTCTAGTGCCCAAACAAGACGCAGCAGGCCCAGCAGGCTTTATGCAGTAAAGTCCAGAGCTTTTTTCATAAACTATGAATAGTTACCTAGAATTAATGCATAATTGAAGATTGTAGACTTTGATGTCTGTACTCAGACTTTTACTCTTCAGGTTGATTACTTCAAACCCTGCAGGGCCAACCCCAAAGCTTCAGGTGTCGCCATGGATGTCCCATTAATCATGTTTGAAAGACTGGCTAAACTTGCTACAGGCAGAACAGAAAGTCACTTAGGGAGATGAAATATTTGGGATACCAAAACATTCAGCCACTGATGGTGTGGGTAACTGTGAAATAGGGTGGCAGAACCCCTGGAGATGATCATTGCTTAAGCTACAAAGCTCAGCATGCTGCTGATTTGACATCTGCCATTAATTGCTCGATCCATGAGTGATACACTCACTGCAACTTGCAGGCACAATTCAGAGAACTTAAGTTTCTCGACTCAGGCTGTCTGAGTAAGGGTCCAGGGACTCTATGTATTACCAAGCAACGTCCACATGATGTAAGGTCATATAGTGTTCTCCATACAGTACTATTTCGCTGTTCCTTTCATTCAAAACTGTGTGTATGTGCATAAGAGGGAGGGGAGGATTGTCTCAACACTTGCATCCATTGCTTTAGCCTCTTCGTGCTTCAGCAGTTTGCAGATAAAATCCAAATCCCTACTACATTTACTTATTCATTTATTTAAAATATTTAGTACATTTCCCTGAAATTCCCCACCCTGTTTTCAACAGAGACTTGATAAAGGAAGCAGAAAGATTGTATTGGTTTCAAAACCCACACTCTTTCCCTGAATGTGTCATAATTTGTGTCACAGCAACTATATAGATCCTTTAGAGAGATGCACATTGATGTTTTTTCTAATGTGCATGCAGCTAAAGGCAAACTGTTTACTGAAAATTCTTGGGTCCATGCAGACAAAAAAAAACAAAAACAAAAACAAAAAAACAACCACCACACAAATAGATGTACAAAGGGGACAAAGGTGATGTTAACTAATGCACTAGCCATGCATAAAGTTACCCTTCAGAATGAATGGAATCTGAATGCTGATTCTGTAACCTATGTGCTTTGTTATATGGACTTCATCCTGTAATGTGCTGAGTGCCCTCAATTCCCATTCACCCCAATGGAAATTGAAGATGCTCAAACACTTTGCAGGATCACACTCTTTATAAGGTACATTATATTGTATTCTTTATAGTTAATTCCCATGTGTGCTGCACCTTCTATGCAGAGTAAGTTAGAATTTGTGCGTATAGGAAGGAGGTCAGGATTGCTCATCTTTGTCTCTAGAGTCTAAACTAATGAGAAATCAAACCTGGATCCCTTGACCCCATCTTCTGTTTTGAAACTTTCCTTATTGGGGGCTGAATATCAGCCCCCATCAACTGTAGCAAGCTGTATTTTCTCCTTTACAACACTGCTTATTGCCAGATCCATTGTTTCTTGCGTATTTGTTCCTTTTCATGATTTGCTTGTTTTGCAACTGAAATGAGTGATGGGTTATTAGGGCCTCAAACTGTCTGGAAGTTCAGTTTGAATGGGCAGCTGAAAATACAGGTGATTTTTAATGTAACATGAAAATAGCCTTTGCATGGTATTTTAATGCTTCTGTTTCCGGTTTTGACCAGACAACACAAACGCTTGCAAATCTGGGGAAAATAAATTACCAGATTTTTTTTTTTTAACCTCAGAGTTCAGATATAATTACTGACTTGGATTAAAAATTTGGACTGGCTTTAATTTTATTTTAAATGGTTAATCTTGTCCCTATGGACATTTTCTGGGATTTGTAGATTTGATCACTCTGAAATAAAATAGAATCATGACACTGGAGGCTTTGACTACCTCCTAATTAGCAGGAAGAACCGATTCTCCTTCAATTAAACTAGTTAATATTAAAGTTACTGTTTATCTTACTTGATCATCTCACTGTATTCCAAGTCATTGGTGGATGGAGGACTTTGCCTTTGTTCAAAACTGTATACATCCTTGCAGTGTCCAAAACTACAGAAACGAATGTCTGCTGACTTCCAGCAGTGTTCTGCAGAGCCCATTACCCTGAGGCTGTTCTCTACAACATACTAGACTTCACCATCCTGATTATCCAAACAGGGCCATCTGGTTGCTGCTCAGATAGCTTTCTGAGAGAAGAACCTCAAATCTTGTCCCCAACCAATTTCCATGAAATGTGCAAGAGTTCCAAAAGGAAGGAATAAGTATTCAACCAGTTATGGGTGCAAGAAACAGAGCTGTTCAGTGGTGGAATAGAACTGCTAATACTCTTTTTCTTTTCTTTGCTTTGCTTTGCTTTACTTTGCTATTCTACGAAATGCAGTGTGCAAAGCTGTTAATGGGCAGCCAGACTTTTACAGATGTCAAAATGAGTCTCACTGCATCCCAGATGAGTAGTGACAGAAATTTGTTAAAGTGTAACTGTTGTTCAGTGGTGTGAAATAATAAATTCCTTGTTTTAGTCCCATTCTTGGGAGACAGGACACCCATTCTTGGGTGACCGTGATCCAAAACTCCACCACTTATGGCAGTTCCAGGGCTTATCTACACATGGCACTCAGGAAAACTCACCCAAAATAACTGAATGTGTGAATTTTAAAGTGGATTAGTTAACCCACATTAAACCCCTTTGTGGATGCTGTTATTCAGATTAAAGATTAAAGTGACCTTAATTTGGTTTAGTTTAGTTCACTTTGGAAACTGAATTACAGCAACTTAAATTTTAAATAAAATCCTGTTTGGACACTCTTAATGTGGTTTAACCAATGCAGGGGTTCTCAAACTTCATTGCACTGTGACCCCATTCTTACAAAAATTACTACATGACCCCAGGAGTGGGGACTGAAGCTGAGCTCGCCCAAGCCCTACTGGCTCAGGTGGGGGGAGGGGGGATGACAAAGCCCGAGCCCCATCACCCTGTGCAGGTGGGCCAAAGTTGAAACCCAAGGGTTTCAGCCCCTGGCAGAGGGCCTGTAACATGAGCCCTGCTGCCCAGAGCAATAGCCCTCTGGCGGTGTTGCTTGGGCTTCAGCCCCGGGTCCCAGCAAATCTAATGCCAGCCCTGGTGACCCCATTAAAAGGGAGTCACAACCCATTTTGGGGTCCTGACCCACAATTTGAGAACTGCTGAACTAATGCACTTTATACATTAATTTGAATTAACTTTCCTGAGTGTCTCTGTGGAGACAAGCTCTTAGCAGGGAGGTCAGAGATTAAACTACAAAAAATGGTTGTGGGCTAAAGGATCCATAGGGCACAGTGGATTCAGTCTCATTTATGCTGAAGTCAGTGGAGTTAGGCTCATTTACACTAGCTCAGGATTATAATGTCTACATTAGTGGGTATCTCTGGGCAAAGCTTGGTCTGAATCTTCACAAGAGAGATGTCAGTGATGTTTTATTTCTTACCCCTCTTGAAATCACTGGTGAACTGTTGCAAGAAGCTACTAGTGTAACACAAATCTTCAGAGCCTTCGTTCAATTTATTTCACTCCCCTGTGTCAGAGATTCCGAGTGACAGTTGCTCTATACCATTCTGGTAGGGTTGCCAACTTTCTAATTGCATACAAAACTGAACACCCTAGCCCCGCCCCTTCCCTGAGGCCCCATTAGCCGGGAATCGGCCAATGGGAGTGCAGAGCCAGTGCTTGGAGTGGTGGCAGTGCACAGAGCCCTGTGGTCCCCCTGCCTAGGAGCTGGACCGGCTGGCCGCTTCCGGGGTGCAGCGCAGTGCCAGGACAAGTAGGGACTAGCCTATCTTAGCCCCGCAGCACTGCCGACCGGATTTTTAATGGCCCGGTCAGCGGTGCAGACGGGAGCCGCCAGGGTCCCTTTTTGACCGGGCATTCCGGTCGACAACTGAACAGCTGGCAACCCTACGTTCAGGGCTTTCTTCAGTAAGTTAGGTGTCTGTGATTTGGGCTGGGCATGACAATATTTCAGTTGGCGCACTCCTAATCATCACGTTCAGTTGAGTGACTGCGGAGAATTGTGCTCTATTGTACATTTGTAGAGTATGGCCTACTGTAGGCAAGTAGCTGAGAACTTGTTTCACAAGGTTTCTAACAGATTCAAAAAGGGTTGATCTGCAGGGTTGAAAATGAGAAACAAACCTTTACAAAATCACAATTGATGAGAAATCTTCTTTTTTAGCATTACGTTAATAATGCCTTTGAAACATAGGTTCCTGCGCCTTCGTTTTTCCTTTGTGTGCTCTCCCTCTCCCTATGGGGAGGCATTCAGCTCAGTTGGTTATATAACTGTGACTTGACACTGTAGCCAACTTACCAGTAGCATCAAAGTTCAGCTTATTGAACTGTAGCGAAGTGTGAATTCTCCTCAGTATACTTGCAGTGGTGCTAACTGCTTGAAGAAGCACAGCTAGAGGATAAATAGATGACTTAGTGTTACAGAGCAGCTACATTTAATGCTCTAAGCTGTCGGTTACTGACTTCATGCCGTTTGGAGTATTGGTAAACATGCTGAGCAGAGTACAGCATCTGATCAGTAAAATGAATGGCCCTGCTTTGCCAGACTGCATTTAGCCCTTGCCACTATAACTTGGGGTTACTGTACTCAGTATTCATCTCATGGAAGCAGCAGACTCTCTTCTAACAATAAATAGTCAACAGTATGTGGCCACATAGTGACTAAATTGCAGTGTGGGTTTTTTTCAAAGCCCTAAACCTTAAACTCCAAAGTTGTTCAGTTCAGCCTCATTCAACCTCATTGTTCTGAGCAGAAAATGGAGTTGAGCAGGCAGGACTGTGGCACAGAGATGAATGGTTTGGATTTAAAAGGCATTTTAATAACCATGCACTTTTATTGGCTAATACGGTAGTTGATATTAACTAATACGATTAATCTTTATATTGTTTCTAAAAGAAACATGGTGGTTGTAACTAAGACATAGATGCATTTTTTTTCTTTAAGAAAAATCTGAGATCCAGCAAATAAAGATGTTAACAATTCTACTTAAAGGAAAATTTATCCTGAAGATAGCAGTATTTTCCTCATCTTACTTGTGACATGTTCTTGGAGGCAGTGGCAAGTATCCTTCTGAAGCAGAGGACTTACAAGCCTGGAGATCTGGTTCTAGTCCTGTTTTGCTCACAGATGTTCTTGGGTGGGGCACTTAACTTCTCTGTACCTTGCTTTGTCTATGTGTAACATTATGGCACAATTACATTTTCCTGTTTCACATTTCTAGTCACGTGAGGTTTCTTAAAACACCACAATTTTAATATACATAACTTAAATATTAGGCCTAAACTACTGGACAATGCCAGTCTAAATAGAAAATATTTCAGTTAACAGGAAAAACAAGATGTTTTTAATGCACATAGGTGAAAGGTAAATGGATGCATGTGTCCATGTGCCATGTTGGAAGGTTCTTTTTTTTCCAGTACGAAGCTTACACTCAGGGACTTGAATTAATTCATATGGGCTTAAAAGCCAAGTTATACCCTGGTACTAGGCAACTGTAACAGATGAAATCAAACCCAGAAAGAAAATAACAAACATCTAATAGAGTCCAAATGAAAGGCTTTGCTCATTTTAAAGAAAAAAAAGTTCAGATATTCGGTAATCCAGCCACAGAAGTTGGAGTCATAACTCAGACTCACAGCAATACCAAAATTAATATGTGACAGTTTTACTTCTGTGTAAGAGATGGGATTCACTCAAGCATATAATAATTACATATAGAAATACCACTATTATGTTTGTGCTTTTTTTGTCTGTTTTATGTTCACAATTTTCTGTACAGTGCGTTAAACATCAGGAAAATTCAGAGATGAAATCTGGCCATCTTGAATGTGTCCTGCATCTCTGCTGTCTTGCACCTTATGATAATCCTTTATCCCGGCACAAAGTGAATGTATAATGATAGCCACCTGATAGCATTTACTATTCATTTTACTCAGGTAGAAATTACTATACATGGTGCAAAGCAGTGGAAAAATCAGAGCATGTGAGTTTTGTATTTGAAAATGGCTGAGATTGTTTGGGTGAGAGTTCTAATCCTAACAAGTGCTGGGTGATCTGAAGGGGCCTGATCCTGTGAGCAGCTGAGCATCTTCAACTCCCAAAAATTTCCCTGCGGGTTTAGGAACACCCAGACCTTGCAGGATAAGTAGGGCCCTACCAAATTCACAGTCCATTTTGGTCAATTTCACAGTCATGGAATTTTAAAAATAATAAATGTAATGATTTTGGCTATTTAAATCTGAAATTTTACAGTGTTGTAATTCTAGGGGTCCTAACCCAAAAATAAGTTGGGGGGCAGAGGGTTATTGTAGGGGAGGTTGCAGTACTGCTATCCTTACTTCTGCATTGCTGCTGGTGGCGGCTGCCTTCAGAGCTGGGCAGCTCGAGAGCGGCTGCAGCTGGCCGGGAGCTCAGCTCTGAAGGTAGGGTGACCAGATAAGATGAAGAAAATATCGGGACAAATTGCGTCCCGACCAAAGATCAGTCGGGACGTGGAACAACCACCCAAATATCAGGATGTCACCCTATCTGAAGGCAGAGCCACCCCCAGCAGCAATGCAGAAATAAGGGTGGCATGGTGTGGTGTGGTACTGCCACCCTTACCTGTGCACTGTTGCTGGCGGGGTGCTGCCTTCAGAACTGGTGCCTGGTCAACAGTTGCCGCTCTCCAGCCATCCAGCTCTGAAGGCAGCGCAGAAATAAGAGTGGCAATACTGCGACCCCCTAAAATAACCTTGTGACCCCCTGCAACTCCTTTTGGGGTCAGGACCCCAGTTTGAGAAACGCTGGTCTCCCCATGAAATCTGTACATTATAGGCACACAAGACCAGATTTCACAGGGGGAGACCAGATTTCACGATCCGTGACGCATTTTTCATGGCCGTGAATTTGGTAGGGCGTTAAGGATGAAGGACAAACGTAGGATATAAGATTCAATCTGAAAAAAGCCCCAAATATTTGGATATTGACCCAGAGGATTTGGACCTGCCAGGCTGAGCTGTAAATCTCACAAAAATAGGCTTTTTCAGAAAATTTTCAGTACCTCCTGCTTCTGGTCATACTAGAAGTGCTGTGGAACAAAGATCCCCTTAGTGAGGTTCTGCTGTGCTTCTTACTTCCCACCTGGATGCAGGCAAAAACGATGCATTTTCAACAACATAATTTTTTTTTACCCTCAAATAAAGGTGCTCCTCAGGGTTGCTTAAAATTTTTAGTGACTGTGAATATGCAACCTTTTTACTGTCGGCGAGTCTTCCCTCGTCCTTCTGTAACACGTATGCTTGGGCACTCTTTGGTATACACTGCTGCACCCAGGGGACCATGCACGTGTCTAGAAGCACGATGGGGATGTGTATGTCATATAGCAGGGATGGCTGAATTTACTGACCCTCCGAGCTACATACAACAGGCTTCAGAAGTTTGAGAGATGGAGCAAACATGCGGGAGCTCAGGGCTTCAGCCCCACGGGAGGCGCCTGACGTGGCTCAGGGTTGCAGCCCCACTCCTGCTGAAGCCCCAAGCTCCAGCAGGTGCACTCTGCTGGGCAGAAACCCCGAGACATCCCTTTCCACTGGGCAGAAGTCTCAACTCCACCACCCCATTGCAAGGCAGAGGTCCTGCGCTCACCCCCCCTCCCCGCTCCCAGTTTGGTAGGTGGAGAATGGGGGTGGGCTCTGCGAGCTGCACTTTAACAGTAAAAGAGCCACATGTGACTCGCAAGCCACAGTTTGGCAACCTCTGTCATATAGCATTAAACACTAGGAATTTGGGAGTAGAAGGATTTCCTTATCCAGGAAACAGACTACCTTATCCAGACTCCCCTGCTCTGATCTCTGAAGTGGAAGGAAAGATGTCTACCATTGAGTCCAGTCCTGTGCCATGTGCCCAAGTGGAGGATGGGACCCAGAACATGTGCAGAAGTGAGGTTAATTCAATGCACGGGAACGGCATAGGCATTCTTTTCTTTAGGGCAGTGATGAGTGGCACCATGTTCTTTAGGAAAGCATGCTATCATTTGAAGGGCAGTGAGGGCTCTATTTCTTTAGATGTTTTTGTAAGAAATCTTGTGCAGCTTTACCCAAAGTGACTACCAGCTTCGTCCTTCTAAGCAGCTTGTGGATTAGTGCTATCAGCCAAGAGGTTTTATGCTGAAAGGTTACCTAATTTGTTGGCCTTTTAATCTTTCTCTTTTTCTCTAAATTGCACTTACTGGTGCCCACTATCGACTCCTCTTGCCTTCTGTGGCTGATTGCAGCAGCTTGTGGTAAGCAAGGAGATTTACCACTCCTGTCTCAGCAGAGCTAAGCTAGTGTAACACACCAGATCCTCTTGAGACAATAAATGTGTCTGATAGGTTTTAGCATCTGTGTCCCATCAGGTGAGCTTCTGATCCCCTTTGCCATTTCTTCTTTTAAAGGAATGCACTGCAAGCGGTGAAACTGCTAATGTCCTAAGATATTACATATGTTGAATGCTCTGACAGGGCCAAGGTGAAAATCAGTAGTCTGTTGCAGTGCAATGGAGAAGATGACATCTAAGTTTGCAAAGGTGTAGACTACAGACTCCTAGGCATGGCGCAGAGATGCACCCCTGCACTCCAACAGGGGAAAGCAATACTGTGTAGCTTTGGAAAGTCCTACCCTCTTTCACCTGATTCTGCCTCCACAAAATCCCAGGGGAGGCAAAACATGGAGATGGTTCTGCTAGTCTGCTGTGAATTTTATGGGGCAGAAATTTGTGTCTAAAGCATTACACTTAATATGATTTTAATTTCCATCTCTGCTAATTTATCCTGATGTCACTCATAGTACAATGGCAAAATGCAGGCCTTTGTCTGCCACCAGGTATCTGCATAAACTGCATTACAAAGTTAGATTCAACTCTGCTGAATCAGAGACCTGTCCTACATTTCTTACTCAAGCAGTGTTGCCAGCAAAGTCCAAAGGAAATTTTACCTGAATAAAGGCTGCAAGATCGAGCCCATAATGAGTGATAAAAGAAGAGTCGATGAAGAGACACTTCTGTGTGCTTGGGACAGTGTAGGTTTTCTGTGTGAATTTGGAAAACAACGCTTTCTTGGGAAAAGTTCCATGTATAATAGCATAATCCTCTTTGTTACAGAAACTGCATCACACACCTAAATTAACAAGCTTGTGTTAGCTAAGCTATAAAACAGATCAAAAATCCTTGAAAAATATAGGTCTGCTTTTATTAACTGTATTGATCTCTGGATTACCCTTGTTCCCACAAAATTCAGTTCTTGATAATTGTTTCTTATTGAAGGAACAAACGCTGGTGATATCCATCAATACAGCTTTGCGGCATGGTATGTTTGTGTTGGACTTCTCTTGCTTGAGGCTATACTTGAGTTTTAAGTCAATAGTCTACACAACCGAATCTTGTATTGACTATTGGATTTAACTCAAGTCAATTTATTTTTCTGGGCTCCATATTCAAGGATGTATGAGAGTAACGTGACACTCCAGGTGTGCTTTTGTTCGGCTGCATTAACCCATTTGTACTGTTGTGATACTTTTTAAGCCATTCTAATAAAATATGTGCATTCCTGGTAGAGATTATTGGTATATTTATATGTCCTGTTGTGCACATGAGATTGCAATTTGATTCCTGCTACTCCAAAATGCTTTAGAGAAGCCACTGGTAGACCTAAGTCTCTGGACTTTGATGCAGCAAGGTAGTTTCACTACTCTCCCTTTCCCTCGTCTGCTCTGCAGGCTGAAGATATTTAAAAGAAAAGTGTGCACACCAAGGTTGTTGTACCCTAGGAGACAGGCTAGCAAGGCCACAGATTAGCAATAAACAAACCTCTGTATGTTGGATTTCTTTTGGCTCAGATATGGATTTTAAAAAAATCTGAAATTTCTAACCCTCTATTTTCTGCTCATGAGAATGGATGCGAATTCTGTTGCTGCCTAGATTGGAAATACTGCAAGAATAGCTCTCTCGTATGTTCAAGTTGCATGAAAATGTAATAAATTCAATAAAATAAATGAACAGACCAAAAGCCTGATCTGTTCCATGCAGGAATTTACTTCAGTGGGCTCAGCATGGGTCCATCTGCCTGAAGTCAATTGCAGGATGAGGACCAAACTTAACCTTATTCTTTTGAACCTCCCAAAAGGTTCCTGGTCAGGTTCAATCTTCTTTTTAGCTAAACTGGCTTACTTCATACCGAGCGCATATATATCCAGGATACAGTAACTTCCCCAATCCACATTCTGAGGCAAAAGAATCAAACAGAATCAAGGGAGCAAGACTTAGTCACAAAATCAAATTTGGGCTTTTTATGTTTAATTGTTGCCATAATAAGCAAGCTTTGGCAGTCTAGGGAGTACCACTGAATGCACTGAAGTATGACAATTCTTCTGTGTCAGTAATTTCAAGCCTAAAGGAGATGACATCCCATGAGCACATTCGTCTATTTGTGTTTATTAAATTAAAGCCTACATGAGTTTGAAACAACATACTGTTCATTAATTGCTTTCCTCTTGGGAATATTTTTACTCTGATCCATTGGTCCATTCCTATGTTGACATAAGTGTTAGGGGGGTTTGTTTTTTCCTGTACAAATTGGAAGATAAGCAGCAGAGAATGATTTTTACGTTGGTTATATTTTTTCCAACTCTTCCTAATGTCACACCCGAACAAGTTTTATATATTTATAGAGCTAAATAAGATAATAATCAACATATAATGACACGGTCTGGAAAAAAAACTAATCTGGTCTCAGGTTCTTCCACTACAATTTGGAATATCTTATTGGACATGGCGAGGTTGGAGAGTTTCCTGTTATCATCAGTGAGCAATTTTCTCTCACAACTGAAATGATGATGATAATCATCGTCATCCTAATTACTTGTTTATTTTGCAGTAGCAGCCAAAGTCTCCCTATCAGGATCAGCGCCTCATTGTGCTAGGCTATGTACAAAGACATATGAAGATAAGAGCCATGCCTCAAAGATTATATGCTCTAAGAAGCTAAATGTCAGACAGAGAGAGAGGATACAGTCAAATTATTTTTTTTCATAATATGTAATTTTCTTCCTCTGAGAGTAATAAATATTTCAATGAGTGCAAACTATCTCCATGTGCTCCTCAAGCCTGGCTGATTTTTACAAGCATCATGGCTGAGGTGCATCTTGAGAGTAGGGTAATGGCCTTTGGAATCAGTTCATGGAGGGTACTGGATAAAGGAGGAAAGGAGGAAGCACCCTGATGTTTATGTGAATAGCTACAAACAGACAATGAGACATGGCAGTGGGACACAAGACTGAGGAAACTTGTTTGGCAAGGAAAATGGCAGTGGTGAAGGAGGAGAAAACATATTTGTAGTGGAGGATGTCAACATTATTGCCCAACGTTCTCCAGAGGTATTCAGAGGCCTGGGAGAAAAAGCAGAGGAAGTGGACGTTGGGGTAGAGTAAGGATTGGAGTTGGAGGGGCAGACTTTGTGGTGGGAGAGAGTCAAGAAATGAGTAAGCAGAGGGGAGTGAAGTGGCCTGAGAGGGACAGAGGCTATAGTTTCAACCAGGAAAATTGATTGAACTATAGTAAAGAACAGAATTATCAGACACAAAAATGAACATGATATATTGGGGGAGAGTCAAAATTGCTTTTGTAAAGGGAAATCATACCTCACTAATATATTAGAATTCTTTGACAGTGTCAACAAGCATGTGGAAAAGGGTGATCCAGTGGATATAGTATACTTGGATTTTCAAAAAGCCTTTGATAAGGTCCCTCACCAAAGGCTCTTAAGCAAAGTAAGCAGTCATGGGATAAGTGGGAATAAGGAAGTGTTATTTACTCCTTTACATAACACAGGAACCAGTGGTCACCTAATGAATTAATAGGCAGCAGGTTTAAAATTAACATAACGGAGGACTTCTTCACACAGCACACAGCCAACCTGTGGAACTCATTGCCAGAGGATGTTGTGAAGTCCAAAAGTATAACTGGGTTCAGAAAAGAATTAGATAAATTCATGGAGGATAGGTCCATCAATGTCTGTTAGACAAGATGGTAAGGGGGACAACCCCATGCTCTGGGTGTCCCTAAACCTCTGAATGCCAGAAGCTGGGACTGTGGTGATGGATCACTCAATAAATAGCTCTTTTCTGAAGCATCTAGCATCAGCCACTTTGGAAGACAAGATACCAGGCTAGATGGACCATTGGTCTGACCCAGTGTGGCCATTCTTATGTTCTTAGAGGGGTCATGGACATCAATTGTTTTAGGTCATGGAAGTGTCAACTGCAGCTGGTCAATATTGAAGATGTGAGATGGAGAATGTGGAAACTGAGTGGTCAAAAAGTGATCAATGTATACTGAAGGTGATGTCCAGTGAGTGACTATTTTGTTGTGTGGAAGCATTGATTCAATGTTCAAGCTCCAACAAGGATGTGAGCCGCTAATTGATTGGATGTGGAAATTGAAGTTGCTGAGAATAAGCATCAGTGGGATTGTAATGAGAATAAGAGCCAGGAGTGAGTCAGAGAGGAAGGAAGAGCCAACGGGTAGAAAATTAAGCCACATAAAAAGAGAGAAGAGAAGTCAGGTGATAGCTGACTTAGTTTAATCAGATTAAACAGGACTTCCTGACTGTGGTTAGTACTGGGGGAGCTCCTGGGTGTTCAAGTAAACTGGAAAAACACTGAAAGCCCATCAACATGAGTAAATGTTTCTGTTACAATGGAACTAGAAAATCTATAAAGGAGTGGAAAAAATTAGAAAAAAATGGTGACTAGTAGCATGACAATTTTGAGTCTTAATGTGACATATATCAAAAGACGTCAGTGTACTCGAGTAAAGAAATATCCATTTAGACTGAAGTGTGCATTAAGAAGAGTCTAAGTATAGGATAGTCTCTAGTACTCATAAACAAGAAAATGCATAAACCTGTTGATCTGATTTCACCTGAGCTGCTACCAAAAACTCAAACTGAACTAACTCAAAACTTTTTTGAGGCATGATAAAGTTAGTTTAATTTTTGCTGCCATTGCACTTCCTGATTTTCATCAGGAGCAGAATTGAAAGTACAGAGACCCAGAAATCCACAAAAGAGTCTCCTGGTGAAAGCAGTTCAAAGAAGCATTGAACTTTTGGGATGCTCCGGATCCAAGCTGAACCTCCAACAGTATTGCCAACCCCAAACATTCAAAAGTTAATAGCTAGAATCCCTAAAATTCATTCACATTGATTTTCACTAGTTTTCTGGGCTTTTTTCACATTTTAGGGGGAAGTCACACATCCCCTCAACTTTTCCAGGATTGTATTCTGTGTTTGCATGGCACCTAGCACAGAGGGGCCTGGTCCATGACTGGGGCTTCTTAGTGATATGGTAATACCATTCAATTCAGCCTTAAATATACACAGACAAATGGAAGCCCTCCGGGTCAACCATTGAAGGGTATGCTTTCCACTCACACTCTCTTATCCTGGGGGTATAAGAATCTATCATTCTAGCCCTCTGTATTCTCCTCCCTAGTTAGGCAGATAGGCAGCTACCCCACTCCCATTTTCCCTGCTTACTTTCTCATAGTCTGTCCCCGTACATTCCACTTGCCCCCCCATGTTTCTCACCCTTTTCCTTGTCCTCCAGTCCATCACATTCTCCCTCTCTGCCTCACCACAGTCAGCTTCCTGCTGCCCCATTCCCCTGCAGCCTCCTCAGTATGCCCCCTGCTCCCCACATTACTCTAATTTAGCTTCTTGCCCTGTTTCCCAACATTATACCTTGCCCCCCCCCCCCCAATCTCATTCTTGGCACTTCAACATTATCCTTTCCCCTGCCTGGCTGTCAAATGGCCACCAACTTCCTTCAGGGCCACTGGATCCTCACTTTCTTCTATGAATTTTAAAGGGACATGCTATCAGTTTTTCTGAAGAGAGCCTGCGGCTTTAGTCCCATTAAAAGCAGTGTGAGACAGTGGCCATTTTGGATAAGAGCAAAACCTTGTGAGCTGAAGGTAGAATTTAAATTCATGAGAACCATTAAAAAAATCAACTATGAGATTTACAACAAAATTGTAAGAGTTGGCAACACTGTTTATATCCTTGCAGTAATTAGTTAATATAGCTGAGATCCAAAGACTTAAAAAGGCAACTATTATATACACAGTAACCAACTACACTTCTTAATGTGCTAGTGTAAACTGTAGTTAACACACAATCACAGTACATGTTAAGTAATGTCTAATTGGAGCCACTGCCATGCATACCTTGTGATACAAATTCTTCTGCTCAATCTATACATGTCCATGAGCAAGTGGAAGATTGGTAATGCGGTATATCGGGAATACACATTTTTATGAGTTGGTAAAGAAAATAAATTAAGATTCTCCAAATTGTGTTAAAGGATTGAAGATGCTTTGCGCTGGACCCGTGGCCCTGACACATACCCTTTGCACCACTCGGGCAGCATAGAGGGGCAATACAACTGCTACAACTGGGCAACTGAGGATTCTCCCAGTATGGGGGAATTCCTGGTGGCATATAGCCAGCACAGGCCCCCGTTGTAGGGAGCACACCCATTGCTAGCTATTCTCTGGCAATCCCCAGCTTGTGTGGCCCTCATGGTGACTGTTACCAGCCCTAAGTTAAAGCATACATATGGATCCTCTAACTTGCATCAGAGGGCAACCTGCGATGGGAAGTGGAAAAAGAGGTGTAATAGCAGCATAACTTCCCCAGTTCAAGTCCTGCCTGATCCAAGAACTGGAGGTCTTTCTTTTGAGGATTTGCTTTTGCAGATTGTGCATAAAGATGAGAATCAGGTGCCTCCATACTGAGGGAGTGTTATGTCACGTGAATAAGAAAGTGAGTTCTAAGGTAAACCTTAGCCAATACCTGTTTAAAGCCTTACACGAGGCTTTAGTCAGTGAGTTACCGTTCTTTGAATGATGGAGCCTTATCTGTTCTCTACTCCTCAAGAACTTTCTAGCAGATCCTATGAGAGGTAACAAGCTTCATGTCACAAGATTCAGTGCCTGTGTATTTAAAAAGATGTACTCCTTCAACATGTTGTGGACATGGCCCAGGGTTTACCCCTGTTGGAAGGACACTTAGTGATATATTGAACTAATAAGTTTTCCATCACTATGGCAGGTGCAAATAACTGCTCAGGGTTCAATCTGTAGAGCAAGACTGATGAATTTCTTGAACCTCACCCAACTAATGGCAACCAGACAGGCGGTAACAGCTAACTGGTAATCCCCAGACCAGTCTCGCTAAGTGATTTGTCCCTTAAAGTTTGGAACATATTTGTTATGGAGACGCTGACTCACTTTAAGGGCACCTGCAACACTGATTTGTCATCGAGAAACCTCTCAGGCTCTGCTGAAAAGAATCTGGGAGCCAGAAAACCCAGCCTGTTTCCTCTTTTAAAGTAATACAGTCTCCTGCTTTGTAACACATCCTTTTGTCTTTTGAGGTAAGGATGGCAGGCAGCTCCCTTGACTATATCTCCTTAGCTTGACACCACTTCCTATTCAGAAATTTGCAAGGTAAGATTGGCTTGCCTGTATACCTAGGTTAGTTCTGAAAATGATACATTTTATATCACTTTCTATTCTTGCTGTGGGTTAAGCCCTATAGCTACTCAGGTTTTTCTGTCGTTAATTGTTACTTAATTCTAAAATGGTTGTTTAATGCTCAATTTGCGTGACGCAATTTACGGTTAATAGTAACAATGTCTTATGTGCTATTTTTCTAAGATACTGAATTTAAGTGTTTGCTGTGATTTTAATTTTTTGCAATCTATGAACATACAATAAAAAAATAAAAAGTATGTTCTCTAGTCAAGCTTGCTATTGTGCGTTCTCATTTGGGGCAAAATTAAGAACAAAGTTGTCATAAAAATTGGAGATTTGTATAAGTCCAACCCAGAAAGTTAAGATCTGGGAAAAAATGTGAGTACCCTGATCTCCAGGGTTGGTTCAGCCATTAGGGGCCTGTTGCAAAAATGAGGTCCGGTTTGGATTGTGGACTTTGAGGAATCTCAGAGGAATTTGGATCTAGGGGTTTAGATTTGGGTTGTTTCTAATACATAGATCTGAAACCCTTGGTGCAGAATTGTCTCCTGGTGAGGTTTCTAGAAGGATGCTCATCACTGTAGTAGCTAACTGTGTAACTTACCCTATAGAAGAGGGTGGTTGCTTGAGAGAGAAAGGAACCCAACCAAACAATCTAGTATTATACGGCCCATGTAGGAATTAATAGTACAGGTGGGAGGGAGGCACACAACGGTCTCTATTTTTATTTATTGGTATTACTGTAGCACCTAGGCACCTCAAGTGGTAAATACAGCTTTTGAAAGACTTTTGCAGTCTGGTGCCCTGAACCTACGGAACCTTCTGATGTAGGTCAGCTGCGTATGGGGTCTCAGGAATGAGTGGCCAAGTTAAAATAGGAAAAAAGAATATTTGACATGAATATATTGATGCCCCCACCCCAAGTCGCTGGTAGCATGGGCTATGTCAATAAGGCAGCTAGCAAAGATTCCCATCCAAGGTAGACAGATTCGTGCAAGGGGGGTTTCAAACTAGCATGCTAAAATTAGCAGTGTGAACGTTCCTGCTCGGGCTCTGAAGCATAAGGGTTTTGGTGGGCTTGAGAGCCTGAACCTGCAGCCTGAGCGCAGTGTCCACACTGCTAATTTCAGCAGGGCTCAGGCTAGCACAAGTCTGTCTCCCTAGGCTGGGAGGCTCGCTGCCATCTGCCGTGTAGACATACCCAAGGACTTACAGAATTAATAACAAACAATGTGGTAAAAAATAAGTTCATCTGAAAGTGTGTGTGTGAGAGAGAGAGAGCTAAGAGTGTGCTTACCCCAGCGCCAGTAGTAAACTACGCTTCTACCCAATCAAAATAGGAAAAGAAAATTGGTGCTATGTCAGCATCTTGGCTGCAAATAAAACTCAAAACAGATTATAGCACATGCTAGGAATACAAACGAAGGTTAGAAATAATGCTTCAGCTGTGAATTCTTCAGGCTGTGGAAATAATAGAGCATAATTTAGTAGGAGAACTAGGGAATCAGCACACACAGGGAAAAAAATGAAAGGAGCAAGAAAAATGCAGGGAAATGGAAATGAGAATGGGGGAAATTTGACGAGTAGTGTTTGTGGTAAATTAATGTACTTACTGTATGGAAGGACCAGAAGAGAGCTAAAGAAGAGTTGGGAACAGTCCTAGAATAAACAAGGCAGTGATTGATTTTGTAAAATGCTCAAACTGAAAGGCCTGAAGAGGATACCAAATGAACAGCAAAATCAGATTGCTAAGTATATTTGTTATGATTGAACCCAATGCAATGTAAGCAAGTGCCCATTCCTACTGTCAGTTCTCTTGGAGCAAAACTAGAACAGCAAGATCTCATGAAATCAAGCTCATGTTTTGTCACTTATGAAATACTGTTCTCAGTCTTAGCCCATTCTTTACACTAGCAAATGTGGAATTTTTATTTAACTTTTTTTTTTCTGAGCTCTTTAATATATGAGGGATGCTCACTTCAGCGTGGGTCTGCTCACTGTTGACAGGGGTTAGTGGTGAAGCAGCGCAGGACTGATGTGCTCCTGCTCTCTGTAAGTATTCATTGTCCAAGGCAAGCACCCCTTTCTGTATGGTTGATGAGGGTGTAGCATACTGCTGCAGACACACCTGTTGGTGCAGCGGGAATGGGTACAGCACATCTTTAAACACTCTGTGGTTGGTACCTGTGCACCTTCTCCGCACACCAGCGCCTCCCCTCTGTGCCCTGAGGACTCAGGTCAGCAAGGTTCTTAAGCACATACTTAACTAAATGCACATGAGTAATCCAGCTGAAGCCAATGGAACTATACTCGTGCTTCTAGTTAGGCATGTGTCAAAATACTTACTTTACTGGGGCCTGAAGGATGAAGCCGAACACGTTAAATGGAATGGGAGATGCCAGCCCAGACTTATGCTCCAATACATCTGTTAGTCTATAAGGTGCCACAGGACTCTGTTGCTTTTTACATGGTCTAAGACATAAAACATATGTCTAGGTACTTCAGTGACCTTCATCACCTGAGCACCTGTAATCATTATCAAACTAAGCCCAGATTTTCCTGCCTTTCTGTCCCATGAGCTTTATTTGTCTCATTAATCAGAACTAAGGATGGACTAACCAGTGAGGAGTGTCAAAGAACAGGCATTGTATCCAAAGACCTCCCCTTCCTTTTCCATCCTTTCCTCCCACTAAATAGAATTGATAGCGGGGGAACCTCTAGCACTTCAATTCTAGTACAACACAGGGAAGGAATGATAGGGAAGATGACAAATTGAAAGAGAGGTGTAAATTCTGCCTTCAGATGCTGTTTTCTCTCAACAGCCATTGTGTTAAGAGTCTGAAAGTTAGAATCAGTAAGACACCTGACGGGAATGGGGACATTCTGAACTAGGGTTCCGTGCGTGAAGAGCAGAGTCTTGCAATCCATTAAACAATGAGTTACAATAAAAAGTCTAGATATCACAAAGGCAGGGGATTAATGTACACATATCCACACAGGAAACTTTGATGCTTTCAAATGCTTCCTCGTCATCTGAAAATCAGTCAGCAGGCATCGCCTACATATTTCACAGCAGTCTACATATCTGGGCATTTCAGTATGACAGTAGGAAGCCCTTTGAAATGATAGAGAGACATTTTAGTGTAGCTTGCACTCAAAGTTTTAGTATCCAGGGTTTTTTGGTTTTTTTTTTTGCTTTATAAACTGCACTGATCAAGCCAAAGATAACTAATTCTGGAACAATTTATTAAGTTAAATGTCACAGATGAGTAAATAATGTAGCTAAGATCCCCACTGCAGTCCATATGCTAATAATTCTCCCTAGCAACAGTTATGTACTAGGGAGGCATAGGAAGTGATTTCTTCACAGATACCAATTACTAGCTGTAGCCATTGTATACACTCATTTGGCCTGTATATTTGCTACCCAGATTATTTCACAATCTTTCAAGGGGGCTTTGTTGATGATTGTTCTGCTAAAGTATTTTGGGTTTTTTTGGAGGGTGGGGTGGTGGGGGATGGGAGGGGTGTTAAACTATGGAAACTTTAGCTGGCTTCTATCACTCATGGGAGAAATTCTGACCTGAATTACCACTGGGTTTAATTTTGTGTTCGGTGCTTAGTGCACAATACGAGAAATGGAAAATGCTGTCCCAGCTGCATAAGCTAAAATAAACGTTAAGCAAAATATCATTCAGAAAATAGTTGGGTTTGTAGCAAAGTTATATCTAGCAGTAGTTCAAATACTGGATGAAGTCAGGTGTATAAATGTGTTTGCTGATCTCCTAATTCCATTTTGTGCCCACAACGCAATGACTCCCCAGCTTTCAGGTGCATTGGCATAACTGCATTGAGAGCTTGCATAATGGCTTCCCAGGCTAGTCTGTGACGCTTATTGCTTGTATGCTAGTAGTCCTTTATGCTTTTAGTCCCTATCTTTTCTGAGCGTGAAATTTACTCAGATAGAACATAACAAGAAAACAGAACACCCACGAATTTAAATGAGGCTCCTCTCATAAGTAAGGAAAACATGTTTTGGCCCTTAAATGAGAATTGGCATTGATCCTAGTCTGTGCAAGTAATGTGATTAGGTGACAGTTCTAGTACATTGCTGGAAAACCTTTAGATGCATGTGGTAATAGGTGTCTGCCTTGATCTTCATTCCTGGGGGCTTTGATCCTGTGGTCTATCACCGTCTCTTAGTGCATGTGCATATTGCCCACTAACATGCAGGGCACGACCAGGGCTGGATTTCCCATTAGGCACAGTAGGCTCATGGCATTCTAGGGGCTCCTTGCCTCTCTAAAACTGTATGCAACAGAAAGGTCAGCTGTAGCGGGGAGGAGAGGGGGGAGGGAGGAATGCTGAAGATGCTGTGCCTAGGGGTGCATAAGGTGTAAATCCGGCCCTGGGCATGACACACTATCTTAGTCTTTTGGCTTTTTAAAATCTTTGTGGAAGGTGCCATGTCATTGGACACAAAATAAAATGGGTCACCCTTGTTTTAATAGCATTGCTGTCAATTAAGTGTAAAATAAAAAGAAGTGATTGTAACAAAAGGTAATGATAGCAAATGTAATGGGGACGGAAGTTGAGATGCAGTAGCTTATGGCAGGTAAAAAGCTATATCAGAGCCTTGTAGAGTGAGTGCAGTATCAGTAAATAAATTAGTAATTCAAGGGAAGTCTTGTAAAAATATTTTTCAAATAAAAGCTTTGTGAGTTTGATTCCTTTTAGCCAGTGAAGTATGGTCTCTAATTAGATTTCTATTCTTGCTGTACATTTCTGAGTCTTGGGGAGCAAAATTATTTCCCTTTCAGCATGGGGAGCAAAATTATTTCTAGGCTCTTTAGTTCCAGAGAAATGTTACATCTGTTGCCACAGATAACTTTCATAAACAAGGAAGAAAGTTTAAATGGTCCAGAGACCTGCTTAACCCTCTGCACTAGGCACAGGCTTTATTATTGCTAGTTTGCCTGTGGAGTTCTTTCTGGCCCTGCATATCTGGTTGGGGGTTTTTTTTTGGCATATACACTCTCTCTGAAGTGGATTCCTTACTTGCTCACAGGGATCCTCTGTATTTGCATCTATCTTATGCATTTCTTAATTTCTTTGGGAAATTCTCTATTCTCTCACCTTATTAATGTTAAAGCAAAAAAAGAGAATTTCTTTCTTTATTGCTAAAGGCAGCAGAAAAGTGAACTTGTTGGTGGTATAGCATGCCTTCCCCAGCGAGAGAAAGCTAAATGAGTTCTGAAGTGCTTTCACTCATTGGAAGTGTAATGAGAGACACCAGCTACCCCTTATTAATAACATGCCAGTCACGCTGGGAGTAGCAGACAAAGCCTGCTGGTCGTGCAGCAGCACCATTGCCAGTAGGTAGGCAGCAGAAAATTAAAAAGCTCAAGAGCTGGGAAAACACAGGTAGGAAATTGGGAGTCTGAGGTGAAAGGATGTGAAGCCATTCGACTAGGTGAGAAAGAGAGACTGGGACTCTGGTTGGAAAGGAAGGGCCAATGCTAACTAATGAAGGAGGGGTCAGTAGCAGCATTCGGGGCATGGGCTAGTTATTCCAGGTGCTGTTTCACTTCTATAGCCTGTTCATAGCCCATTACTAAGACTGGGACTTTTCAGCTTGGAAAAGAGATGACTAAAGGACAGGGGCGGCTCTAGCAATTTTGCCGCCCCAAGCACGGCGGCACGCCGCGGGGGGTGCTTTGGCGGTCGCCGGTCCCACGGCTCCAGTGGACCTCCCGCAAACATGCCTGCGGAGGGTCCGCTGGTCCCGTGGCTCCGGTGGACTTCCCGCAGGCACACCTGCAGATGCTCCACCGAAGCCGCGGGACCAGTGGACCCCCGCAGGCATGCCTGCGGGAGGTCCACTGGAGCCGCCTGCCGCCCTCCCGGCGACCGGCAGAGCGCCCCCCGCGGCATGCCGCCCCAAGCACGCGCTTGGCATGCTGGGGTCTGGAGCCGCCCCTGCTAAAGGAGGATGTGATAGAGGTCTATAAAATCATGACTGGTGTGGAGAAAGTAAATAAGGAAGTGTTATTTACTCCTCATAACACAAGTACTAGGGGCCACCAAATGAAATTAATGGGCAGCAGGTTTAAAACAAACCAAAGGAAGTATTTTTTCACACAATGTGCAGTCAACCTGTGGAACTCCTTGGCCTTGTGAAGGCCAAGACTATAACAAGGGTCAAAAAAGAACCAGATAAATTCATGGAGGATAGGTCCATCAATAGCTATTAGCCAGGATGGGCAGGGATGGTGTTCCTAGCCTCTGTTTGCCAGAAGCTGGGAATGGGAGACAGGCGATGGATCACTTGATGATTATCTGTTCTGTTCATTCCCTCTGGGGCACCTGGCATTGGCCACTGTCAGAAGACAGGATACTGGGCTAGATGGACCTTTGGTCTGACCCAGTATGGCCATTCTTACGTTCTTATATGTTCTTATTTATGTGCTCCTTGTTATTCTCACATATTTAATGAAACTGGAATGGTTCTGGGTTCCTTGACACCCCACCTCCAGGAAGGGGTTATCATTTGCCTGACACTGTGTGCCCAAACTGATACATCTAAGACAGGGTCCAGTGTAGGCAGCTTATTCCTTCACTTCTCCCTTCCCACCCTTTACAAGCAGCAGGGCTGCATCTCTTCACAGTAAGCGATATAAATATTTTACCTGGTTATTAACTAGTCAGGTATACTAAGTCCCAAGGGAGTTTGGTCAGTGGGCTAGGGGTATGCCTAGTGTCCCACCAGTTAGGGAACAAAGAGAGAGGGCAAGATACTAGGAGATGGGTAGTAGCATACTCTCAGTGCAAATTCTAATGGTCTTTATTGAAACATGCTGCTGGCATCCACTGGCAGAATGTCTCAAATGTTGGTCTCATGGCTGCCTACCCAGAGCTCCCACCCTCTCCATGGGAAAAGTTAGAATCAGCCTGCTAGTATTTGCTTAGAGGAGTTACATTTTGAAAGGAAAACACAAATTGGTTTTGTTTCCAAATCTAGGCAGCGCCATAGAAAACGTCTTATTTTTGTTTCTCCCTGTCCCATACATAAAATTTTCCTTAATCTTCAAACTCTGATCTTGAAATCCTTCTGCCTCCCACTTTCACTGCCCCGTGTGCAATTACTTTGAAGACTGCTATGGTGTTTATTAGGTAGAGGGTTTGATGAGGTATGTAGATTTTTTGCACTATTGTTCAAAGACTTGGGACAGGAAATCCGATGGTCAAAATCCTGTGCAGTCTGGAACTAGATGCTTTAGCCACTGTGGGTGTAGATTTTTTGTTGTTTGTTGCTGTTACCCGTTGTATGACTCTGCCTCTGAAGGTTAAGAGACTTGCAGCACAAGAAGCAGAGAACAACTACTTAAAATGTCTGAACATACAATTAGGCATAGCTATGTCCTTCAAGAATCAGGTAGCAGCAGCTCTAATTGGCAAAACTGCATCTTGAATGTCCTTTTCTAAACTCATTAATGGCAAGAAAAGAAACAGCAGCAGTTTACAACACACCAGTATTGTCCCTCTCGGAGACATAATCTTGGGTCAGCTGTTAGAGAA
The DNA here is from genome assembly GCF_016161935.1 of Mauremys reevesii. Lineage (NCBI taxonomy): Eukaryota > Metazoa > Chordata > Testudines > Geoemydidae > Mauremys > Mauremys reevesii. The sequence continues at coordinate 31,229,436 of NC_052632.1, read as the reverse complement.
ATTGCAGAGACTACAGAATAAAGCAAGGTGTGTTATTATAAACAGCAAAAGCTTCAGATGAAATATCATTCATTAGGTTCATTTGGCTCCCACTGTCTGAGGAAATAAATAAATAAACTGAACCTTGCAGTGGCAATATGTGTATGCACATTAAGGGACCACTGCTGCACTACGCAAGCAAACACCCATTGAAGGCGCTGGGAGACTGGTCTGAGGTGCATCTACAGGATCAAGCCCTGTGACCCGGCAAGTTGTTGAGCAATTACTTTAAAAGTAGTTTAAAATGACACTCTCTTGCTTTCTCTCTCTTTTTAAAGTGTTATTACAAAATATCACCTTGCAGATTAGGATGCAGTAAAATATTGTAGCACTATCTTTCTGAATGGTTTTGGGATCATTTTTTTGCATTAGTGCCTAATTCATCATTCCAGTTGTAATCAGTGGGAGCATACAGAATTCAGGACTGAGTTCCTGAATTCAGATTTGTAAAATCTCTGCCTCTTTTAGTCCTATGCTGTAACAATGCTCGTTTTTGTGGGAGCTGGGATCTGCAGTATGATATCACTGTCATGCTACTGTGCTCCATGAAATGCCTTCAAATGCTGACAAGACATTTGTGCAACACCTTCTCTGAGGATCTCAGAGTACTTTACAAACATAAATTGGACTGTGCATCACAGTGTCTTCAGCTGCAGCGTGAAAAGTATTATCACCACTCTTATACAGGTAGGGAATCTGAGGCCCAAATAGAAGTGACTTTGTCACAGCAATTCAAGACAGAAGTAGGGACAGAACTCAACAGTTCTGACTCCTTTGTCTTACTCAGAAAGGAAAGAAATGCATTGTGGACACGCTTGCAATAGTTGCTACTAAGCCTTTGAAGCAGGGGAAGGCAACCTATGGCACGCATGCCAAAGATGGCACGCGAGCTGATTTTCAGTGGCACTCACACTGCCCGGGTCCTGGCCACCGGTCCGGGGGGGCTCTGCATTTTAATTTAATTTTAAATAAAGCTTCTTAAACATTTTAAAAATTTTATTTACTTGACATACAACAATAGTTTAGTTCTATATTATAGACTTATAGAACGAGACCTTCTAAAAACATTAAAATGTATTACTGGCACACGAAACCTTAAATTAGAGTGAATAAATGAAGACTCGGCACACCACTTCTGAAAGGTTGCCGACCCCTGCTTTGAAGGTTAAATGCAAATCAAAGGAGTATGGAAGGAGTTAAAGCTATGTGTGCAACCCTAATGAAAATACTGTGCCAAGATACCTTGTGGAAAACTGTGGCATTTCAATTCTGCCCATCCATGCATACAATGCTGCAAGCATTTCCCAAGATAATCTATTTTCCCCCCTAAAGGATGGAAGCACAATTTTGGCTAATCCTTAATTATGCAAAACAGTGGGAATGTTGATAAGGGGTGGGAGGAATAATAGAAGGTTGGGCCAGAAGATCTTTACCTATCCCTAATTCATCCCCATAGGAGGGATAGCTCAGTGGTTTGAGCATTAGCCTGCTAAACCCAGAGTTGTGAGTTCAATCCTTGAGGGGGCCACTTAGGGATCTGGGGCAAAAATTGGTCCTGCTAGTGAAGGCAGGGGGCTGGACTTGATGACCTTTCAAGGTCACTTCCAGTTCTAGGAGATTGATATATCTCCAATTATTACCTAATGTTCTTCAATCCATAGGCTAGCAAAACAGCTAACCAGGCAAAAATGGTCTCTTTGTCTTTTTTCCTGTCATTTGTGTTTCTAAGGCTATTTACCAAGAGATTGTCTTACAGGTGTTTGCATCACATAGACATACAAAAATGAATCAAAAAAGCTCTTTAAGATTGAAGGGGCACCAGTGAATAAAGGTGACCACAGTATAGGCAGCTGTAGTTTGCTACCCAGTATTGCCAAACCCAAGGTTTAAAAACTCATGAATGCCAGGCTCCCCCCCCACCCCCAAAAAAATTGTGAGAGTGTAAAAGAAAAAATGGGTCTTTTTATTTGCCATTTGGTGTTTGGACCTCTCCATTTCCTGTTTTTCATCTTTTAAAGATTTCCAGGAGCTTTCACTCTAGTTCAGTTAAAGTCTCCTGGTCAGTTACATGCCACGTCCCCATGCATATATCCCAGGTGCCCCATTCTTTAAAGGGGCAGGACATTAAATAAATTGAGTTGCAGACAGACAACTTGCCATCCATAGTACCATATGGGTGTCACTTTTCTAGGGATACGCTAAAGTGGTTTAATTGAGAGCAGTGACAGTCTGTGGAATGGTCTGAATAAGCATAATGAGGCTTTTTTTGCTTAGGACCTAAAGGTGCATACTAAATGCAATGTTCAGACTGAAAGACCAATATTTAATGCTCTTAAAAACAGAGCTTGCTCATTAAATACTTGTGGGAATAGCAGCTGCTATTGATTCCAGGTTTTGTTTTTGTTTCCTTTTAGCACTGTATTAATTGGGACGGTGGTAGCTCCAGCATTGACCTTTGACTCACTTTGACTCCAGGGGGCCCTAGTGATAGTGTTAATGAGCCTGAAGCTGAAAAGACTGCACTGTAATCTCTTCTTCAAGTTTAAGTAGTAACGTCCTGCAGTCTGTAAGATTAACACAGACATGCGGCAAGAATCTTACACACTTTGCAGGCAAAGTTGGAGGAGCCTGGAAGATTGGCAGGCCAAACAGTTGTATATCAAGGAATTTGTAAAGTCTAGGCCAAGATTTTCTAAAAGATTTAGTAATTTGGGATGCCTCAGTGATGCGATGTCCAAGCAATGACACCTTGAAGAGGCCTGATTTAGAGACTGGTGATAGGGTGACCAGATGTCCCGATTTTATAGGGACAGTCCCAATATTTGGGGCTTTGTCTTATATAGGTGCCTATCACTCCCTCACCCCGTCCCGATTTTTCATACTTACTATCTGGTCACCCTAACTGGTGAGCACCTTCCCTTATGAAAATCAGACCACTTTACATTGGCTCTAGTTGGGAACCCAGAAATTTAAGCACTGAAAAAATCTTGGCCAGAGGCCATTCAATGTAGCACCTTGGTATGAAAGATGTGAATGCTTCACTGACAGCTGCTAGGACCGGGAGCCTGTGGAATTTATAAGTTGCAGGGGAGACCTTAGCATAGAACCAGAATAAAGGAATGTTAAATTATGCTAAGGCAATTAACAGTCTAAGATCCCCAAACCAAATATTTTCATTTACTCTATTGCTAAACCCCACGCCCCAAACCCCCACCCCCACCGCAAAGAAAATTATAGGGAAAAACTAGCATTAATAAAATATTAGAAGTTAAAATATCAAGCATTCAAAATTGAGGAAATCTCCAATGATAATGTCACAATATTAATGTAAGTCATGTAACCTATTGTTTTTCTTCCTAAACATAACACTTAATCTACTGTTGTTTGTTATTAATGTATAGAATGAAGTATGTGGTATGTGCAATATTGTAGGAACAACCTTAACATTCGTGTCCAGACTTTTCAGTGCTTGATATTTCATCCTGCACATAGCATTTTTGCAATATCTCTTTGTGTATGTATCCACAATACATATGATAAAGGTGGCCACAGATTAGACTATTGTAATCCAGTATCATGAAAGACAAACACATTTTATGATTGTAGGGTGACATCAGCAGAGTAACATGTTTCTTCTTATTTGTAAAGTCTGATTCATACCACCAAATTGTCTTAGTTGTGTAGAAATTACAAGTGTGGTAAAAGGCAACACACACAACAAATTACAGTATATCTGGTGTGAATACACATGCATTTCATCACAGGATTGTGACGGTTATGCAGAAGAAAAACAAACCGGGTAGAACAGGAAAAGTAGGTTTGTAGCCTATACTTTTAGCCTGAGTTCAGTACATTATGGTTGGGTTCTTTTATAATACTTCATGGGGAAAAATCAGAACAGTATACGTTTTGGATGATCTTCACCATTCATCTTCATGATCCTCTGACAAGATTCTTGTATAGAGAGTTGCTATCAGGCATTTTGATTTGCTTTTTGTGTGTCTGTGGATGGTGGGGGGGAAAGTGGGTGTTAGGTCCATTGATGGGTGTTGGATCCATTGACATGCGTTGACTCGACACAATGGACCAAATACAGTCCTACATTAATCAGGTGCAATGCCAGTTGACTTCCAAACCCCTTTGTATAATGGGAGTTGAATTCACTGGAGGTTGCGCCACTTAAGCCAGGGCTGAATTTGACTCCAAAGAGTGAAAGCTAATGTAATGTACGAAAATGCATCCAAATTGTTTATAGGGCATATTACATAGGGGGGGGGGGAATGTATTTGACCTGTCATGTTATAATTTGAGTCTACCAAATCCTAAATACCTAGATTTCTTTTTTAAATGCCACCTGTTTCAGAGTCCTCCCAAACACATACAGTATCATTCTTTCTGTGCAATCCACAGCAGTAGCATCCGAACACACACTACTCCCAGCATTGTGCTGACCTCAGCTGATGAAGCTGGCAGGGCACAAAGAATCCTGTTTTGGTGTGTCGAGGTGCTATAAAGCTGAAGTTGTTAAATTAATAGTGTTATATAAATTTCAGATCCATTCACAAATTTGGGGGGAGGGAGGAGGAACCATTGTTTGCAGGTAGAGAAGGACCAATGGGTAATGAAAGGAGTAATTTACAAATTTCAAAATGGGTTGCCCCAAATTTAACACTATCCAAACAGTGCCTGCAAGTTTCCTTTTAAGAAGCATCTCTCTGTTTTCCAACCAAATAGTCAATATTTAGTCACTTCCCTTGGTATACAAACATTCAGCAATGATCGCAAACCAACCAGCTCACTGCAGCCAGCTGATCAGTTTAATACATAGGGACAATTGGTTGCTTTCACACATCTGTTAAATGACAAAAATACCAATATAAACAAGATGATTATAGGTTTCATGTTTTGATACATACCAAATGGTGTCCTGAGTTCTCAAGAAGTTATTTGACTGTTCTCCTGTGAGGTTATCCCTTCAGAGAATCCTCATGTGTGAAGTTGAGTTTACAGACACACGTAGAAAAAATCAAAAATCTGAAGTTATTGAACATACTGATTGGGAATTAAAATATACCACACATGCACCCAGCTCTACACAAGATGTTCTTTACACCAGTGTTTGAAGGGTGCCCATCCCATCTTTGTTAAAAAGAGTGAAAACCGTTACGTGAGTCTTTATGGCAGCGCTGCTGAGAGGAAAATTTGAGGCCTCCTCTACTTAAAAATAAAACTAAAACCTCAGATGATGTCTGTGCTCCAAGTCCTTGCCTCACTCAGCACAGCAGGAAAAAGGAACTCTGTTCCACTGAAAGACTTTGTACCATTTGTTTCACCCTGCCATCACCTCGGCACTTTCAAATGGAAATGTGTGTTTAGGAGGCTGATTCATCCTGATGGCTTTTAATAGAACCTGGTACAAACTCTTTTCTTTATTTGCTGTCTCTCACTTTAGTTTACAAGGTCAGGTCTGATGTTTTGGTTGTTTTCCCAGCAGTGCTCTACTGACCCACTTTGCCGTAATCCCTTGATGTCACTAAAATAAACTGGGGAGGGTGAGATTTGAGAACTCAAACAATTTCCTCTGCTGTTGTGCTGTGCTGCAAATTAATTTGATGCTGTTATGTAAGCGTAATCATCCACTCTAATCACATCACAGGGTTGGGAGCCGACAGAAATAACAGAAAGGAACATTCTGGAGAGCAAAAGGTGGCCACTAAAATAGACTGTTCAGTTAGGAACTCGGCTGAAGCACTTCTGGGGCCCAATCCTGCTGACACTTGCTCCTGCAGATAGTCCTTACTCACAGCCAATGTGGCAATTTGAGTAATAGTTGGCAGGCTTGAGCTTACTGGGAATGAACAGTTTTGTCCATGTTATTTCCTTCTCCATCAATCTGCATTTTGGGCCAGATCCTGCAAGATACTGAACACTCATGTCCCAACTAAAATCAGTGGGATCCTGGGGGCTCAGTACATTGCAGAATCCTGCCTTTTGTGTGTTTATCTGCATCTGTGAAAATCCAGTGCAAGACACAAAGCTAACTCTCCAACTCCACGGTGTTTCTGGTTGTGCAGTCCCCGGGTAGCAAATAAACAAATGTGTAAGAGGGAGAAAATACACAAAGGGGCCTTTGTTGTTTCCTACTCCAATTCCTTTTGTATTTGTGCTGTTGCCAGGGACTCATTAAGAGATTTCTCTGTAGTTCTTTCCCCACCCTTACTACCCTCTTTATCTAGTACCTTGGCAATAGTATTGAAATTAACCCTCAAGTATCAGATCCAGGAAGAAAGATCACTGGGCACAGTCAGCATTTTTTTCCTGCTCATGAGTGTGATGTAAGAAATGCTACTCTCTATTGGCAGATTTCTCTTTCTCCAATTCTCCTAACCCCAAATCGGTGCCCTCCCTATGCGGTCTCTAGCAGAAGCATGTGATGTAGATATGGTCAGGCTGCACTGAGGGGAACAGCACTACTCAAGGCCAGACCAGCATTTTTTGTACATCCTCAAAATAGGAGTTTTTGGTGCACAAAAAAATGCAGCGATGGTCCCTCTCTTTAGTCCCAGCCCTACCTCATCCTCTTGAAAATTTGTAGCAAAATTGGAGATGCACAGGAATTTGGGGACAGGACCTGGCAGAGGTACTGGAAAGCAGCTATGATGCGTGGTCTGCTCCTTTAGCATAACCTGCCTGGCAAACTAAAGAGAAAGGAAGAGATTACAAGAGAAAACAGTTAATCTGAAAGTTTGATTGGAAACGTTCTGTACTGCCAGTGCTGACACATTGAACCTCTTTGTCCTCATTCCCAGTGTAGATCGGCACAGCAGCATACACGTGTTCTTCCTCTTTTTGCTCAACATTATTACACCTCATCCTAAAAAATACCCCACAGTGAAAAGCAATGCACTGCGTGGGCCATCTGAGTGCAGGTGAGAGACATAACAAGACCAGTATTTCACCAGAACCTTCTGCGACACAGTAGATTTTTTCCTCGAAGGATCCTCCCAAAGAGCAAATTGCTGTTGCTATTCTACCTGCTGTTGCCCCGTTCAGTCATATCCCCACATTAGCACCACAGTTCCTTAGAGCTCGCGACTACTTGTAAGCATGCAGCCTAATTTGTGAAAGTAAAACTAAAAAGGGACTTTCTGGTGCCTCACTCAGCAAGGCCCCATAGTACAGGATGAATCTTGCTGGAGAACGCAGGAAACGGTTGAAATCCAGCTAAATAATCCTCCACAAGAATTTGCAGTGGAGGAAGTGGTGAGATATTGCAGATATGCAGAAAGTCCAGAGTTAAGAAATGAGACATATTCCACAAAAGTTGTCACAGAATCAAGACACAAAAACAAGAGTTAACAAAACAAAGAAAATGTCACATGGCATCAGACTCTATGAGCTTGTGAGAGAGACCTGGCTTACTTCTGAGAAAATGTCCACCGCAGCATCAATGTGTTGCTGCTATTCACCTTTATATTACCAGCTTAGCTATCTTAAAAGTTCCAAGGTGGAAAAAGTGACAGGTAAACACCTGGGAATTTCATGAACAGGACAAGGGGAGGATTCAGTGATATTCAGGGGAGGGAGAAGCTATGTAAAACCAGGACAACTTGGCACCTTGTGGATGGAAATGCATGTATGTGCTGAACAGCAATTGCCATTCCCAAGGCCCTGTAATGTTGTAATCAATTTCCTCTGTGCCAACACTTTTCCATGTACAGAGCAACTCATTACAGTTAAGCTTGCAAACTGAACTGTGTGTGCAGCACAACAGAGCCTTTGTTATGGCCTCAGCAGAGCTATATATTCATTGTGACTGGCCTCCAGGATGCTTCCTCAGTTGATGTTCTTCTACTGCCTCTGAAAAAATGTTGACGGTCCAAAACTCAGTGCAACATAGTTACCTTTTTAAAAAGAATGGAGCAGCAGCTAACACCACTAAACGCTGTGAATACTGAAACTGAAATTGCAACATGAGTCTCTATACCGATGGCATTGATTGTGTCTGAGTTAAAAATGAGGTGGTTAGTTACCTGGATGATGAAAAGAGGCTGGTCTACAACTGGGGATTGAAAGAGGAAGCTACTGAGATCCAGCCAGAGAGCTGCATTATGCCTAGAGCTGAACACATCATTGAACTAACTACTTGTGGGTAACTCTTGCTATATTTTTAAGCATTGTGTAAAGAATGCAGTGGTAGGTGCTTTATAAATCCTTCTAGTCTGTGAGAAGAAATCCAAGTGTTGCAGGAGATGGGAGATTGAAAGTGTCTCCTACATGGCACTGCCACGGGAACAGTGTCCAGCAGGAGCATTCCGTTAGAGTCCCATATAGCTGGAATGGAGGAGTAGTCCACCAGAAATGATCCCCCCTCCCCCCAGATACACCAGAATCTTTGCAGCTCCTGAAGAATAGAGCGGGCTGCTGTGGTCTCCCCTGGAATCGCTCCGCATGATCAGCACCACCCCATGTGGTACCTTGGAGGTGGGGATATTTTTATTACTAATATGTCGCTTTACCTGCATCCTTTTCAGCTGCCCTGGGGAGTCAGGGTCAGAGACAAGAACAGAACCTAGGAGATACTACCCCCAACCCTGCTCTCCGAGCACTAGGCATGCTGCTTCCGTGGTGAGATTCTTGCAAATGAAGACTAGAGTGTTGCCTATTTGAAATGTTTTAAATTTTAACAAGTGCTAGATGTAATATGGATGATGTTTTTAAATCATTTATGACTTTTTTGGGAAATCTATATCAATTATAAAATGAAAGGAAAAGCACTAGAACAAAAGCCTGTTTCTGTTGTTGCTCCAGAAAGTGACTGCTGAGGCCTGGCTACCTAGATGTGTTTAAAAAAGGAAAAGAATGAAAGGGATGCCTCTTACATTAGTACTCTGTTGCTGAAAGAAATAGGTAGCTGCTGCTGCTTAGCACAATGTCCCTTTGCTGGTATCCTGCTACCAGCAATACATTTACTGTACTTTAGAATGAGGAGTAATTTTAGAATGAATATCCTCACCATAGGTTTACAATGAGCAAAATACCACTTAAGATATAAATGGCTGTGCCTCTAAGGAGATGAAGCATTGTGGAACTAAAGCCATTAAACATTAGTTTTCATATGATGAATTTGAATGCATAGTAGTTATTGTTATTGTACTGGGTATGTAGGGTCCGATTGTGTCTGGTCCTTCTATGGGTGCCTGGGGAGTGGGTTTAAGGAACCACTTCTGCTCCTCATGTAAGGGCCTTTCGTAATGGCCTCCCTCTATCTGGGAAGTACAGGGATTGCTCCCTCAGTGCATTCCAGGAACCACGTTCCCCAGAGGGTCTGAGGAGGAGGTGGGCCATGGCCCTCCCTATGTAACAACCCGCAAAGGCCAGGCACACGGAAGCGGATGCACCATGCTGAGGATTGGCCATGTGGCCCTTACTTTGGCAGGTTAGGGTGCTCTTGCTGTGTTCCAGCCTCCTAGGAAGCAAGCAGCTTTTGAGAAATGCTTTGTTGTATAAAATGCCCCTCAGGATATGCTGTTGCGATAGCCGTCCTCTTGGCCAACACACTGGCTATTGAACTGGGGACCTCTGGAGCTAAAAGCATGAGTTCCTACAGCTTGAGCTCAACACTGGTAGCTGGGAGCTGTAACAATTCATATCCTCTGTGGCGTAGCACAAAGGGGCTTGTAACACATGCTGACCAGTGGCTTACACCTGCAAGAGGCTATTATGGATCAGCTGATAGGTAACGTAAAAATGCTAATTTATCTGTATACAGCTAATATTCTTATGTTCATATTTTATTTCTACGTCTGCTGCTTGTAGCTGTAGAAGGAAATGCTTCCCAGCTTTTCCAGCCTTGTTCACCATGCTTGCCACTCGCTAACTCAACTCTGTGCTCCATTATCTCTCTCTGCATCATCAAATCGTCCCCCAATACAATTGCCACTAATTGGTGTCTTTGTTCAGAGTCTTTACAGTTTGCCCATGAATTGTGGGCCCAATCCTGCTTCCATGGAAGTCAATTGAGATTTTAATCACAGATTTCATCAGGAGCAAGATCAGGCCCTATATGAGCCAGGAATACAGAACTCCCCTCTCAAACGAGGTGATGCCACCAGATGAGGATCAAGGCACATGGGATCAAAGACTTCAGTGTCTGGGTCTGCCAGCTGGACACCTCCCACCAGAATTACAGTCATTTAAAGTACTTATAAGAGAAGTAAAAAAAACCCCTGCATTAGTGCATATCATTCATCATTGCCATATTTGCTGGCAGCCTGCAGTTTACCAGCTGTGCTGTGATGACTGAGTTTTATTTATGGCAATTATTCAAAGTTGGTTTTAGGGGGATGTACATGAAAAATCAGCAAAGAGATATGGAATATATTTTTAAGTGTGATTTAAAAAAAACAACCTATGTCATACATAGGGCATACATTAGAATTATTTTTTGAAGTTTGAAATATTTTCAGGAAGGGACTTTAAACTGAAGTTACACATTTTTCTCATACTATTCATTCTTCCTGGCTGAATATCGACGGTACACAGGAAATGAGGGGCTTTAAACTGCTCAGAAGAGGAGACGCCAAACCATGGAGTTGTTTAAATGTGGCAGAAAACTTCTAAATCAACAGCAGGCAACTCTTGCAAGTGGAAAAAGTGCAGCAGGTTAACTGTGATTTATTCATGACAACTAATGCACTTCGCAGAAAGCAGACACAGTTGTTGCTACAATATTGGGGAAAATTGGCTGAAAAATTAATACTTGCATAGCCATTAGACGGAGAACAGTTATAGAATCTCAAGGGACAGTTATTAACAATAGCTGGCATTTATTTGGTTATGTCTTGTAATGAGATCTCCACTCACTTAGAGACTGAGGTGCTGTTAAGAAACATGAAAACCTTTTTTTGCCACCACCAGCTATTCTCAGCTTTTCCTGCGCTGAGGACCATGAAAGCAGAAACTTTCCCTCTGTCTGATGCATCAGGGAGCTAGGGCAGGTTTTCAGTTTCAGTCATTAACACAGCAGGAGAGAGGAAACAATTGGAAGCAACATATATTTCCAGTGTGATCGAAGAGAGCTGAGCAGGCCACAGTAGGGGCAGAGACTTGCTCATGATTTCCCAAGGTGATTTTGAACACACTTGGCGCCTGGCCATACCTGCAAACAACTTTACTCCCAATAGGTTTAGGTGGGAACTGTTTTTGATCAGTTCTCTACAAAAGTTTTCAAACATGGGTGTCTGTGGTAGGTAAGCCCAGTGGGAAGCACTTTTCTATCAGACTATGACTATGCTGGAATTTTCATGTCTGATCATCCTGTGGGTTGAGTTAAATGGGAGTTCTCCATGTGGTACTGACAGGAGGAGCAGGCCTCACAAAAGCAAATTCCCCAGAGGCTAGGTAAAATCCCGAGACTGTCTGGGAACAACATATTGTCTGCATGTACCAAAGGCCAAATGCAAGCACTATTAAAGTCAGTGGAGTTGCCCAGGTAATGGAAGGCAAAGTCTGGGCATAGAGTATTAAAGCAATTTTTAACTCATACTGGCTGGATCTGAAAAATAAAAATTCTAGTGACCTTGCTTGCCAGCTCTCTGTTTCAGGTTATTCTAGTTTTTCTTGTTGGGGTTGGAGGTGGAGCAAACTGAGCAAAAGAAAATGGAAGCACATATAATAAGAGTTGAGTGCTTCCTCTCTGCATGAGTTTTCAGGAGCCAACTGTATATTACAGCGATGAGCTTGTCTACTTCTTCAGTGGATAAACTGGGAGATGTAATACTCCTCAGTAGCATGACTGAAGGATTATCAATGTACTTGCCTTTGATCTGGCCTAGGTCGGTAGTGACCAAAAAATCATTATTGTCTGATGGTGGCTTAGTTCCCTTAATGAAATGAATTGGCAATAAAAAGCAAATACCTACTGGGAACTTTAAGAGTGAGCTGACCTGCAAAACACCTGCATTGCAGCCCTGTATGTAAGGACATTTTTGGAAGAAGCCGAGCACAGCAGAGTGAAGATTGTGGTAGTTTTTTCTGCTGCAGTTAGAGTGAAGAACCCTGGCCTCCCAGGGCATGGGAGCCCAGTGATCAGAAGATGAAGGCAGGAGTGGTTGGTGGAGAGGATAGCAAAGAACAGAGAGGGCGGATGTTGTGCGTTATATGAACTAGAAAAACAAAACAGCTTGGCTTGTGAATGAAACTGAAGTGTCTTGTGAGTCCATCTGTGACTAGGAAGCCTTGGTAAGAGGCAGCTTAATCAGATTCTACTCCTGTAACAACCCATTACAATGGCAGGGGCCTTACATCAGTGGTAGCCTTCTTCTGACAGAGGTACTGTACAGCTTGAGGCAGCACCAAGCAAAGATGAGACCATGGAGCTCACTTGAGAACAAAGCAGTTAGGGGAAATAAGTGGATCTGTTCAAAGAATATAATTTTTTTGTGCAACAAGAGCCTTCATTTACCAGGTTTCTACTGTACATTGTAGGCCATTACCATATCAAAGGCCTGGGGAAGCTTCTGGCCAGCAGAACTACCAGAATTATTTCATTACAATCTATATGCTGAAAAAGAGTCTTCCCACCATGGTTTTGATTCTTATGCTGCATAAATATAAAGGCCTTTATTCCTGGCGTGCAGTCTAACAAAGCAATTACTGTTATTTACTCCAGTTCACTCCAGAGAGCCATTTCACAGAGGATACACTGCTTTTGACAAAGTTTTCACAGTATTGTTACTGGTGCCTTTAATGATTTCTCAGGCTCCGGTTCACATCAAGGCTATGAATGGCTTTTCCAGACAATACTTCGAGCCTTGAGTGTGCTGGAGTTTTTGCATTTTAAATGGACACTCAAAGTTCATGTACTATATCAGTTTTCACTTTACATGCCCCTGGAGCAATTTTGCTTTATTAGTCTACTTTTGTGTAAGGTGATTTTTCTTTTGAATTGATAGTCTGCATGATGTTGTGGTTTGCCGTCTCCTCTGGGAATCTAAGCATTTAACATTACACAGAGAGAGAGTTTAGTGACCCTTGTTTGAATGTTTGATGGTAGTTTAAAAATAGATTCTAAACGAGGGAGCACTTACATGGTCTCAAATATTCCCCTACTGAAAAAGGCCTGTGGGGTATAGTAGTTGATTCATTTTATTTTCCATCGTAACCTTTCTCCTCAGGCACAGTTTCACTTTCAGGTCTATGTTTTGACTGAATGATCAATCAACAGCTGGGTATAAATTATACCTACCTGCAGAAAAACCTAGCTAATCTCAGCACGGAAGAAAAGAATCACTGGAAGGAGAGGACAATCACATAAGCATTTTGTGGTGAAATTGGAGGTGATGGTTACTTTTCACCCAAACACTGGAAAGAGTTGAAATGCAAAGGTATCATAAAGGGGAACAGAAGAACCTACCTTTGGGTTGGGAATATACCCATTTGAGGAAATATTCTTGAAATGAGCAACTTTGAGCAAAGAATTACATGGCAAGAAACTGTCTGCAGATTGTATCTGCAATGATCCTATCTCTTGGCTCCTTTCAGTAGAATAGGTAATGTCATCATCTGCTCATCAGATTAGGTAACAAATGAAATGACTGAACATGTTCAAGTGGGGAACTCTGACTCAGGAAACATTAACTAGTCAACCATGTACAATTCCAAGTGGATCTGTATGAGCCCAGCAGAGATGTTTGTGATGCTATCTGTTAACTAAAGCTTGTTTGAGAGAAGTTGGCCATAGCTTGCCCTGGTGTCAGGGCTGGCCTTACCATGCGGCAAACTGAGGTGGCCACCTCAGGTGCCAGACTGTGGGGGGCACCACTAGGACCCAGAGTGTAGAAAATTGTGTCTGCTGCTGGTGCATGTATTCTCTCTGCTCTAGATACACGGAAATGGTGGAGTGCTGTGCTGGAGGAAGGAGGGCACAAGAGACATAACAGGCAGGCAGGAGAAAAGGAGAGAGGGACTAACAGAAAGCAGCAGGAGCTGCAGGGAGAGAGAGGAGGAGGAGCCTCCTAGGTACCTCTCTAGCACCCCCAGGAGCCTGGACTGATTAATACCAGCTTCTCAGGCCGCTTCCTGTTTCCTGCTGCTTCTCTGAACCCACTTGAGGAGAACAGGCAGTCAACTGAAGTAGTAGGAGCCAGTTAGGCCCTTAAGATGCTGATATATTCCTCACTCAGGCCCTGCTACCAGCAATGCTTATTTGTCCCCTTCAACCAAGTGTTGAGAGCAACTATAGCTGGCACAGCAGTCATGAGTGAAAGAAGAAAATGCTCCTCTGGGGCAGCATTCAGAAAAAGAAAGCAAGCAAAGGAAACTTTTCTATCTAAGCAGGAAGGAGCTCTCCTGAGATACATAGACACAAATGTTCACGGTGAGCATTCCGGCCCCAGTGAGGATGTGAGTGGTGAGGAGATCTTCCAGTTAGTCAGAATGCAGGTGACCTGGCAACTACTGCAGCATCCATATCTCCAACTCAAAAGGATGTAACCATGCACATTCCTGAAGAAAAGTGTAGATCAGAGAAGAGTGTGGTGGAGGTGCAAGAAACAGCTGCTGCTGAGTTTAGTTCCTTGAGTCTAGATGATCTGTGGACCCACTTGAGCAGTAGCCTGAGTAGCCTGAGTACTTCCTTGTACTATATGGGCCACAGCAAGTGAAAAACTTCATGTTCCCCAAAGACAATGAATCCCCAATGGTGACAAAGTGGACAGGCCATGGCTTATGTACTCAAAAACCCAGAATGCTGCATACTGTTTTTGTTGCAAACTCTTCCAGTGTAATGTTCCAGCCACATTGGGTTCTACAGGAACAAAGGACTGGAAAAATCTGGCTAGAAATCTGGCATGCCATGAGAAGGCAGCAAATCACCAGAGTGCATTCCATAGGTGGAAAGAGCTTTAGATGAGACTAAGGTTAAAGGCCACCATAGATGATCAGCATCAAAGCATACGTCTGACGAAGTGGGTATTTACCCACAAAAGCTTATGCTCCAATACATCTGTTAGTCTTTAAGGTGCAACAGGACTCTTTGTTGCTTTTTACAGATCCAGACTAACATGGCTACCCTTCTGATACTTCACAGCATCAAGAGAAGATTGCATCAGAGTCTCTTTACTGGCAAAATGTTCTGAAAAGGCACATTGCCATTGTAAGAATGCTTGCTACCCAAAACCTGGCACTGTGTGGCACTTCAGATCAGCTGTATGTGCCAAACAATGGAAACTTCCTCAAAATTGTGGAGCTGATGGCTGAGTTTGATGCTGTACTCCAGGAGCATCTAAGAAGAGTCACCACCCAAGAAATGTACACACCCCACTACCTTGGAAAAACAATTCCAAATGAGATCATACAGTTACTGGCAACAAAAGTCAAACAGAAGATTGTGGCAGATCTGAAGTCAGCAAGATATTACTCTGTTAGTCTGGACTGCACATCAGCCATACGGAACAAATGACTTTAATGGTGTGTTTTGTAACAACAACAGAACCTAGTGAAAATGTCCCTGCAATGGTGACTGTCAGAGAGCATTTTCTAGAATTTATAGACATTGATGATTCTACAGGAGCTGGTATAACAAATGTGCTTTTTAAAAAGCTAAAAGACACGGAAATTGCGATGCCGACATGAGAGGTCAGGACTACGATAATGGTGCCAACATGAGAGGAAAGAACAAAGGAGTGCAGACACGGATCTGAGAGTTAAACCCTCGAGCGTTTTTTTGTCCCATGCAGTTCTCATTCATTGAACTTGGTGGTCAGTGATGCAGCAACAGCTTTTAGTGAGGCTGCTGAATTTTTTAATCTAATTCAAAGCATCTATGTATTTTTCTCTGCATCAACTCATTGATGGCAAATTTTGAAGCAGCATCTGGGAACATCCTCTCTGACACTGAAACCACTGAGTGCCGCATGATGGGAAAGTAGAGTGGAGGCAATAAAACCTATCAAACACCAAATTGGGAAGATAGATGATGTCATAGTTGCCATGATGGAGGATAATGCTATGACATTAACTGTTTGTGGGAGAACAGTAGCAGAGGGAAGTGAATCACCAGAAAAAATACATAACTTCAAATTTCTGTGTGTCTTAGTGTTGTGGCATGACATACTGTTTGAAATAAATGTTGTAAGCAAGAGACTCCAAGGTGTTGAGCTTGATATATCTGGAGCAATGGAACAACTGGACAAAGCAAAGTCAAACCTACAGTCTTACTGGTCAGATGAGGGATTTCAAAATGTTCTGAAGAGTGCACAGAAGTTGGCAGAGGAACTTCACACTGAAGCTATTTTCCCACCAATTCAAGAATACAAGAGTCACTAAAGAAGACAACATTTTGATTATGAGGCATGGGATAATCCCATAAGAGACCCAAAACAACAATTCAAAGTTGAATTCTTTAACCAGGTGCTAGATTGTGCAATGCAGTCAGTTGAAGAACGTTTCATGCAGCTCAAGGAACACAGCAGTATATTTGGGATGTTGTATGATATTCCAAAACTCCTCACTATACCTGAAGAAGACCTATACCAGCAATGCAGGGCATTAGAGACAGTGTTGACACATGATCGCATGCACGATATTGATGTGCGATATTGATGCAAGTGATTAGGTGATGAACTGAAAGCCCTTTCAAGATACAGTTCAGCAGGATCAACTCCAAAGGCTGTTCTGGAATCTGTGTGCACAAATAAGATGACCACCTTCTTTCCAAATACTTTTGTTACTCTGTGCATACTTCTAACACTTCCTGTAACAGTTGCCAGTGGAGAACGCAGCTTCTCCAAGCTGAAGTTAATAAAAACACATCTACGCTCCACAATGACACAGGAGAGGCTGGTCAGCCTTGCAACCATTTCAATAGAGCATGAGCTGGCCCAGACTGCGGACCTTCAGCAGGAAGCAGTTCAAATCTTTGCAACCAAGAAGGCACGGAAAGCACCATTTTAATTATTCAAACAGATAAAAATGCCAGAGTTTACTATGCAGACAAGAAAAGTTACATTTGCTGTTCAGGTGTTTGAAAGTTAAGTATTGTTTAAAATTTTTGAACAAGGCCTTTTAAGTTGTTAGTTCTCCTTTATTGGGGTAGGTAGCAGAGCAGTACAATGAGAGGAGTAGAACAGGAAGAAGGCACAATTGAGACATTTCAAAGTTTTGGCCCAAGCGAGGGGGCATGGGAGCATCATTTGAGCTCCCCGCCTCAGGTGCCAAAATGTTGTGGGCCGGCCCTGCCTAGTGTGTGTAAGTTGGAGTTTGGGGGCGGGGGAGAAGGAGAGGGCTGAAAATGTTTAGCTTCCTCTCTCATTCTGTCTCCTAAGTGGCCTCTTCATGGCATCTTAGATTCCTGGCAGCATTATCAGTACCACTGTTCCCTCAATGAATTTGAGGGAATGAATTCCTGAATTTGGAGAGCTAGAAAGATCTCAGCCTGTTTCATTCCCCCAGATGGAAACTTTGGAGCAGAAAATTCAAGCCGGTTGAGTTTTTTGAACAAATTCTTTCATGAAAAGAAAAAAGGCATTTTTTGAAAATGGAAATTTTTGCAAGAAAATTTCATATTTGGAGGGATATTCTGGTGTTTTGTTTTTAAACAAAATCCCCATGTGATTTGATACAATTCACCTATTTTCCTGGCCATGAACAGACTTTGACTTTCATGAATTCACTTATGATTTGAAAGTATTTGATTGTCTCATGGAAAATTTTTTGCAGATTATGTTTTCAGCATTTATTCAATATTGCTGATGTGACAGGTTACCTTAGCCACGAGGAATTGTTTCTGTTCCCTGATTGGCTTAGTATATCTCTAATAAAGAAAGGAAAGGCATAATCAAGTCTCTGCACCTTTGAGTCTCTCAGGAATAAGGTATTAAGTTATGAGGAGCTTCTCCAGCAGGAGTAAACCCTTTTAAAATGTCCCTTTGCTGGCTCCTGGAGTAAGTCACTTCTAGAAAAATGAGGCTACTGTGGTACATGCTGGAATCTAACTGAATATAGCAAGCGGTAATACATGCATATACATAAAAATGTTGCACTGTATCACCCTTCACTCTTGTTCCTCCACTTATGAGTCAATGTTTTAATCAACAGAAGTTGGCCCAGTAAAAGATAATACCTCACCCAGCAGACCTCTGTTAAAATAATCTTATTTAGGTTGCAAGGGCAAGCACATAAAATTTAGGATCCCTCAGTTCTTTTCTTAAAGGGAAAGCTTAATCTAGTCAGCAGTAATACATACGTACACATAAAAGTGTTGCACTATATTACCCTTCACTTTTGTTTCTCCACTTTATATAAGTCAATGTTTTAACATTGTCAACTTCTAGCCGCTTCCCAAATATAGTTTGCCTTTTGGTTTTACAAATTTTCTAATTAGAATTGATAACTGCCCTTTATGGTGGAGTTCCTTTTTGGTGGCTGTGAAGGGAAAAAATAAATAGCAGGCGTTTGGTGACGGCTACTGCTGCTTCCTGCTGTTTGTGTTACCTTCATCAATGTCATGTTTCAAGGCAGCTGAAATCCTCTCATTTTTGTCAGGGTGACACTGTGTTGTACCAATTGTAGCACAAGACTCCCATGTCAGGCTCTTGGTGATGGATAATAAAAAGGGCTATATTTAGCCATAGTTGCAGAAAACTCCCTGTTGTTTATATTCTGAGCTCAAAGCATTCAGCTCCTTAACCAAGTTCCACCTTGAGGATCCAGGGCAAGAACACCATGCAAAGTGATAATGTAACTGTTCAGCTTTTAATAAGGAAAACTTTCAACCTCATTAGCTGCATGCTGTGAAGGCACAGCTTGGTTGGGTATGCTAGGAGACATATGTAGCTCAAGGTTCAAAGCTGACCAAAGGTCATTTGGAGTTGGCAATTTTTGTGCTTTTGATTTTGTTTCTGATTATTGGCTGCTTACTATTGTTTATTCTATGATGATGAGAGGGTGGGCAAATGTTAGGAATGACAGGTCCTTAACGAAGCCACTGAGCTCCTTTCACTTCACTGCTGCCTGCCTCTTAAAATAACAGGCAAAGAGAAAAACCTTACAGGTGTGGCAGTTTCCCACAATGAAATCACTTCCGAAGCAGTAAGTGGTTGGAATAAGATGTGAGGAAGTGATACCTTTAATAGTAATTACTGTAAGAATATCCCCAACTTTAGCTGCCTGATGGTGTAACTTCTGTAGAAGTTTAATTATCATTGAGCTTAAGAGATCTAAGTTAAGCTCTGCCACCATCAAATCAAATGATCCAGTGATTATATTCACAATTACATGCCTTTTAGCTGTGAAGCGACGATAATACTGTATACATTACAGTAATATATGTTTATATTAAGGATGTGCAGTCAGATTAAGGTTTCCATTGTACAGTGAAAACTGGGGCTGAGATTTTCAAATGGGCCTAAAGCAGTTAGGTAGTTTACTGCCTTCGGTTTGAAATGGGAGTTGAGTACCTAACTCCCAGAGCCCCTTTGTAAAGCTCAGTACAAGCTTACACTCTTACCCAAATATTTTGGTTGATAAGGGCAGGATTTCCCTCATATCTGAGAGACCTTTCCAGAGGCCAGGTCTACACTGAAAAATGTTGCTTGCCTTTACACAGTTGCCAAAAATCATGTTAATCGACATAATGCTGAAGTCTGTTTTAGCAGTGAATTTAGAGCAGGATAAAAGAGTATTCAGTAATGTGCCATCTAAACAGAATTAAACCATCAGTTCTGGGGATAACATTTTGATATGTAAACCTGGCCAGGGAGAGGAGGAAAGTATCACCAGGTGCATGTGTGGCCTACAGTGCTGCTTTACTGGCGCAGTGTGTTTGTCTGGCTAGCACAGGGATGGGCAAACTTGGCCGGAGGGCCACATCGGGATTCCGAAACTGTATGGAGGGCCAGGTAGGGAAGGCTGTGTCTCCCCAAACAGCCTGCCCCCCGCTCCCATACGCCCCCTCCCACTTCCCGCCCCCTGACTGGCCCCCTAAGTACGCCCAACCCATCAACCCCTGCTCCTTGTCCCCTGACTGCCCCCTCCTGGGACCCCCCCACCCCAACCACCCCCTGGGACTCCACCCCTATCCAACCTTCCCTGCTCCCTATCCCCTGACCCCTATCCACACCCCTGCCCCCCCAACAGGCCCCGGGACTCCCATGCCTATCCAACCGCCCCTTTTCCCCATCCCCTGACCACCACCCCCTCAGAAACTCCGCCTCATCCAACCGCCCACCTGCTCCCTGTCCCCTGACTGCCCCCGGAACCCCCAGCCCCCTAGCCAACCCCACTCCCCAC
Source organism: Mauremys reevesii (assembly GCF_016161935.1). Lineage (NCBI taxonomy): Eukaryota > Metazoa > Chordata > Testudines > Geoemydidae > Mauremys > Mauremys reevesii. The sequence continues at coordinate 31,209,105 of NC_052632.1, read as the reverse complement.
CCTCTTGCCATGCCTCTCAGAGCACCAGGACGGGCAGCCGTGCTGCCCAGAGCCAGCCACGCCACCGCATCGCAGCTGCGCTACCCAGAAGGAGCTCGCAGCCCAGCCACCCAGAGCGCTGGCGGCACAGTGAGCTGAGGCTGCAGGGGAGGGGGGACAGCAGGGTAGGGGCCAGGGACTAGCCTCCCTGGCCAGGAGCTCAAGGGCCATGCAGGAAGGTTCCGCAGGCTGGATGTGGCCCGCGGGCTGTAGTTTACCCACCTCTGGGCTAGCAGTTGCTGCTGACAGAAGCATACTCACTAGATTTCTGAGAAGCTGATGTGCCTTTAACATATAACTCAAAACTCTCTGGCCTTGTCTTCACTACTTAATGTATTATTCAACACACCTTTTTTCCTAGTGTGACTCAACCTAGTTGGAATGAAGCCTTCCTTACATTAATTGTCTGGGAATTAATCGAACATTTAGAGCCAAGGAACAAAATAGTTTAGGGGTATTTGAGGGGAGCAAGGGGAAGAGAGGGATTACTCTAGTGTCTCTTCTGAACAAAAAATTCATCGGGAGATAATGTTTGCCGTGGTTTACTTAATCAAGAATCCAAATACAGATGGGGAACAGACAGTCTTTTGTAATTGGAGTGAATTTACAGGAACAGAATGCAACCAATGCTGAATGAAAACAAGCACTAACAGTAATGTGAATGCTGTAAATACCTCGCTCTGAAGGCAAATTTCATAAGGAATTGAAATTGCTTGTTCTAGCCCTCTTTCTATCCTCTCCATTCTTCCAGAGTGATAATATATTTCAGCTCCCTGTATATCTCACTCCACGTATCTGGTGTAAAATCATCTGTGCATTTCCATAGTCTCGCTATACCTCAAGTTAGTTTGTGGGGAATATTGATTTTGTTCATGATGGAGCAGCCGTCACCAAGGCCTCTTCTTTGGACCCCACCCGTATTATGTAATCTGGCAGAAACTTGGTTTTGTTTGTAACTCTTTAGAAATAGCATACCAACATGTGCCCAGTTGTCCAGGAACAAGATGAGCCCAAGTAGGGATCTGTTATGCAGGGCTGGCTCCAGGCACCAGCTTATCAAGCAAGTGCTTGGGCCGGCAACTCGGGAGTGGGGCGGCACTTTCAGGGATTCGGTGGCAATTCGGCGGAGGGTCCCTCACTCCCGCTTGGAGCAAAGGACCTCCCGCTGAATTGCCGCAGATCGCAATTGCGATCGCGGCCTTTTTTTTTTTTGGCTGCTTGGGGCAGCCAAACCCCTGGAGCCGGCCCTGCTGTTATGGAAGGAAAGTATGTGGGGAATTCAGTGTGCTTGCTATAATAATATTCCACATTTATTAAAGTAAATATGAAAGTGCAGATGGAAGTCGTTAAAAAGACCTATGGCCAATTTCAGCTGCTGGCCTGAGAGGGTGCTACCTGAGATATACACCAGCGATTAATTTCACCACTAGAGAGAGAGGACTATTTGGGAAAGGAGGAGAATGTGTTCTACCCACAGCTCAAACATAAAATGAAGCCAGCACACTTATTGGAATGTCTGATGACAGAATTATCCAAGACACTAAATATTTTGTCTTATTTCTTATAAATGAGAGTTAACTGCTGTGTAAAAAGAAGCGACACAAACTAAAATAGCTGTTCAAGAAATGCTGGGAACAATTAGCAATCAAAATGATTGTACGTGTGAAAGTTATTACTGCTAAAAAAGAACTCTAGATCAGGGTTAATTATAAGATGATGCAGTAGTATAATTAGTATTCTTCCTATGGAGGATTATGGTCCTCCTCAATGCTCTTTTTGATTGCCTTCCTCTCTTTTTTAATTTTCTCCTTGTCCTTTTTGATTATCTACCCTGTGACCCTGAGGGCTCCTAAATGTAATGCAATAAAAATAACATTTTAGCGTTAGAGGGTTGGGTTTTTTTAGAAAACAGACTGTTAACCTCTTGCTTACCAGAGGATGAGAGACTGACTACTTTTTTCTGAATAAACAGAAGGGAGTTATGGCTTTTGCGGCTCCACTAACAGCAGAAACCATCTCTAATATCCCAGCATTTTCGTGCAGTGGATCTTTTTGCCTATCCCTGAAGCAATCTCTAAGCATCTGTCAGGCATTAGTCTGCATAAGAATGATCTGAGAGAGAACAGAGAACATCAAATGTATTTTTACTTGGCAAGATGAGATCTAGTGCGCCTTAGAACTCAGTATATTCCAGGCATTCTGAAGGTCTTTGCTACGACCATTAGGTGGCAAAATGAGCAATGTGAGTTTAAATGTCCATTATCAACTACCTTTTCTTTATAAGCTTAAAGAGTATTCCTTTTATTATGTAGTGTCCCTTAGGAATATGGACTGCAATTTTTTCCAAGGGTCTTAATCACTCCACTCCTATGTATTCCCATAGGGGGACTGGGTAGCCAAACTCCATAAATCTTGTTTGAAAATTCTAGACATAAAGTTTATTTCACTACCATTTTTGTTCTTTTCCCGAATGTATCCAGCATTGTGTTTGGCTGTCTCTCTGGTGCCTAAAATCCCAACATATCTATTTTCTGTATTCCGCTCATGACATAATACAACCTTGAACTTACTGTTGTAGTCAATGAATATGCTCATCCCTGGAAAACCTGAGTTATATTAGCAAATGGAGGTGTATTCTGTTAATTCTCTCTGTTTTGCATACAGCTATCTTGTGATGACATCTCAAATTCTGTACGTCCCTTTTCCTTAATTCGTGCTACATGCTGCTATTAATTCAAGGTACCTTGCCTGATCATTCATTTCATTAAAATGAAGAGGACATTGATTCATCACTGTTTATTAACTTATATCCATTTCAGACAGGATCTTTGAACTAGAGTTGTGGTCATTAAGATGTTGTCTGATATGTGGTTACTTTCACGTTATCTGGTTTTTCCAAGCTTAACATAACTCACTTTCAACTTCAGATATGCAAGTAAAGTAAGGCTTTGTCTGCACTTTGGTTCAGCCATTGGAGGCCAGCAACTGGTGAAACACCTTAAGTGTAAACACCAGGAAGGTACAATATGTTCTGATTAAGCTTACCCCTGCTTGAAACCAGGAAAGCTGGAGAGGTGCTAATCACAACTTTGCTTATCTATACTTGGGGTTTGCAGTATGTTTACTGAATTGGGGCTAGTCTGAAGAATAGACAAGGCTACACTTCTCAGACAATGTCCCCCTCCTTCATTCAGGCCACTGGACAAAAGAAACATGCACATTTTTTCACTTAATTCTCTTTGAAGGGCTAAAGATTGCAGACAACTCTTAATATCATTAAGTTTTCCCCTCAGGTTAATTAGCATTTGAATATTTAATAGAAAGGTCAGTGGTTTCTTGCTTTGTCAATAATGCAAGTGAACTGAATTATGTCAGTCCTCAGTGCATTCCAAACTCAGATAAAATAATTAAGCATTCTTCTACTGAAGCATTTTGATCCAGTCTGTGTGCAGAGTCAGCTTACGTACATCAGTGCGGGCCAGCAGAACCACTTATGTGGTTGGCATTAATGACCAGGCCAAAATCAAACTGATAGGGCACAGATTGCATTTTAGTTTGATGATGCTAAAATGGTGGCTTTTAAAAATACTAGTTGACAAAGTAGAGGAATTAAAATAAAATAGTTTAAGTGTTTAGGAGTACAAGGACTTTCTTGTTTGCATTATACCATATCAAAAGTAGGTCTAATTTGAGGGCTGATTAAATAGTGTCTCCTTAAAATGTGATATGCAATAAGTTAGTTATAATAAAAATCTAATTAATAGTGATAGGAAGCAAATATTGGAGGTATAAGAACCTGAACAGAATAGAGAATGTTTGCCTCCTTCTGCCCCTTGAAGTGAATGAACGTTAGCATGGAATGGAGCATCTGTACGTACTTGATTACTGGAATTATCCTGTCTGACAAAGGTTATAAATTATTCTTTGTTCTAGAAACAGGTAAGACGCATGGACGCTACTTGTACTTGGTCTTTTTTTGTATGTTGTGAAGCTCTCTATTGGCCCCTCAGTGATAGTGAAATTTGCAAGAGTAATAATATTGTTAAGTAGAGAAAAAAACAACAGGTAGATATTGGTGACAAGCCATGTCACTGGAAATTAGGGAAAAGGTATGGACAAAAAAGAGACCATGATTTTTAACAAACTGGTCTTATTCTCTCTGTTTTCTCCCAGAGACAGGACTCAGAGACAAGAATAGATTAGTATTCTCTTTTTACCCCCATGTTGGCATACTTATTTCAGAGGGGAAAGAGACCCCAGAAACGGATCCTAACGTATGAGACTTTACCTGGGGAAGAGACTCAGAGCATGGTGCATAGCAAGCATGCTCCACAGAGAAAGTGGGGAAAAGGCAGCTTGCCTGTCAATCTCCTTTTAACAAAGCATGCTGGGAAGGGGAGTTGTCTTGTGTCCTTTGTAATGCAGGCCCTTCTACTGTACAGTTAATTCTTAGAAGAATAGTGTTAAGGAAAGAGTTGTTGTGCAAGGGTTCCAAGGAAAGGGAAACTCGAGGAAGAACATACAGGTGGATTGTGGGAAGGGCTATCCTGCATGGAAAAAAGCACACTTGGTTGTATTTTGGAGACTCATTTAGAGATCAGTATCACTTAATGTTTTTGGGAACTCGTTTAAATGCAAGTAATTGTGTTTGCTGGTATAATAAACACTATGTTGGGGGAAGAAAATTGCTTCATTTCTGCTCTTTATCTCACCCCTTTTATGTCAGACAGGGTATCTTGGCTCACTACTGTGAGTGGTGACACTAATGCACAGCACGTTATTGGCTGCCTCACTGAAAATATTCTTAAAATATTTTCCCCCAAGTATTTTAGACCAAAAATATTGCGTGGGGAGGGGCGGGGGAGAGCTATGACTTTCACAGGCTCTCAAAACCTAGATGCATAAGTTAGGGAGAGAGGGGCAAAGAAACATTTCTGATTGCTGGAAAAAGTTATCCAGGACTCGACACATCAGAGCAGAGATCTGGAGAGTGCTGGATATGATTACTTTGGCAAGGGAAGGAAGGACATACGGTGCTGCCTTTGTTAACATTTACAGCTAGAACTGGGTCTGAGCTGTGACATTCTGTATCTGAATTTAGCCAGAGTCCAGGTTCAGGCCACTCTTGTCTTGCTCTCCACCTCAGCCTCCCCCGCCGCCCTAGTCTTGTGCCTCAGAATGTCATAACACATTTTGGTCCCTTTGTATTAATTTTTTAAAAAACTGAAAGGAAGAAGGAAAAATTGCATGTTGTCACTGGAATACACTGGCACCAGCTGCGTGTGCTGAGCTTGCAGACTTGTGTTTCTTGGGACTAGAACTCCCTAGTCACTTATTCGTATTCTCTCTTGCTTCCAAAATGAATGATTGCCATTTTTCCTACTTACAAAAAACACCTGCAGCAAAAAAAGCAGAAAAAGAAATGTGGAAACAAAAGCACTTCTTAGATTCTGCATTTTTATTAGCACCAACAAGGAAAGAGACAGTCTTTCCATTATTTTCAGGTCTTTGTTCCTGTTAAACTCTGCCAACTAAAACATGAAGCAAATTTCCTAAGTTGTCTGTGAACAGATAGGGTCTTCATGTTTCCCAATACATACAGTATGGTTACTGTGCGAAACCTTGTCTACTTACCTTTAAACTTAAATAATAGAATCCTTATGCAGTAACACTTTAGCGTGAACTGCTAGGGAGGGAGGTTTCCTGTTCCTACCTCCAGGTGCCTAATTATCTTAAGTCTTTTATGCTGCTGAGCTGGAACTGAGATCCACCTGGCTTGCTTGAAAGCATGGATCCATAGAATAGCTCTGCACCTCCACAGAGGGTTCTAAGACCTGATATTCACAAATGAGGTTCTGCTGTTCTGTCAAATTCAGCCCCAGGAAATAATTGGGCTCTAGGTGTTCTTTTTAAAAGACATATTGGAAGAACACAAATAAACCACTTACAGCTGTCTTTATACCATTTAAACATCTATAAAGGTAAAAATAAGTATAACGATGGCTTAACAGGAAAGGCAAGTGATTATACAATGTTGTTTAGTTACTGATAACTTAGGGTTGCCAACCCTCCAGGGTTGTGGCGGAGTCTCCAGGAAGTAAAGATTAATCTTTAATTAAAGATTATGTCATGTGATGAAACCTCCAGGAATATGTCCAGCCAAACTTGGCAACCCTATCTAGAGGTCTGTACTGATTCTTTCCTTTAAATAGAGAAGCTAATGTAATGTCTTTGGCCTCAGATACGTCTCCTGTATTGTAGTTGGAGAGCTCGAAGGTTTGTAAACAAACTATATGAAATGGAACAATACAAGGTTTGGGAAGTAGTTGAATGGAGCAGACTCACAGCTACTCATATGGTCCAACATTCCTCTGCCCTGCTATGAGGAGGTTTATAGCCAAAAATTAAGCAAAATCCTGAAGACAAAGACACTGCTCAGTGTGCATGAGATCTGCAGAGGTGGATGCAAAGTCTCCATGTGTGCTTATGCTATAGCCACCTCTTTGCTGTTACTGCAGCAGTTCAATTGCATTGTGGTGTGGGGTAGGGTCAGAGGGCCCTTCTAAGGTTCTTATGCAGCTGGGTGAATTTCAGAGCACATGTTTAATATCGCTAGGGTTGTTAGATGTCTGGTTTCTGACCAGAACGTCTGGTTGAAAAGGGACCCCGGCAACTCCGGTCATCACCGCTGACCAGGCCGTTAAAAGTCTGGTGGGCTGCCCACAGCAGGGCAGACAGGGTGCCTGCCCGGCTCTGCGTGGCTCCTAGAAAGCTGCCAGCATCTCCCTCTGGCTGCTAATCTTAGGGGTGGCCACGCGGGCTCCGTGTGCTGCTCCACCCCTCAGTACTGGCTCTGCAGCGCCCATTGGCCGGGAACCCCAGCCAATAGGAGCTGAGGGGGCAGCACCTGCAGGCAGGGGCAGCATACAGAGCCCTCGCGGCTGCGCCTCCGCCTAGGAGACAGAGGGAAATGCCGGCAGCTTCCTGAGGTAAGCGCTACCCGAAGCCCACACCCCAAACCCCCTCCTGCATCCCACCCCCCTGCCCCAGTCCAGAGCCACCTCCTACACTCCAAACCCTTCATCTCCGGCCCCACCGCAGAGCTCCTCCCACAGCCCAACCCCCTGTCCCAGCCCAGAGCCCCTTCCTGCACCCTGAACCCCTATCCCCGGCCACATTCCAGAGCCTGCACCCCCAGCACAGAGCTCGTACCCTCTCCCACACCTCTAACCCAGCCTGGAGCTCCCTCCCATATGCCGAACCCCTTGGCCCCAATCCCCAGCCTGGAGCCCCCTCCTGCAGCCCAAACCCCTCATCTCCAGCCCTGCCCCAGAGCCTGAATTCCTTCCCACACCCCCAGCCATGAGCCCCCTCCTGCAACCCAAACCCGTCATCCCAGACCCCACCCCACAGCCCAACCCCCCAGCTGGAGCCCTCATCCCCTCCTGCAGCCCAACTCCCTGTCCCAGCCCAGAGCCCCGTCCCGCACCCTGAACCCCTCATTTCTGGCCCCACTCCAGAGCCTGCACCTCTAGCCTAGAGCCCACACCCCCTCTCACACCCCAACCCCCAGCCCCAGCCGGGCGCCCCCGCCCACCCACCCAACCCCACCGCCCCAACCCCCCAGCCCAGATCCCCCTCCTGCACCCCAAATCTGTCATCTCCAGCCCCACCTCAGAGCCCCAATCCCCAGCTGGAGCCCTCACCCTGCCCTAGCCCGGTGAAAATGAGTGAGTGAGCGAGGGTGGGGGAGAGTGAGCGACGGAGGGAGGGGGGATGGAGTGAGCGGGAGTGGGGTCTTGGAGAAGGAACAGGTCAGGGGCGGGGCCAGTGATGAGCTGCCAAAATCTTAAGAACCGGTTCCCTATCAGTTCTTCAGCGGCACTTCAGCAGCGGGTCCTTCACTCGCACCGGGTCTTCGGCGGCACTTGGGCAGCAGGTCCTTCAGTGCCGCTGAAGACCCAGAGTGAGTGAAGGACCCGCCACCAAAGTGACGCCGAAGACCCAGTAGGGAACTGCCCGGTGACGGTGAGTACAAGCCCCATGTGCCTCCCAAAACAGCCTGTTCCCCCCTCCCCATGTCCTGCCCCCGACTGCCCCCCTCAGAATCCGCAACCCATCAACCCCCGCCGCTCCTTGTCCCCTGACCACCCCTCCCGAGACCCTCACCCTAACTGCCCCCCAGGACCCCACCCCTTACCCCAACTCATCCCACTCCCTGTCCCCTGGCTGCCCCGACCCCATCCACCACCACCCCGACAGACCCCCGAACTCCCATGCCTACCCAACCCCTGACTGCCCAGTCGCCTGTCCCCTGACTGCCCCCCCCAACCTCCACCCCCTCCAACCACTCCCTGCCCCTTATCCAACCCCTCCTCCCAGCCTCGGCCTGGCCCCCTTACCATGCTGCTCAGGGCAGCGTGTTTGGATGCCGCGCAGCCCACTGGAGCTTGCAGCCCCACCCCCTTACCATGCTGCTCAAAGCAGCAGGAGCTGCAGAGCTGCCCAGGAGCAGTCCAGAGCGCTGGCACCGGCGATGTGGCACGCTGAGGCTCTGCGAGAAGGGGGAAGGCGGGGGAGGGGCTGGGGGAGCCTTCCCCGCCAGGAGCTCAGGTGGGCCAGATGTGGCCTGCGGGCCAGTGTAATGACAGAAAAACCTCCCTCTCCCAATTGCCCACCCCTTTAACAACTGGTTCTAAAACGGCTTCTAAATTTAACAACCGGTTTGCGTGAACCGGCTCCAGCTCACCACTGGGCAGGGCCTGAGAAGGGGTAGGGTAAGGGTGTTCGGTGTTCTGAAAATAGAACGTTGGCAACTGTAAATATCGCTGTGTCCCAAAGGAACAAGCGCATACATTCAGGGATTGAAAATAGCCATTGAAGCCATGTGTCCACTTAGAGAACAAACCTCTCCTGAAATTCTTTGTGTTCCCGCTGGCAAGGACTTTGTAGGGTGTTTGCCACTGGGGGAGGGGGGCTTTTCTGTGATAGGCATGCTATAGCCAGTGCTTCCTGTCATGGTTCAGCCAGGAATTTGGGAGTCAGTTAGGTAGTAAAATGTTGTCATGTTTTGCTTGGCGTGTGGACAGATAATTTTTCTTATAGCCATGTTATCACAGTGTTATAAAAATCTGCAGTAGTTTTCAACATGGTTCCTAGCCCACTGTCAGGCCATGATATGGTTAGGGCCTGAGGAGCTGTTAACCAGACATGAAACGGAGAAAATATAATATAAAAGACAGTTTTCCCCAAAACGATATTTTGTAAAGATAAGGAAGGTTGTTTAAAATAGTAACCACCTAAGCTGGGAAATTACAAAATGACAGCTATTAGTCAGTATTTACTGGCAAGAGGAGACAATAAAAAACCACACATGTTCAATATAGTGCAGCAAGTAAAGTGATTTGGCTTACTAGACAGGATAATAGTGCAAGGATCTGTTCTTCTTGAGATAGTTCATAGAATATCAGGGTTGGAAAGGACCTCAGGAAGTCATCTAGTCCAACCCCCTGCTCAAAGCAGGACTAATCCCCAGTCAGATTTTTGCCCCAGATCCCTAAATGGCCCCTTCCATAGGCGGCAGGTTTGTATAATTTTTGGTGGGGCCCAAAATGGTGGTGCCCCCCCCGCTCCCGCCCTGTAAGCAGATATAAAATGAAGCTACAACGCGTCAGTGCCACAAGATTACAAGGGTCAATTAAAAGTGGAAAGTCAGAAGCAGCACTTGCCTACTTCAATATACAGTATTATATTTTGTTGCACCTGTTGTGATGAAGTGGGAATGTTCTTAATATTTTCTCTGAATACTGTGTGGGTGCCTCAGTTTCCCCTGCAAGATGCCAACTGAAGGTGTTGGGGACAAAGAGATCAGGTGGCCTCCTTGTCCGGAAGAGACACAGAGGTCAGAGGAGGGAGTGTCAGTTTGGAGCTGGCTGGGGAAATGGGGAGAGACCCAGAACTTGGTTCTGGGCTCCCCACCCCCTAAGATGGACCTGACAGAGGGGTTCTGTTTTCTGTACCAACAAGCTCTGTTTAAACTGTGTTCCTGTCATCTAATAAACCTTCTGTTTTACTGTCTGGCTGAGAGTCACATCTGACTGCGGAATTGGGGTGCAGGGCCCTCTGGTTGCCCCAGGACCAGCCTGGGCAGACTCACTTTGGAAAGTGCATGATGTGGAAGGGCATGCTGAATGCTCTGAGGTCAGACCCAGGAAGGTGTAAGCTTCTTGCCCTGGAGACAGTATGCTCCAAGAGAGGAGGCTCCCTCAGAGTCCTCACTGGCTTTGTATGGAGTTGTTCCAAAGCATCACAGCATCCCCTTCCACACCGTGCACTTCCCAGAAGTCCGCACAGGCACTGACACTCCCTCCTCCGGCCTTTGTCTCTTTTCCAGGCATTAGGAGGCCACCTGATCTCTCTGTTCTCCAACACCTTCAGTTGGCACCTTGCAGGGGAAACTGATTTGGGAGAAATGAAGTAAAAGCTGCCCAAACCGAGCTTGAGCACTCCTGAATTTTGAGGTGTTCAAATCTGGCAGGCAGGTGCTGCGGGTGGGAGAGGGCTGTGGGCTCCATGGGAGAGCTTGGCAGCAACTGTCTGGAGCTGCACGGAGCCAGATATGCTGGTCTGAGTGGCACAGTAAGCGGTTTGGGGGTTGGAGAAGGGGTAGGGAGTTCCAGGGGGCAGTCAAGGGACAAGGAGCAGGGGGGGTTGGATGGGGCAGAGGTTCAAAGGGGCAGTCAGGGGACAGGCAGCAATTGGATAGGCATGGGAGTCTAGGAGGTTTATCAGGGGACAGGTAGGGGGTGCGGTCCTGGGGGGGAAGTTGGGTGGGGTCTTAGGAGGGGGCAGTTGGGGACAAGGAGAAGGGAGGCTTAGATAGGGGCTGAGGTCCCAAGGGGCAGTTAGGGGCAGGGATCTCGGGAGGGGGTAATCGGGGAACAAGGACCAGTGGTGCTTAGATAGGGGGTGGAGGTTCTGGAGGGCAGTTGGGGCAGAGGTCTGGGGAGGGGGCAATCAGCGGCCAGGGGCTGGGATTCAAAGGGCTCTGGGCTGCTGGCAGCCGCGGGGATCCCAGAGCCCTTTAAATCCCAGCCCCGGCTGGGAGTCAGAGGGCTCTGGGCTGCCTGCAACCACGGGGAGCCCAGAGCCTTTTAAATCCCAGCCCCGGCTGGGAGTCAGAGGGCTCTGGGCTGCCTGCAACCGCGGGGAGCCCAGAGCCTTTTAAATCCCAGCCGCGGCCGGGAATCAGAGGGCTCTGGGCTGCCTGCAACCACGGGGATCCCAGAGCCCTTTAAATCCCAGCCCCGGCTGGGAGTCAGAGGGCTCTGGGCTGCCTGCAAACGCGGGGAGCTCAGAGCCTTTTAAATCCCAGCCGCGGCCAGGAATCAGAGGGCTCTGGGCTGCCCGCTGCGGCGGGGAGCTCAGAGCCCTTTAAATCTCAGCCGCGGCTGGGATTTAAAGGGCTCTGGGCTCCCCGCGGTTGCAGGCAGCCCAGAGCCCGCTGATTCCCGGCCGCGGCTGGGATTTAAAAGGCTCTGAGCTCCCCGCGGTTGCAGGCAGCCCAGTGCCCTTTACATCCCAGCCGCGGCTGAGATTTAAAGGGCTCTGAGCTCCCTGCCGCAGCGGGCAGCCCAGAGCCCGCGGATTCCCGGCCGCGGCGGGGATTTAAAGGGCTCTGGGCTGCCGGCAGCGCAGAGCAGGGGAGAAACCTAGCTCCAAATATTGCTGGAGCAGAGCCCCTGTCTGTGAATATTCCTGGGGCTAAAGCCCCAGGAGCCCATATATGTTGGCGCCCATGGCCCCCTCTAGGATTGAGCTCACAACCTTAGGTTTAGCAGGCCAAGGATCAAAACACTGAGCAATCCCCCATGATGGGGGCAGATAACAGAGGGCTGTCTTTTTTATGGGAGTTTGGACATGTATAAAGCTTGTTTAGTTCCTTAGATAATATCCTGATATAGCCTAATAATATGCTGTTTTTACTCTCTCCTGGCATTTTTCTTGCCAAGCCTGAATGCAAAGGATGGCCTGGCTCTAAGATTTCTGGGTTTTTGGGGGGCAGCAACTATGGTGACATACCCTTTTTTGTGGGAAGAGAAAGCTAGTATGATCTTGGATTCTGTATGGTTTTGGCAGGTAATATGACATTTTAACAGCAAGATTTGTATATATTCTATATATAATGAGGGAGAATGTCCCACTAAATCAGATAGAGAAAGCTATTGTACTGCTTAAACAATAAGAACATTAAAAACCCTGATTCACCAGAAAGATCTCTATTCAAAGCACTGAAGCACCCCAGCTAGACCTAAAGGTAGGATTCTGTAAGGTGAATCTCCTAACAAGCTAACTTTTCAAAGGTTTTTGTGCTCTAAAGAACATGAAAGCCATGTTTAAAAATTTAAAGGCTTGATATGTTCCAGTTCTGTGGAGCAGCAGAAGGAAGAAGCTTTTTACCGTGTTATAATTCCCCAACCAGCAGCTCTTTAAATTAAGATGTTTATGACAGCTGCTTCCACTTAATGGAATGTACATTGCCTTGGTCATTAATTATTGCTTTTTATTTAGTTATTACTTGTATTCAGTAAGTGCATGTGGTTATAATCCTGCTGTAGTCAGTACAGTAGGGCATCCTTTTCCTCCTGGAAAAAAAATAACACTTTATATATCTTTCTAGTGGCTAAGGAATCTGTAGGAACATATTCAACAACAGTAACTTATGGGACTTTATTCCCCCTGTGGAATTATTTAACTTGGCAGTGATCCATCCACCTTAATCCTTTTCTCACTTTGCAAGCAGTCAGCTCAGATCAAGAGTCCAGTGGGCAGTCTCTGAACTAAGATATTTTCGTTCAGCTTCCAGAACTGGTCTTAAGTGCCTAGTAAATCCTACAGCTTTGGTTTCATTAATTAGAGACTCCCTTTCATTGATTTGTGAAAAGCACTGGCCAGCACTTGAGCCTCCTATTCCTTCTGCCTAGTAAATATTTATACAATTCCTTTATGATGTTAGTTAATGAATGGTGCTCATTTTCCACTTGTCTAAAATAGGCCCCTTTTCCACATGTTAACGATTTCCTTTTGTGACCCCTGCCAAATGCAGCAGTTGAGGTAAGGAGGAGGTGGGGCATAGAGGCTCAGGTGAATTTAAATCAAAGGGATCCTAACAGAGAGTTGTGAATTAATGTGTCTCTGAATTCCACTTGGCTGAATTGCTATTTCTTCATTATATTTACAGAGTGCTGACTGCTTGATTGGAAAATGGAAAAAAAGTTGAATAGCAATTATTGATTTAAACTTTAATGTGCTGACTGGCAAGGCTGTCATTCATATATGACAGGTAACTAAGTGCTAAATTGTGATGGGAGTGGGTTAGGAATCTATCAGGATACTCACATAAACTCGATCCCTGTCATAGATGAGCATCTCATAAACATAAGTGCATTTATCCTGAGAATCCTTGTGAGGCAGAGCACCATGATCCCTCTTTTACAGATGGGGAACAGAGTGACTTGCCCAAGGACACACAAGAAGTCTATGGTAGAGCCAGATCTCCCAAATTCCAGTTCAGTGTCTTAGCAAAAAGACCATCCTTCCTCAGTGATGAGCAAAAAGGGTCACATTTTCAAAATTTCAGCCTTGAGTGTGCCTACAAAATTGCCCACTCACTTGGGAAAATGTGCAATCAAAATTCACACACGCTATTGTGCACGAAAATTCCCTGTTTGTACATATAAACGCTGGGTCCAGTGAATGGGGTTTCTTTATGGGAACAACTGAGGAGCTGTTTAGAAAATTTCTCTAGTGCCTTTACTTAAACATCTGATTTATTCTGAATGTGGAAAATACCCAAACATTCCTTTTTTCCTCTTCAGCTTTCCTTTCTGCAACCTTTCCTTACCTTTAGAGTCAAGCACTGCTGGCAGAAGCATCCATGCAGCATCACTGAAAAGACAGTATTCCACAGTGTTTAAAACCTGAGCTGCAGCTTCTCAAGACTTCTTATTTACAACAGAAGTGAGGAGCAGAAAGACAACAAAACATTTTTATGATGACTTTCATTAACTTTCTCCAACTCTGAGCCTGCCACGGAAAACCAGATATATTGTCTACCGACAAAGAATGAGTACGTGGATCATGACCGGATACCACACAATAAGTCACTGGGTTGCACTGATGTAACACAGTGGACTTTTCTCCATTGTGTTGAGTTCACATTTAAAGCAAGGTCTCTCAGAAAGGCAGTTTCAGGATGTGTTTCATGTTACGTGGGAGGCTACAGTCTCTTCAAGAATTTTCTTCTTTTGTTTTTGTATACAAATGGCTTCCCCATAATCTGACTGTAAATGAGCATTGGTAAAGCCATTGCTTAGGCATAGTGTGTTTGGAGGGGTGGGGGTGAACACCTTAGCCTCACTATCTCTTAAGGGCAGCACTTTAACGTGGCTTGTGTGGTCATGACAGAGTGCTGGGAGAGAGCTCTCCCAGTGCTCTAAAAAACCACCTCCACGAGGGGCGTAGCTACCAGTGCTGGTGCACTGTCTACACTGGCGCTTTACAGCGCTTAAACTTGCTGCCCTCAGGGTGGGGGTGGGGTTTCACACCCCTGAGTGAGAAAGTTACAGTGCTGTAAATTGCCAGTGTACACAACACTGTTGTACATAGTGGGTTGCAGCTGTGTCGGTCCCAGGATATTAGAGAGACAAGGTAGATGTGGTAATATCTTTTATTGTTGAGAGAGAGAAGCTTTTGAACCACACAGAGCTCTTCTTCAGGTCTGAGTGTCACAGCTAAATGTAACAGGTTGGGGGGTTGTTTGAAGGCCAGAAGTGGGAGTTCAGGAAGGATTTCTTTCAGGATGAGGTCCCCATCGAGTATAGGTTGTAGTTTGACAGATGTTATTCCAATAAAAGATATTATCTCACCTACCTTATCTCTCTTAAACAGATTACTACATGTTTTAACTAGTAAGAACTTAAACTATTTACTTAGAAATGTCTGCTATAGCCAAGTTCTACCATGCTTAAAACTTAGCTCTATAACTATAAGCCATGTGAGTTGATTGTTCAAAGCATATTCCAAACTATGTCATTAGTACCAAACAGCTCAGGGGACAATACTGCAACCCTTATATGGTCCTGTTGAATTTAATGGGACTTTGCTTGCATAAGGAGTATAGGAGTAGGCCCTGCAGCACTTTGGAACTCCTCCGCTATTTTACCCTCCTTGGGAGCAATTCAGAAAAAACTCTGTTTGATCACTCAGTGCCAAATCAGATTAAAACCAAGTTAGGGAGAAGAAATAATTCTAAAAGTTGGTTGTAATAGCCAAGATCCTTGTAAGATTCTCCACTATTCTACATCTCCTGCCTTAGGAGAGAATCGTGTCATGTTAAGAATGGAGTTTTATCCTACCCATTGAATTTCCTGACCTAGACCTTAATCCTGCGTTGCGATCTGCCTGGGACCAGCACTCCACCTCCACGGATCACCAGGCAGGATTGAGGCATTAGTGGATTGAAACTGAAACACATTTTTTTTTAACATAGGGGTTCTTTGGGTTCTCTGTCTTTTTAAAAATAATTCCAAGGGAGCCAATGCTGCTGCCTCGGGACTTCTAAATCTCCATCTGCTGTGCAAAAAATAATGACTAAAAATCCTTATAAAATTCTTGTAAAATCATTTTCTAAACTAATATCTTGGTCGTATTTGTTTTCCACCAAATACTTCAGATATTGACTATTAGCCTGCCAAGTTTTTTAAAGCACAATTTTTGAGTTACCTGAGCACAAAAAAAAAAAGCTTCTGAAATCAGAGTCATTGTCCTACCAATTCTTTCACCTGTAGTTCCAGCATCTCCCAACAGCTTTGTTTACCTTTTTTACCAGTTTTCCTTGGCACTAACTGGCACCTATGTTGGCAGCTTCAGTAGAAGTCAAGTGTTGAGGCTCAAGTTTAGAAAATTTAATCACCATAAGCACATACTTCAGCTGAGGTATTTGCTTAAATCCCTTGAATGAATGGGCCTGAAGACTGAACTCCCTCTGTCTCTCTATTTGAGGGGGTCTATCATGCTATGAGATGAAGCTAATGAACAATGCAAGGAAGCTTGCACTGCTGAGGCTTGGTGGATTAAAGAGAATCCTTGTCAATCCAGCAACTTTTGCCAGCACTAAATTTACATATTAAAAAGGTTTTGTTTTGTTTTTTTTAAATTGGCCCCAGAACAAGTCATCCTACACCCTGCGTTTGCCTGAAGTAAGTTTTTATATGGAAATACCTTTTTGTAAGATAGTACAGAGAAGTTTAGAGTTTGTTGAGCCAATTGATTCTGCCGGGAATGTGCTGAGTTTGAGTAAATATGGAGGGTTTTTACAGCAGCTGAGCAAAGCCCTTTCTCAGATAAGATACCTTGTCAGTGAAGAGCACCCTTAAATCGAAATGCCTCAAACATCAAATCTCTCCTCCCCCGTCCCTTGCCTTGTCCTCCCACGTTCAAATCACCTCCCCTCCACCCCCCAGTCGGATGGATAGTCCTGGATATGATGCCGTTAAAATGAATTTACAGAGTAATGCTCAAAATTCTGCTCTTGGGCGCCAGTCACTAGTGTTGTAAATTTGAGATATGTATGTGAAGGAGCCAGGTTATTTCTTCCTCCCACCCCTTGTTTAATTTCCCTGGAGCCCTGAAAATAACTAGTGTGGGATTATTTGGAGATATTCATGTCTCTTCACAGCTACATTGCCTTCCTATTGCTCCCAAGCATTTGCAAAAGCTCTCTCTGAGTTCCTTAGGGGGAATGCTGTCTACAGGGATCAGAAAGTTTAAGGAAAGAATTAAATGTTCCCGTAGCCACTTTGCCAGTAAAAGGTGATTGGAGCTTGATCCCAGCTTCTTCTAGGGGCAAGAGAAGGTCGTATAAAGTGCAGCCATTAATTGAAAAAAATCACATTTCTCAGATTCTATATAATTGGTTGTTTGCCTTAGTGATGACTCTGAGATACTGAAGTTGGCCCAAATAGGGTATTAATAGCAATATAACAGTAGTACCTATGGGCTGCAACTTAGTGAGGGACAGTCCCTGTTCTAAATAGCTTACAATCTAAATAGACAAGATACAGGGTCAGAGGAGCAGAGTATATTATTCCCATTTTACAGATAAGGAAGCTGAGGCACAAAAAGATTAAATGACTTGCCAAAGGTCATCCAGGAAATCTCTGGCTGAACAAGGAATTGAGCTTAGATCTCCTGAGTTCTAAACTATTCATACCACAAAACCATTCTTATTCTTAAATTATACACCATTGACATTTAAACCACAAAACTTAAATTTGGCAGGTTCAACCATGCGGTGTAGACCATGTCAGCCTGGTGAGGTTGTAGTGCACTGATCTCTTCCGATAGTCCAGTGAGTAAGAAAAGGGACACAGCTAAGCTCCCGAGGGTTCAGTAGACAGAAGGAAAAGAGGGCAGAGTCAGCTGGAAAAGAGTGTTGGATTTGGGCTGTTTCCTTCACATTAGTACCAAAATTAGCCTATTTCTGTGCCAAGCTGCTCTGCATATTCCCCATATTTAATGTAAATATTTATTTAAAAGATTCTGCTGAATGTCTTCAAGTTTAAAAAAGTTAAAAAGCTAAAAGCATAAGTGGGCTCTATTGAAAGACTAACCCAGCAATTTAATTCAAAGCCCCTGGGCCATAGTCTGGCTTCAGAAGCACATACCATGAGCCAATTGATTTCACCGTGAAACCTGTGCACATACCAACAGCAGAGGATAAGACATATTTTATTTGTTACACAAATGTATTACCATGTATTATTATCAGTAATAGCCAGCCAATTGCCATTAATAGGATTATAAATCTACTGGTGGACTGGAATGACAGATGCACAGGCCCCAAGCGCCACTCTTCACGCGTGCATTGCAGCCCTTTCTGTTCCCGCTTTTACGTATAGTATTTTTAGGACAGCAAACTTTCACTTGATTTAAAATAACACTTCTCCCATCCCCCATGCAGATATTTCACTACTAAAAATAGAGCTTTTATGACAGACTTTTTGACCTTCCTAATGGATTCTTATTGGTAAAGTGCCGATGGGTCAGTGCAACTGTGTCTGAGCCTGTATATTCAGGATTGTCAATGGTATTTTTACCTGGGATTGAGGTTGCAGGATCACTGGAGCTATACTGCAATCTAAGAGAAAAGGACATATGTATGATGGTGGCAAATTCAGTCCAAATAATGAAAACAAACAAACCTCCTCACCCCACCAAAGAAAAACTCAGAGTAATACAAAAGGCAATATATTTTGAAAATATAAATATTAACCTTTTGGGATATTGATTCATTCTGTCTGTAGATATTGATCTTTCTGAGACAGCAAATGTCCCTTTCTATAGATGGCGTAAAAAGGAAAACCACTTACTCTTAAGTTCACATTTGATTTCATTATTTACTGTAGTTCAGATATTTCGGAAACCTTTTTATTATAAAAGGTCAAAAAGGTACTTAAGGACTAGAACATTTCATTATCACCTTGCAGTATTTTTCAGCCCACTGTAATTTTTTACATGCTGGATTTAAGCACTAGAAGATAATCATCTCAGCAAAGGAGTTAATCTTTTTGACTAGTTTCATTGTGCACAGGGATCTGAAGACTTTTTGACTGTACCATGAATTCCCAGCCACGATAACAACGTAGCAGACTTTACACTGCAATATAACTGGCATCCAAAGGCACATGAAAGTAAAAGATCTGCCATGACATTTCACCATAAGGAGAAATGCAAAATATAAAAAACTAGTATGGAGAGGAGATGTGTATTAACATTTTGTGCCAAAGTCACCCCTTGTGTAACTCCTTGGCTTGAACAGAGTTAGCTCAAAGATTAATTTAACCCATATTGTCAGTGTATGTTGCCTGTAAGAGAATTCCAGTTCACAGCTGGAGACACATCAGGTTGATTTTAGCGGGAGTTTTGCCTGGGTCAGACCTGCAAAGTTGGGCCTAACGTACTATAAAATTCAACTGTAATTCTCTGTAGGGTTGTGTTTAAGATCAGTTTCCATTATGTCATGCATTTGTGTTGAAAGACGCTCAGATGATCAATTAAGCAATAAAAGTGATTTTTTTCTAGTATATAAACATTTTACAATGAAAAAAGAATACTCTTTTTGGATGACAGGCTTTCAGATTGGTCATAGCAGCCTTGTTTATAGACTAGAAATGGCATTGCACTTCCCAATTTTTATCACCCCTGTTGTGTGCAAAAAAAGTTGCGTTAAACGGTTGTTCAAAAACAATAGCAACAAGTGCAGTGCTCACAAGATGGCTTAGTGGGAATTACAAATTTGTCAAACTCCTGTCAAGAAATGTAGTTCACATCAGTGGTAACCAGTATATTAATGTTGCTGGAGTTGACAGAGTTTTCTCTAGGGTGTTTTCCCCTTTCCTGAAATAAGTTTAGTGATTTAAACTGAACTCTCCAGGGAGCTCTGCACTAGAGGAGTCTGAAGTGTTGAAGTGCTACTTGTGCTATATTCAACTCTCAATTTTTGCATAAATCCTCAGCATAGTTCCTTCCCCCTCCTTATTTCCCCCCATTCATCCACAGCTGATCAAGACATAATAGAATCTGCTTCTCTTCCCCAGGAGAGCAAAGCAATGAGAAGTTGAAATTCAACCTCAGTATATTTTGAAATAAAAGGGAACTAGTCTATAAAAGTCAAAAAGTTACCATGGAGAGAGCCTACTAAAAAGGTGCCATTTTTGAGACAGTCAGTCTCAGAAGAATAAAGAAAGTCAAATTTACAAGCACATTGCTGATAAAGTATTCGGCTGGGATAAATCAAACAACACACAAGAAATTGACTTTCCAGATCATAAATACTTCTTGAAAAAAGACCATTCTTCAGAAGTTATAATAGAGCCATTGGGCAAAGAGAAAATATTCCTTGCTAAAGAATATTGATTATCTTTTTATTATGATTAAAATAGTCCCCCAGTTGTAATAAGAAGTTGATGTCCAGTGCTGTTTCCATTTGAAACATCATGGGCCAAACTCATTGATACTATAACCATACTGAAGTTAGTGGGCTGTAATTATCTATTAAATACTATTGGATGGTTTAAAAAAATTATAGAAAGATTTTAATAAAGAATAAAATCCTAAAATTTTAGACTAATTTCCATAGGTAATTTCTTAATTTTTTTATTCTTATTGAGCATGCTTTCACAGTGGCCACTGATATTATTTTGCACCCATATTGACTAAATATATACTAGTGGCGGTCACAATGGTTCAACTTTTTTTTTTAAATCCAGTAAATCAGGATATTTTCCCATCATTGTTTTACAAAACAAAATATGCAAAATGCAAAGCAAAATGGTGGAGGAGGGAATGCTGGTGATATTCCCTCCTCCACCATTCTTTGTATTTTCTGGGAATGTCCCAAACTGAGACTCCTGATGTTAGAAAATTACAGAAAATTATCTCCAGGACATAGGCCCAGGGTTCAAATCCAAGATGTCTGTTGATGAAACAAGTGGTTATTTTTAATAGCTTGCCCCCTTTTTCAGTGATGTCAGAATGCTTATCTTGTGACCTCACAATCATTCTGATGCCTTATGAACTGGTTGCCAAAGGGAGAAGATAAGGATTTCATTATATAAGCAGAAGGAGTCATGGGGGGAGAGGACAGAGTGAGAAACTCCTTACTCTCATACCTTTGTAAATGAAGACTAGTGTTTTTAATCCCAGCTCTGTGGGTTTGAGCAACTTTTATAACTACATTTATGTCTCTTTCCTTGTCTGTAAATTGGGGATAACACTTGGATTTTGAGGATGTTTGCCCAGTGCTTTGAAGATGTTAAGCACTGAATAAAGTAAATGCTAAGTATTATTATATCTGCACTAACTGTAAGGAAAACATACCAAGTATTTCTTGTATAGTTGAATACTTTTCTGATATCGGAGAAATCTTTGTATTTTCAAATTTGCTTCAATGTAATTATAAAATTCCTTCACTGCATTGCTCATATCTTTGCAAACATTACAACTCCACTTGAAAAGTAATGTACTTGCTAGTCAGTCACTACATGCAATTGTTATGGGTAGCAAAGTTCAATTATAATAATAATAATTTGATTATAAATTACATAAGAAATTGGCCAAAAAAAATGTAGTCTGCAAATATACCACCTGGTACTGCATTCCTGTTTTTTGTCAAAAGTTAAGCAGGACTATACTGGGTCAGTACTTACTTGGGAGATCTCCAAGGACTGCCTGAATGTTAAAATGGAGCTGGTGTCTCAATAGATGGTACACTTCTTCCTTAGACAGTATTGAACCAATGTCCGTGTGTTGTACGAGTTGATATTGGGCTGTTAGAGGTGCCATCTTTCAGGTAACATGTTCAAGCCACTTGGGCATAGGAGCCAGTGATCTTTTACAGCGGGGTATTCCTGCTAGACCTGTAGCAAGTGGCTTTCCACAGTCACCACAGTATCCAAGCAGTGCTTACACATGTCTTATATTTACCTATATTGACAAGGAGAAACATGCAATTGAGAAAACGAGATACGTATTATAAGCTTAGAAACGGCTCGAATATTGGTTTTGGAGGGTGGCAACAACCAGAATTTGGGAGAAAGTTGCCGTTCTCCAAGGCATTACCATGATTAAACTATGAAGACAGTTATCCCATTCTCTCAGCTGTAAAAATATGTTTTCTTCAGCCCTTTAGCCACTGTGCAGATGAAAGATTTTCTGTGCAAAACTTATGTGAAGTTTTCCATCTATGTGAAGTCTTCCCTTATGTACGGTCTTGAAGAGAATGGGGAATCCTTCTGTGCTTATGTGCAATTTGTGTGCACCAGGGTTAATTGAAGAAAATATGCACTGAAGCCAAACTGGAATTCAGCTAGCAATGCAATTGTCTCTTTGATATGCAACTCTACAACACATCCTAGTACTGTATTTTACAATGGGCTTAATGCCTGAATGTAGTTCTGCTAAGATAATTTCTCAAGGTGAATACCTGACATTGCTTTCATGGACTGAACCATAAAGTCCTTAACCTCACAATTTAATGAGAACAAAATTAAATACCTGATAAGATTTATCTTGTCAATAGAAGTCAAATGGGAGCACTGTTTGGTTCTTTAAAATCTGTTGTTTTCTAATTTATCTATTCTTAGCTATGTTAGCATGTCACTAACTAAATGGCACATATGTGACAGAAATCTGAGAGTTTCGAGTTTCTCATGTTACAAACCTAATTTCTTTCTATTAAGCCTTAGATGAAAATAGTATGTCAAACTTGGGTAGTATCTTCATCTCAATAAGTAGCACTTTTTATGGACATAGGTCAAGAAATACTAAACATGGGCCAGGCTCTGGCTGCAAAATTTCAGTGTGAATTCTAAACCCCCTGAAAGTTCAAGAGTTTTCAGCTGAGGGGCTTTGGTTAGTTTATTCTAGGGATGGGACAGCTCTGAGATTTGAAGTTGGAACCCTGCCCTGTACCACAATGAAGTGTGTGTGTTGGTTCAGGCCCAATGAATAGGGCCAGCCAGCACCTGAGCACCCCCTCGTGGCCAGGGTGCCTCTGCTATTATTTTCCCCTTCACCAGGCCTCTTGCAACAAACTCCGCAGTCTCTCTTTCAGTCACAGCCCTTCTTAGGGTCTTTTTTTAAAAATTAAATTAACGATGTTCTCAAACAAATGCAAAGACAATCTTCTACCCTGGCTTTAGCTGGGCACCGCCTCTCCTTCCTGAGGAACTGTGCCTTCCTCGGGAACCGCTGCATACCCCCATTGCAGCTTCACTCTGCAGACCGCTCATTGCAAGAGCCCCATCCCTGCAGCTTTTTACCCTGGGACCACCTGGTTCAACCCAAGTGTGACTTGTCTTGTAATTAGGATTGTTTTAGCCCCAGGCTCTCCAACCCACAGGCAAGCCACCCTTTTGCACCATAGTATAGGAAAACCCTGGTGATTCTGCAGTGTTACCAAAGCTATACAAAGGATAACAATCATCTCCATACCTCCACGCAGTAAAAACACAGCACTCCAGGACTAAATCAACAGTACCACAAGAAGCTCAAATAAAGACTACATAGAAATAACCCTTATTTTCAATTCAAACATTGATCATAAAAGTGGATCTTGTCCATTACCATCTTAACTGTGATCCTTAAGCACATTGCCATTCATTATTAGTAAACAGAAGGTTAGCAACATACAGCACAACAAATGTACAGAGACATAGTATGGTATTCCACAGATACAGGTTATCTCACAGCATCTACCAATTTGCTGTATTTCCAAACTAGTAGATAATTCAGAGGTTAGTTCAAAGAATGTTTTAATCATTATTCTGAACTCTATGCCAAATCCAATTTTATGTTTATAGTCAATGCTTCCCCTCCTACTTTTGAATCAAAATGCTCAGTGCTATTTTCCATTTTTATACAGAACTTTGTGGCCAGTAAAGGAATACTGGCTTCATTCAAACATTTTATAATGTTTGCCCGTTATCCCAATTTTGCCCAGTAGTTTGAATGCTACAGAAGCTGAAATACCATTTTGATGTGGATTCCTTTAAAAAACATACTAATGCCTTAATGCTGAATTTCCAGGAGGACTCCCTTTTGCCAGTAGTTGTTCAGTATTTGCAGTAACCACTGGCATCAAGGGACGGAAGAGGTAGCATTTGTGTTATGTCATGCAAGAGAATTAGTCTCCCTTTAATTCATTAGTAAATTATATTTGATAATCCAGTTTAATGGTCAGTGTACAAATTAGACTTCCCATACATAAGCTGTTTCAGAGAACCTACTAATGTTTTTCTTTTAAATGAGCAAATTTCCTTATTTGAACTGGGAGAAATCCTCTGTCTGTTCAGCGTTCTGACTGTTTTGGGAAACAACAATGGTAATGCTGTTATTTGTGTAGGATAATGAAAGGTGTGTCCTTTACTCGAAACCATTACAATCTCCATGACCCCTAGAATTAAATTTAAAGAAATCCAAGGATATGGGCATATTCGACTAAATCCAGAGAGAGTGCTTAGTTTTCTAATACAAATGAGCCCAACTGCAGAGTTTGCTTCAACATGCAAAGTTGACCATGATTTTGATCCAATTTTTTATTCAACCTCTTATAAAGACTGAGGTTAATTGCATAGATCCGGAGATGAACTTCCCCATAGTCCTGAAGTGTTCTGTGGTTTTGATTTGGGACTTTCTCTAGCATTAAAGCAAACTTCAGTTCTTCTGACTTTTTAAAGTATTTTTTGTAATGTACATAATGCATTGGACTAAATAAATTAATGTTGCATGTTTTTATGAATCTAGAGCAGTGTTTCCCAAACTTGGGACGCCACTTGTGTAGGGAAAGCCCCTGGTGGGCCGAGCCAGTCTGGAGGGCTGGGCGATCATGGCTCCCACTGGCCGCGGTTCGCTGCTCCAGGCCAATGGGAGCTGCTGGAAGTGGCGGCCAGTACATCCCTCAGCCCGCGCTGCTTCCAGCAGCTCCCATTGGCCTGGAACAGCGAACCGCGACCAGTGGGAGCCACGATCGGCTGGACCTGTGGACACGGCAGGTAAACAAACCGTCCCAGCCCGCCAGGGGCTTTCCCTTCTTAAGCAGCGTCGCAAGTTTGGGAAACACTGCTCTAGAGAAATGATATTTTACATCAACATGATACATATTTAGTGCCTTTCATCAGGAAGGATCCCAGATACTTGAAGTCAAACTGATATGCCAGTGATCCAGCACCAACATGTCTGTTTTACCCTGGAAGTCCACCGTACTCTCCATGGCTTCAGGAGACACTCCTGCAGTCTGCTGCTTAGGACATCCTGTGCCTCTCTCTTTCTCTCCCATGATTGCAGCTTCCTCCCTTTTAAAGGCCTTCTCCCTATCATACGAGATCGACAGGATCAGAAGGGCAGGGCCAGCCCTACCACCACGGCCTCTGTGGCACCTTCCTCGTCTGTGTGGGGTTTATACACCCCATCACAGTCTGTCTCATAACTTTTGAATGCTTGGGGTTGGCACTGCTGTGTACATTAACAAGGCAGTGCAGAGATGGAAGGCTGCTTTAGACTGCATGATTAAATAAGGTTTTGCTTCTAAATGTAACTTTTAATAAATATATGCTGGCATTTTTGTTTTGTACAGAAGGTCAGGGGAACAATCAGGAAAAGTTAACCTTTTATGATCCAAGATACAAAAAGAAACAACTCCCACGGTGTCAAGTATCAGAGGGGTAGCCGTGTTAGTCTGGATCTGTAAAAGCATCCTGTGGCACCTTATAGACTAACAGACGTTTTGGAGCATGAGCATTACTCCTCTAATGACTCCCACGGTGTCATTAGAGGAGTAATACGGGCTAGAGGATGTCCAAAATACAACAAATATGCCTGAAATCAAGAAGCTCCATTGCTTCATAGTATTGAGCTGCTTGTAGTGATATCAAACAGTGAGCTTGCTAAAATTATGCTAATAGTTAAACAATTCTCATTTTCTGGAATGTCTTTTTTGTCTAAAATCAGATGAAGTGGAAAGAAAGTGGAAGTCTAGTCAATGAATCAAATGAATCAGGAAGGGCCAACCATAAGGAATGATTCCCCTCAGGAAGCTGCACACATTACAGAGCTCCTTGGCTGTATATCTAGTGCAGGTTAAATGAATTGTTCCCATTAGTGAGGTGATAGGACAGCTCCTTTAAATGAAGGAGACTCTGTGCTTTGAATGTCACTGCAAGGAAAAGGTACAGGGCTTATAGACAGGGTGTCTGTTGCTTGTGGCAATATTTTACTGTCATAATTAAAACTATATAAAATGATGGCTTATACTAAGACTCACAGTTAGGATAAAATATATAATAAGGCCTCTGTCAGTTTTTAAGAGATGTACGATTTCTTTATGGTTTGTAGCTTATCTTAAGAACAATAGTGGAGGGGGGTGGATTTATAGAACGCTGTACATTAAACTGAATTCGCTCCCCATAATTGTGTTGCACTGTAAGACTATTTTTAAATCCTCACTTCATGGTTTGCTCAGTCAATTGTGTAATTACTAGTCATTAAAACAAAACTAATTCAAAGTTTTCCTATGAAGCTTCCTGCTGGATCTATGTTCTTTTTTTAGATACAGTTCTAAATTGTATTTTACTTTTAATACACTAGGTAAAAATAGGGAAAATAAGTTTAGGTCAGCTGTATAGAAATATATACTACGCTGATGGTTGCCATATAAAAATGTAGAGATTTTTTTAATATGTTTTGTCTGTCTGTTTTTTTCTTATCTATTTCATTACTTATTTATGGAAGAAAAAGAAAACACTTAAAGGTCTGAAAGACCCTCCTTGAGATAAGGCAAGTCCAAGAAAACAAGTGCCGGACACCAGAAACTTCCTTAAAATTGAGGCTTAGCTCATTAGTTTTCCCAATTAGTTAGACCAGCAGTCTCCATAAAAGGGGAACAAAGAGTTTAATCCACTCCAGAGGAGCTCTGCGGGAGTAAAGCTTGACTCCGTAAGTCAAGGGGACATAACTGACCTTCAGTTAACTAGGAGTTAACTCAGTTAAGATCTAGCAAAAATTGCTTTTTTTCAAAAATCAGGGTTCCACTGCAATGAAGAAGTATGAAATGTTGCTTTCATGATCAATACAAACAGAAGATTTTCTGCACAGGATCTGGCCAGTGTTGAAGTTTCTCCTGCCACTGGCAGTGGCTGATAGCTGATGCTTTATGGGAAGAGTTTTTAAAAAAATGTAGCTGGCCAGTTGTCCAGTGTTATATACTGGGGAGAACGTTGTGTGCCAACTCTTCTGGGCGTCAGTGTAAACTGTTTTCGTTATCCCTGAGTGCATGTGTGTAATAATCGCATTATCCTAGTACCAAACATTTAAGGGTGGATAGTGACATTTATCTCTAGAGTCAGACTTTTGCCCTCTGGAATTTTGGCACCTGAGGTGGGACAGTAAGAATTTATGAGGTGGGAATGTTGAGAGCAAGTATCAGCAAATGTTCTAGCAGGGTTAGGGTTTCTACAAAGTGAGAGAATAGCCTTTGTAACAGCAATGACATTTGTTCTTTTTTGATGCGTATTTTGGGTTTTTGGAGGAACAATAATAGTTCTATTACCTTTTTCAGAAGTGAAGTCACTTTGAGTTTGTAGGTGCTCAGCCTTTATGAAAAATGAAGTTATTAAATGATGTGCCCAGATCACATAGCAAGTCAGTATCAGAACCAGGAGTGACTTGACTGGAAGTCAGATGGTGTTGCCAGGTGCTCAACACTTGCTTAAATCAGGCCATTAACCTCACCATAAAATGGGGATGATACTCAACCTACTTTTTAAATACTCAGTGTTTTCCCAGGCGAATCTTGTCTGGGCACATGGGTGAGCTGTATTCCAAATATAGTTGGAATTTTAATAATCACAACAGAGCTCCATTGATAGAAACAAGGCAGGGTGTCGACAGAACTGGCTATAGACATGGGAGAATCAGGACTGGAGTAGAGCAAGCAGGGGTCCTAGATACATGGCTCCCTCCATGCCTCTGGCCCTGCCCTTATATTGTGATGTTGACCACACCCTAGGGTAGTTGTGGCAGAGTGTCTTCCTCTGTTGCAAGGGAGGCATGGCAGTAGGATTGGCAGCAGGAGTCCCTTCTCCTCTTCTGGAGAGGCAGGGGCAGCAGGATAGGGGATCCCAGTCCTTACCTCAACTGCTGGGCTCTCTCTGCTTGGGTGGGAATTGTTACAGGTTGTCTGCTGACATCACTGCAATGATTACACTTGGTTCACATTTGCAAGCAGTTCTCCCTAACTCTGAGGGTTAGAAACTTGCTTTAAAATAAATAAAGTCAAAAGTGACTTAAACACTTAGGAGTCTGTGTCTCACTGGATCTTTAGTTCCTAAGTGACATTTGAAAATGGGACTTAATATTCCTGTGTCATTTAGCCTCTTCTGAAAAGATTACCCAAAGTGCCCAGGCCTTCATCCAGCCCTCAGAAGAGTATGCAGCATTTCCAGTTCAACCAGGGAGTCAAAGTCCTAGATCCTCAGTGGTATTTAGGCATCTAGCTCCATTTGAAATTCAATAGGAGTTGGGCACCTAAGTACCTTTGAGGATCTGAGCCCAAGAGACATTGAGTGCTCCCCTTGTACACCATTCTTTATAATAAAAAAGCATGAGCTAGCCCTAAATAGAAAAGCTTTGTTTCTGCCATGGTGAGCTGCTGTTCTATCGGTAACAGCTAGACGTCCCCTTTTCTGTATGAGCAAGCTTTAGGAAAGCGAAATCCTTACAAAATATTTTTATGCTCATAATTTCTAAAGTGATTTTTTTTAAAAAAGCTTTTATGTAATTATAGAATGCTTGATTGTTCTTATATTCCTGATGGTTTGATGTCTAGTGTATGTTGTCCTTGCTACCCTAGCACATAATTTATTTCTCTTTTGAGTGAACTGTAAGCATTAGTGTCCATTAACAATTTTTGAAACAAAAGTACTTGGAGCACTTTCAGTAATATGTACTGATTATCATTAACAGCTCTTTTGTCCTGGACAAGGACATTGTTTTGTAACATCATTTTGTTTGGTCAGACCCGCTCAGCCTGCATTTACAATACATGTGTGCATTTTACTTTTACCTTGACCATCATAAAAACAGTGCCAAGAAAGATTGTGTGACTTCTTTGAGCCAGGGAGCCCTATGTACTTTATATAAACCATTGTTAAACATTCTAAAGGAATGTATTCCTGTCTGAGTACATTCCAGTCTATTATTCTGCTTTGCTAGGTTCTCTGCAAGCACCCAAGTGTTATGTATAATCTACCACCTTAATTGCTAGCTTCTAACAATGATAAAGTAAAAGAGAAGTGGAGTGATGGATAGAAACACAGTAGGATCCGGAAGATTGTAATACATTTTCTTTTTGATTTTACACAATACATCAGGCAGGAAGCCTAGAGTTAAAAAGTTTTAATGTTTTTAATTCCATAATGACAGGTTTATAATGTGCCATAAAAACACTAAGTTCTAGAATTTCCCAAAGTTACAATGCTGACTTCCTGATTTTTTGTAACCATGCCATTGATAAACAACTAATGTTAGCTCAAAGAGATGAGCTAGTATTGTGAAGTCAGTTTAAAGTAATATTAAATAAAGAAAATGAAACATTATCCTGATTGAAGCATTCCGAAGCTCAGTTACATGGTCTGCCATTGATGCAGGCCTTTCTAAAGACAAATTTTTTGGAACAGTTTTCTCAGAGGGTTAAAAAAACTATATGTAACTACTGCACTCAAGCAAATATTCCCTTGGATATTTTAGAGAATAATGAATTCTGCCAGATGGGACTTTTTACTTATCATTCTGTACATCAAAGTACAGAAGTTTTCCCCTTGAAATATGGAAAGTTGACAATTGTACAATAGCAGTAATGATCGGAGTTCACAGACTAAGCATTGTTTCATTATGCTTCTTTAGACATTATTTGGGTGGGCAACTCCAAGAAATAGTTTATGATGTATAAAATGTTTGGGGTTTTTTTATTCTCAAAAGACATTTTTATCTCTGTTTGAAGTTGGCTAGTGAAGGTCATATGGCTAACTGCTTGCAAAATTATATCCTATCCTTGTTGCTAGGTATTCTTCCACAAGTTCATTTCATACAGAAACCTGTTTTTGTAAATATCACCCATAATGGCAAATGATATATAGTGGGAGTGGAAAAACGAGTGTCATATAAATTCTTTTCACTTAAAACAAAATGAAATTGCTTGTTGCCACATAGAGAATTGCATAGCAACTTGACTAGGATTTGGCATTGATTGGGAATGTCCAGTCACACTGCTGAAGTGATAAACACTGTGATAAGGTAATATTGAAACTTTCACTCACTGATAACCATGTCAATGATATACTGTGGTATTTTCGTGGCATTTCTTTTGCTTTACTTTGAAGCCTGGCCGGTTGAAACCAGGAAAACTTTCTGTATTAGCAACACTGAAGCTGTTTATTTTTGTTTTAAAATTAGAATGAAAAATTGGCAGTAATCTGATTTTAAAATTTGAGGTTTTCTTAACATTTTTAACTGGGGTCAAAGGATTGTGTATATCCCCAGTTGTTTACAAAAATAACACCTGGTGCTTTATTTTAGACACATCTTGGAGTTTGGTCCTGTCCTGAGATGTGGATCATCCATGCCATTTCCATTTTACTATATGCATTTTCTATATGCATATTTAGGCACACAAGTAATCCCATTAAACTGAATGGGACTAATCAGTGAGTAAAGTTGATTATATGCATTAGACTTTGCAGAGTTAGATCCTTAAGTGAGCCCATTGATTTCAGTGGAATTGACTGCTTCTATTAAACTAGTGAGATATGGCCCATAGAATAGAAATAGAAATCTCGACATGAATAGAGTTAGCATTGGCGGTGAATGATGTAAAATTCACGACAGTGCCTAGTTTATGCCTCATATCGACAGATTCTTCAGAGTTATTTGTACATTTCCCTTCATAACACACTTTTAATTGTCTATTTCTAGGAGATTATTATACTTAGGTGGTTAGAATCATTATGCCTTTGTTTTCCTGTCGTAATACTAGACAAGATATGCTGCAATGACCTAGAAATGCAGGGCATATTTATTGTTAAAGCACTGGTTATAATGTATCCTATCTGATTAACTGGTTGGATGTCCCAGTACCTTTGCTGTTCAACGTTTCTTCATGTGTAATTATTTATGTGGGAGGAATCTTTACATTTACAAATTTAAAAAATATTTATTTAAAAATATAATTAAGATTCCTAGTTAATTTTAATCTAGTCCTGTTGAAATCAATGGCAAAACTCACATTGATTTCATTTGGACCAAAATTGGTTTCAGTAAAGGCTCAATTAAAATTAAAACCTTTGGTTTATACACAGCTAATACCAGTGTAATGCTGCGGAAGACACCATCATTGACTGCAATCAAGATGATCTATGTTTTTAAACAGATCTAAAAATGTGTGTGTAAAAGATCTTAAGCCTTATTGGCTGCTAATCGGTAATTATTACAGATACATTTGATTAGATAAATATACCACACTTGTTTAAAAATTTTAAGTAGAAAGATATAAATGTTGATATTTCCATCAGTGCTTCATGCATCAGGAGAAAGTAGTCCCTTGGTCAGCAAATACAGCTAAGTCTGTTTTGTGCTGTGGCAAACCCTATTGTGATGAGGCTGTGAGTAATCAGAAGTGACAGCATAAGCACTTTCTGTTCAAAGTGATTTTACCGAAAGCATTATTTTATGAGAAGAGTACACATATGGCTCTCATAATGCTGAAAGAGCACTGATGTATCAATTTATTAGCACTAGAGTTCTGAGAGAGAGTTGCAAATCGTGTTCAAATTAAAGTCTCTTTTTTTCCTCTGCATTTGTGATGCAGTAGAATACCCCTAAGATTGTAGGGCCTAGTCAAATAGGCTATGGCAGAGATGAGGGTTTCCATCGAGGAAATGTTAGGAAAGTTAATAGTGATGACTTCTGCAAGGAGCCGTGTGTGCTATTCTGTAGATCAACCAAGAAAATGGAAAATAACAAAGTCTTCCTCTCCTGGGGGAAAAATGTGTGTTCTTGATGAGGGCTGTAATTTCAAATTCAAGTAAAAAAGGCCTTTAAAAAGATCTAGATATAAAAGTGGGTGCTGCAAAGTATCTACAGATATATGTAATGTGATTTAGATGGTTAGGCCAAAATCAAATTGGGTGCCTTGGCCCCCTCCTCTTTTCTCATACACACTCATAGACTCAAGTAGCATCTCTATGCTGATGACACATCAATGTACCTTTCCTTTCCTGACTGGTCTCCATCCTTCCAATCCCTGTCTGGTATCTTCTCCAAGATGTCCTGACTTCTGCAACCTCCTTCTCTCTGGCCTTTCTGAAAAATGTTGCCCACACTGATCATTTTAAGATGTACCTGTTACTAATATTTTGGTTCACTCTGACTGTGTCATCCCATTCTTTGAATCCTTCCACTTTTATCAAATGAATTGTGTTCAAGCTTCTTCACTCCACCTTCAAGAACCTTCCAAGCTGTGCTCCTCTCTACTTTTCTGCTGATCTCAATGTGTTGCTTCCACTTTCCCCTCCTCAATTATGAAAATCAGTGGTGGATCCCTCAGCACTTTTTTCCATTCTGTTCCTTATGTATGGAGCACCCACCCATCTTTACTCTCTCCTCCTTCACACCCAGTTTGGTGCACTGCCTGCATGTTATCAGCCATGCCAATGATGGTGAAGTTGTGACACAGTTAAGGAAAGTTGACTTTTATTTATTAAATATAAAGCTGTAGGATTACTTTGAACCTTATAAGTAGGTTTGGCAGAATTCAAATATTTTTTATAATTTTAACAGATGATTTTGATGCTTATTTTTAAGCATTCCCCCCCTCCCCCGATTTGTATTTATTTAAATTTTCACAGTTGTAGGAAATTATGGGAGGGGGGCAAACAATAATTATGCAATGAGACTAGACGTTGAGATTCAAAAAGTTAAAGCTTGATAGATGCTAAAACAAATTGTCAACATCCCTGTGACAGATAATGTAACTGCATGCAGTATATTTGAGGGAACATTCTGTATTACATTTGTGTATCACTGAGGGCCACAGCTCCTCCAGGAACTAAAAACTGGGCCCAGAGACAGGAGATGGCTGAGGACCTGAGACCTAACTGGGAACTCCTGCAGTAGACCATAGAGTGGGAGCATACTAGTGCAACTACCCTGAAACTGTGACTATCACATGTCAAAATATATAAAGTAAATATCCTTAAATCAAACTCTAATAAGTTCTCAAACTGCATTTTTCTTACTTGGCCCATCTGTAACTTTCAGTTATCATCGAGGGAAATGTTTGTGTGTGTACGGTGTAATCTACATTTACCAATTAAAGTCTAATCCTTTCAAGTCTGCCTATAGCTGTGCAATAGCTACCTAAGTAATCACATGACCTTATTATTGTTACTCTTGCCTTTCTTCTCTACTTCAAGTCTGTTGTTTACCATGCTTGTTGCTCAAATTATATTACAAGGTCTTTGGGGGCAAGGACCGTGCTTCTTATGAGTTTTGTCCAGTAGCTAGGATGTTCAGGGCTTTGTCCTGACAGGGATATTTGTGTATTGCCACACTAGAAATAAATAATCAAGTTTAGGCACCTGAATAGATGCTGATCACTGAGAACTCCCATTGGCTGCAGTGTTCAGCACTTCTGCGTTAGGTCTCGACATCAATTTTGCCATCTTCTGTGATATTTGTAGTTAAAGTTTGGAGTCGTGTTATTGTGAAAATCTCAGCTTTCCCTTAAATTAGTTTCGACCCATTGTGGTTATGGAGAAAATCTTGAAAATGTGAAACCTAAAGGCTGAAAAACCAGCAGGTAATTTAAAACTCATAACTTTTTTTTTTAAATGCTTGTGATTTTAAGCCAATCTTTTGATTATTTTTTTAGGAGGCCTTAGGGTGACCAGATGTCCCGATTGTATAGGGACAGTCCTGATTTTTGGGTCTTTTTCTTATATAGACTCCTGTTACCCCCACCCCCAGCCCGATTTTTCACACTTGCTTCTGGTCACTTTAGGAGGCCTGTGCCTCATGATTCTTGAATGCTTGGGGTTGGCAATATTGATTTAATTGTGTGTCAGAATAGGGACAATTTGAAAATGTCATCTTTAGAGGTCAAGTATAAATTTACAAACAGCATCATCTATTTTTTTGTGGATTTTTAGAATCCACTTTGTCCCACTGAGAAGTTCCATAACAAAGTAATAGGGCTAAAATAAAAGCTTACTCTTTCTGTATAAATTTGTTTTGGGGGTCAAGGAGATAGAGAACTGCCTTACTTTCATACATTGCAAGCAAAGCCAATCCAAGATTTCATTACAGGTCTTAATCATGAACTAAATATTTCAAATACTTGTATTACTTCCAGTAGCCTCTTTCCCCTCTCACAGAATGCCCCCAAAGGAGAGTGAAGCTTAAATAATGAGAGCTCAGAGTATAGTACCAGTTATCTACTAAAGTGGAGACAACATTGTTTATATTCAAGCATGAATTCCGATGACATTTAACAGAGTTAATGTTATCTTTATTTGGTATTATGTATCTTGCCTAGTTCCATTTGTTTTGTTCCATTTTTTAAAATGTCTCAAATTTCACTGGAGTCGGACCATCCCTGCTGACTATCAACACAAGCCTCTTTGGCATAAAAACATCTTTATTACTTCAACAATATATTTAACAGGTTATATCTATTTTGCTTCCAGCTTAGAATAGCAGCCAATAATGCCCATATTCATAATGCTGTTTATTTGGTTTTAATGAGCATGATCTTCAGCTTGCAGTGAAAAGACAACTTGAACTTAATGACCTGTCTTGTTCAGATCGTTTCTGTCCAGGTAGGCTGATATGCATTAGTTGGTCTGAGTGTGGGAAAATTCTTTACCATGGGAAATAGATGGTGGGGGCCCTCTGAATGTAGTGTTGTGCCTTTTAGAACAGCCACGTGTCTCAAGACAGTTTTAACTTGAATAGGCTTTTGGTCAACAAAATCTCAGTGGATACGTAGCTGAGCCTTCATTTATGGGGAGGAGGATGGGGATACAAAATAACATTAAAACATGCACACAAAGAAGGGAGATACTCCTGAATCTAATGTTGAAATCAATGTGACGTTCATCCCTCTTCTGTAGAGGCAGCCGTATGTCTGTGATAAAAGAGTTTAACAATGAAATATGTATCAAAAGAGTATACACAATGGTGACTTTCCTAACAATGGTATCATTTCTTCCCTCCAGGTATTTCCGTAACAAAGAAGACCCATACATGTAAGTAATACCTTTTGATTTGGTCTTCTCTTACAAATGGAATTTATGGTAGTCTGACTGATGTGCCTCTCAGACTATTAACTGCTTGTCTGATCTGGGGAAGTTCCACTTTACAAACTCTAGTGTGCTTCCCAAGACAGAGTGGTTCAGCCCAGGGATGAAATTTCATCAAAATGAGTATGCAGTGTGTGTGTGTTGTGGGGCAGAGGGAGGGAAGGGAAGGGGTTTGAAGAGGCAAGGCAAAGCTCTGGGTTCTGATGTATGTGCCTTTCTAGTCAGCTGGTAACTAGTTTATCCTGAAGCCAAGGGAGAGGACAATTACCTTCTGATCTCCCTTCATTTGTGTGCCTGTTACATATGCGATATGCTTCAAATGAAAACCTATTTTTATTTTAAATCTCCTCCCCCTTTCTGTCCACTAGTCTATAAGTGAGATGATGATGTGCTTGTGCTTAAGGAGAATTCTGGTTGGAAATGAGACATTTTTCTGTTAGCCATCCATATACACAGCCATAGTAAATGGCATTGTGGGAACTGATGTGGACGTGTGCACTGACTGAATACATATTTACTCCGAGTCCACCTCGTCACAGACAGCTACTTTTGGGATCAGACCACATTCTTACTCCACAGTGAGCCAAAAACTCAGAGCTGAGGAAATGTTACGATTTGTTACTGGGGAGTGATATTATACACTGCAATGTTCCAAAATCATTATGTCACGGAAGTCAGGTAGAGTGAAGTGATTGCACTTGCCCACCATTTCACGTATCCAGAGAAGGAGGAAAAATTAATGAAGATAGAATTTGATGAATGCCTCGTATAAGTATCATACACGCTGCAATGCAAGACTTGTTATGATGTATTTTAACAAAGACAAGACTTAGAGGTATGTTTACCACAGCTTCATAGGGTGAAACCAGTTTCATAAAATATCTTACATTAATTTCACTCCTACTTCATTCATCATTTTAAAATATCCATGCTAAGAAAAAAACACGCTTTAAAATCATGTACCACTAAACAATGTCTTATCAAATTTAAGAATAGATTTATAGTCTACGGTTTGTTGATACAAGACATTCTGATGTCACGTTGCTTGAAATGTTAAATGTCGCAAACTTGTTTAGAGCACAATGATGGTCCTCTGCATAGGCGGGTTTAGTACTAAAGACTCATTTTTAGGGTCAGATTATCCCATTGGATGTATGGATATGTGGTTCCCATTGACACAAATGGGAACTACACATGGGCATCTGAGGGAAAAATTTGGCCTTTAGCTTTTGGTGAATATTTGAGGTCACACTGACTGAGATTGACAGTACAGGAGACTGAAGTCCTCTGTATATCCGCAGGCCAGGCATTGTACAGACAGCTTCCTTGCACAGCCTTGCCCATGAGCTCAACCCTGGCCTGGAGGGACCACCCTCTCTAGAGGTGGTAAGTAATTCAGAATTTATGCTAGCTCAGTCCTGGGCCTCTCTTGCGCAGAGGCTAGTGATTGTGCTTACTGTACGTGGTGGCTTGTGACATGGACTCCCAGTCCACCTGGAAATAAGCTGAAACCACCAGACTATATATTTTATATACAGTAGCGCCTTTGACTGACCCACTGTCAGGAACGCCACTTCTCCATTTTCACTCTGTAGTGCCATATATACACAAAATTATACATTAGTCAGAGACCTAAAGATTGTAGGAAAGACTTTCTTGATACATGTCAGACTAATAAGGAATTGTCCTCGCTTATGCTTTAATGGATTGTGCGTCTGAGGCCTATTATGGAAAACAGTCTTGTTTTGGAAACCTAATTTGTTGTACTGGATGATTTATGCTAAGTCACTGTTGACAGTGCTGACTAATGATGGCAAAGTGTTGTTTTCTATCAGTAACAGTGAAAGATATTCTGATTCATAGCTTGCAGAAAAGCAAAGCTTTGTTTGTGTTCTATTATGTATATGCTGTTACCGATCACACACATGCCCTATGAACTAGCTCAAGCATATATTAGAGGCCCTATTCTTTGGCATCATACACACGAAGAAAGATCTACTTGTCTGTAATTTAAAGAGAATTGGCAAAGTGTGGTTCTTACTTTGCATATTGGTACCTAGCAGATGTTTCTATGCACTTCTCTGACGCATAACAAGCAAGTTGTCTGAGCAATGGAAAGATGAGCTTATCCATTAGGCAAGGATCAGAATAAAATGAGTAATGTACAATAGTTGTAGTGTAGTCACCATTTGCAGATTCCTTCAACTTTGATTGAAGCTCCTTGAGAACGAAATGATACTGTGACTAATTCTCTTAAATCAGAAATTGATTCAGACTATGCATCCTTAACAATTTGTCATAATGCACAGTAAATTTGTCTTTTTTCCTATCATTGCACAGAAAGCAGCTTAGAGATTAAAATGTCCAGTTGTGGAATAGTGTCAGACAAGTGTAGTTTCACGTCAGTACTCAGATGCAAGAATCACAAAGCAAATCTGAGCTGTTATGGAGCCTAGTAATATGCAAATGAAATGACACTCTTCTCTGACAAGCATTTTGTGTATTGACTTATGCCAAATTATTGTGTTTGTATATTTAATCTATTTATCCACAGCATGCTCATCACCATGAGCATAAATTTAACAAAAATAAGACAAGTTAAATAGATTAGGATTTCTCTAAGGAAAATCCAAAAGCATTCTTACAAGCAGCACATGACGTGGGTGCTGTATGTGATACTATTTAGCAATCCAGCAAAAGTTCACAGTTCTATCAAACTAAGTTCCTCCAAGTTCAGAGGCATTTGCGTGTGCTGATTGGCTAAAAGCCCAGCACTGATTTTAGAAGAAGAGTTCTAATGACCTTCTGACCCAGTTAGTCGTGTGTTGTAATGTCACTTATTCTAGTAAACGTGCCAGGAAGTTTTGGCTGGTTATATGGAACATAGCCATGTTGAACAGCAGATTAGCTCTGTTTGGATATCACCCATTGTGTTAGGTTGGAGTAAATACTGTTGAAGAGCCTTATGTCTCCCATCTATTTAACTAGCTGAATAAAACCCGAGAGATTTAAGCTCTTGCTAGTACAACCTGTCACTAATGCTCTGTGGTTATATCTCACCAAGTAAAAATGCACTGTTTCTCTCTGGCAGCTTCTGTAATGTCATCTTTATATTATATCCTTTGTGAATTTGTGAGTTACAATACTTGAAACCCTACAAGAGAGTGGTGTTCTTCCAAGCTTTGCCCACAGAATAAGCTATGTCCGCACAAGAGACTGAGGAACTGCTTTCAGGAGATTGAGCAGATGTTCTAAACAGGATGATCCATACTGTCTCGGCCTCTTGGGTTTGGCTCCTCTTCCTTGGGGCTTGTATGCCCTGCTGGCCTCTGCTAGGCTCCCTGGACTTTGATTTTTCTTGGTTAGGGAAAAAGATGATGGTATTTGCTGAAACCTCCCCCATTCCCAACCCCATTGGCACCAAAGTGGCAGGTCCCTTAGAGTAGATTGTGCTGTTCTTCATAAAATGCTCCTCCTCTCCCTTCTTCCGTGCCAGGGGTTGGCAAACTACAGCCCGCGGGCCACATCCGGCCCACCAGCCGTTTTAATCCGGCCCTTGAGTGCCTGCTGGGGAGCGGAGTCTGGGGCTTGCCCCGCTCCGATGCTTCAGCCTGGTGCATCCTCCTACACCTCAAACCCCTCATCGCCAGCCTGCACCCCAGCCAGACCTCTCACTCCCTCCCACAACCCAACTCCAATTTCGCGAGCATTCATGGCCCGCCATATAATTTCTATACCCAGATGTGGCCCTCGGGCCAAAATGTTTGCCCACCCCTCTTCTATGCTATGAGTAAAGAAACACTCTAAATGACCACATTCACTTAGATGACAATAATAATAGCTAACACCCACTGAGATGAACTGGGCAGTTCACATTTCCCAGAACTATAGTTTCAGGCTCTTTGGAAACTCAGACAATCATCACTGCATCCGTTACACTGAGATTTCATTTTCAAAACTTTCCTTTCTACTATAGTAGCTAGAGACCCCTTTTAAAAAATAAAACTTAAAAGTCTGGAGAAAAAGAGGCCTCTGTACCGCATTTTGTAATGCTACCTTTTGACTCAAGTCAAACCATGGAAGTGTAATAAGTGAATATGGTAGTGTTTCACCTCTAGCAACTTGAATTTAGTTCTTACCATATTCAGTGAAAATTACTTAAGTGGCCACAGTGCACGTACTTGCTGAGATGTCTCCATACTACCACGTAATTTTTCATGGCTGGTGATGCTTACTCAGTGAAATAGCTTGTCTTGTATTGGTTCAGAGTCGGAGCTTGTCTACACTTGGCAATGTACTGGAATAGCTATTGCAGAATAATTCTAGAATAACTATTTCAATATAAGACTCCGTGTGGATACAGGAGTATCCACATGGAGTCTTGTTAGGAAATAGTTATTCTGGAATAACGGTTTCCAAATGTAGACAAGCACTTAGTTTTCCAGTGGCAGTTGTGGAATGTTTTCAAAACACTAGGTACTGATTTGAAAGAGCATGAGCTCCTGTTCAATAGCTAAATCAGGTGAAGACAATATGAGTCTCACAGGATTTGGTTAGCAAAGGCATTCACAAACCAAACAAGCAGTTTGGTTAACAAAGATGGAAGTGAATCAACCCCTGTAGCTTTGGTTAATGGAGTTCCCCATCCAGCTCCTTCCTAGCCCCATAGACGCCGCCTCTCTGTGCTTTACCTGTACCGTCCCCACAATAAGTTCTGGCATTACTCCTACACCAGTTTTACATTAGGCTCTGACTCGGAAAAGCACTTAAGCATTGACTTCAGTAGGATTTAAGCACATAGTTAACTTCAAGCATGTGTTTAAGGGATGCTTTCCTGAATTGGGTCCTTAATATCTTCAGGCCTCAGAGGATGTTAAAAAGAGGGCATCGCTTGTCAGAGAGTGAGGGAGGACAGCTTTGCGGTAGGCTCATCAGCTATCTAGATGTTCAAATAATCTTAAATCATAGTCACCAAACTTTTGCAAGCAGACTGAGGTTTCCAGTTCTGTTTATTTCAAAAAAGTCAGGCAATTTATCTACACTAGTCCTCTTTCTTCTTCCATGTGTCCCTCTTATACTATACATGTTACCATACTGTCCTCATTCTGGTCACAACATTGATGGACTTCCCTGGCTTAGATTGTTTCTTTAAATGTAGTAATTATGTAATTGTGCTAAAGGGAAAAAGAGAACAAAGGATTGATCTTTACTGCTCAGACTTATGAATACCTAGTACATAAATAACACTTTTGCTTACTTTACACTGTGCTTTTGTGTGCCAACTAGAGTAAGTAAAAATACACTTTCCCTCACAAAGTGGGAACAGGCAGAAAATTGATGGTTAACAGTATCTGCTATTCGTGACTATGCCTCTAGAGAACAGGTGACAAACTAAACCCTGTCCCCTGGGGCCAATAAAAGGCTGTTTGGTCCCCTGTGTGTAACTTCGTAATAACTTAACTGGGCAGCCTTAAGAGCCCTTGGAGGCTTTTCTGCCAGCCCGCTCCCGCTCTTTGTTAAGAATGCTTATTAAAAATGGTTTTATAATGAAGTTGCCTCAAATAGCAGCTACTTTCCTGTTTGTCCTTGAAGCACTGTTTGCCCTGCCGAAGAATCCTAGAGACAACTATCTAGGGCTTTTCTCCTGGTTAAAAACTTTTTTCTAGACTTTGATTTCTTGTGGGAGCCAGGGGACACCTGTTCTTCACCAGCTGGTTATGTAAGTTTAATTTGCTTTTGAAGCTGTCATAGGGCAATGTTTGGTTTTAGTGCATTGACCCGTAATCAATCAGTTTTATTCTCTCTCAGATAGAGTAGCCTGTCAGTGGTTGGTTTGTTGCGAAAGAGAATGTGTGTGTGTAAAAGCTAAGTCTTCTTCTCTCCATAGATGGGTAAAGCACTGAATACTGGGGCAGAGATAGTGAAGCACACTCCTTCATGCATGAACTGAGCCTTTTGATTAATAGAGGATTCCTCCCACCAGCTAAGGAAGAGGAATAAGAGGATATTTAAATGATTGATTATTAATTTTTTTGGTGAGCATAAGGCTGGGAGCACAATGACAGCAACTGGGCTTGGATGTGTGGCTTTCATCAACGATAGCAAGAGGTTCAGATGTGTGTTGGGACCCTGCTATCTTCTATTCTCTACACAGCTGCTAAGTGTTTGAATGAGGGTAGGCTCCTGGTTAGACTCCATCTCACCACCAGGCAGAGTTGGCTGAGCTCAGACATTAAAAGTACTTTGTAGTTTCTGCAAGAGTGGTGCATCAGGCAAGCCATGTGCATGGCCTAAGAGAATTCTGGCTGAGCCTGCTATAATTCCTACCTGGGACTCCAGCTAAAGTGCAGCCACTTCTTACTTCTCCAGCAGTTCTGCTGGTATATAGAGCAGCATCTAGCCATGTGTGACTTCTGGCTCTGAACATTGGTTTGCTACCCCCTCTTACTGTGCTTTCTGATAACAGGGATCTCTGGTGGATTCTGTAACATGGATCTTGTTTGTCTTGTCTGCAGAGCACCAGATGCACTAGAGCAAGGGTCAGCAACCTTTCAGAAGTGGTGTGCCGAGTCTTCATTTATTCACTCTAATTTAAGGTTTCGCGTGCCGGTAATACGTTTTAACGTTTTTAGAAGGTCTCTTTCTATAAGTCTATAATATAGAACTAAACTATTGTTGTATGTAAAGTAAATAAGGTTTTAAAAATGTTTAAGAAGCTTCATTTAAAATTAAATTAAAATGCAAAGCCCCCCTGACCAGTGGCCAGGACCCGGGCAGTGTGAGTGCCACTGAAAATCAGCTCGAGTGCCACCTTCGGCACGTGTGCCATAGGTTGCCTACCCCTGCACTAGAGTAAGCTGAGTAGCTACTAACAAACTGAGATGCAGATGAAATTTGGCAAGTCAGGACTCTAATCAGCTTCTGGCAGAGGAATTATTAGTATTGGTATGTCCCTAGAGGTACAGTTTGGCTACATATGGAAATTCAGGCAGGAAAAGTAGGTGAAATGAAACTCCTAAATTGTGCAGCATTTTATCCATAGGTAAATTCTGACCCACTCCTCAACTCCAATATACACTAATGGAGATTATAAATTAATAAGATCCATTTCTGTTTCACACTTCATTTATTTCACTGTACTGCTGGGTGAAATGTATAATATGGATGTAGACCTTTCTTCAATATTGTCTTATTATTGAAAGGATGGATTTGGAGCTGCTGTTTTAAAGACCAATAGAAAATAGCTGGTGACTTCTGGCTATGAACACCTAAGCTGTTGGAAGCCATTATTCAGGAAGATGTTCAGAAGACAAGTAACAGAATTAATTTTACACTGTCTTCAGCCTTAGGTAGTAAATGCTTTAGGAATTCCTTCCATTCTACAGTCAATTGCCCAAAAAGCAGCACTGTTTCTATTGTAATAAGTCAGGGGCCATTCATTCATTGCACAATACTATGGCTATGTAGTACCTCTCTGCCAGAGTAATCTCTCAGAATACTGCAGTAACACTGTTGGCCCCTTATTCCTTTTGTTTCAGTAATTCCTAGGGAAGACTGCTTTATGTGAAACACATTGAAGTGGAGCCTGGACATCACATATATCCTGTGCTCTGCACTCTTGCAAAGAAACTGCAGGCCTGATCCAAATTCCATTGAAACCACTGGAAAGACTCCCATTGACATGAACAGGCTTGGATCAGCCCCCAAAACACCAGCAAGGAGGTAACTTAAAAAAAAAATAGAGAGAGTGTCTCCTAGCTTTAGACTTCATGCTGTTCTTGTTAGAAATAAATGTCTCCAACTTGGTACTAGTAGCAGCCGCACACAATTGCAGTATTGTGGTTAGAGAAAAAAAGTGCATGTGCTGGGAGGAAGGGCGGGTTGAATTCAGAGTTCAGCATAGATGCTATTCTATATGCTTTAAAATTCTAATCAAGCTCTGAAAACACCTGAGTTTACAAGTGGCAGGCAGTCACGGGGGTTGAAATACCATCTCCTGCTTGAAGGGTTTGCTAGTAAATAGACTGTGTGAAGTTCTCCAAATCTGTTTTTGGCATTCTTGTTACCTTGCAAGGTGACCACTGCAAAAACTAATAGGAAGCGTCAGTGTTTGTGGCTTGCTGCTTTCGTAACTAGCTGAGAGAGGTTGAGCAGAGTACAACATGGCATGCCGTAGTTCTGAATACTCCCAAGTACACTGGGTAGCTTTAACTTCACTGGCAGAGAAATGCCACAACACTGAACACAGCTGTATCAGTATGGTCTCAAAATGCTCGTGTTCTCCTTGAGCATGGTCCAGTCCCATTCAAGTAAATGGCAAAACTCCCATTGACTTCACTGCTGCAGGAACAGAATTCAAGTGCAGATGTAAAACTGACTGGAGTCACCCAAAGCATTCCCATGGCCTCCTTTTTCACATTTGTGAAATGGGGATGAGTCTGAGCTGTTATGTGCGCCTCACAGCCAAGTGCACAAGGGGTTTGGTCCCATTATAAAATTATGGGCCAGACAAAAAGTTTGGATCCAGAAATCTACTTGTTCAAAGACCCTTAGGCTGATTCTTCTCCTACAGAATATGAGCTGCAGCCACTGGAGTTAGTGGGAGTTGCTGGTACCCTTTGTGGAAGGGATGAGAACAGCCTGTCTCTAATTTTATGTTCCTGCATAGAGCTGCTCTTTGTAAGACAGCCACATATTTACTCCCAATGGGGAGGAAAGGCTTTTCCAACACTTGCCTTTATGTTGTTTGCGGAGGGTTATTTTGCTGCAGTAAAGTTAATCGTACAAAACTTCTGGAAAAACTAGCACAGGATAGGGATGAGAAGAGCCATTTGATTTCTGCCTTATGCACTGATGGAGCAGGGATGATTATGAAAGTTCAACTATAATGACCCTCAAACAAGGTGGGTCAGAGAGACTGCTCCCAGATTGGTCTCTGAACAAAAAAGAGAGCATTTTATTATCTGGATTCTGAAACCAATGGCTGTGTTCATATAGTGGTATGTCGTTAGACTTACAGTCAGAATTGCTCAGAGGTTGGCTGAGACAGGAGCGTATCCAAGCTGGAGCTGGGGCTGGCTAGCATGGAAACAGGCATGGGCTGGAGCGAGAGCAGGAGCAAAGACCAGCTGGAACATGAGCAGTCTATCACAACTACTAAGCAATGACAGTGATGTTGAGCAGACTGGAGAGACAGCTCCACTTAGCCGTCTACATACCTGTCTTGGGTTTACCTGGGTGGGTCCTCACCATGAATTGGCTGAACCCTGATTGAATAGAGTGGGGCCTATCACAAGACCTGCAGACAGTTACCTCTGAAAACTCAACACACTTTCTGGCTCATGGATGATTCATCAGGTTCAGGGCAGTTCGGGGATGACTCATCACACTTGCGCCCTCCTCACTCTGAGACAGCTATTGAGCCTGACAGGTTGTTTTTTCAATGTATGTTGATGTC
This sequence comes from Mauremys reevesii, assembly GCF_016161935.1. Classification (NCBI taxonomy): domain Eukaryota; kingdom Metazoa; phylum Chordata; order Testudines; family Geoemydidae; genus Mauremys; species Mauremys reevesii. The sequence continues at coordinate 31,164,636 of NC_052632.1, read as the reverse complement.
TAACCCTCCTATTGGAAGCTGTTGCAGCCATTATCTGGAAATATTAACCTGAAATCACTTAAAACTTTGTTCTAACCAGGGCACACATTCTCTATTAAGCTAATCTAGAGGGCATCACTGTGACAGATCAGTTAAACTGTTTGATGATTCTTATCAAACATAGACTAGAATTAACATTGAGAGCAAATGATATAATCATGTGAAATCCTTGTCTTTAAAAGCAATCTTTACTGGTCATGATTACATTACCCACTAAGACAATTAGCATGTCAAATGCAAGGTTATTAATGCCAGCACAAAAGGAAGGCAACCTTGGAGACCAAGGTGGGTGTATTTGGGTAGGAAAATGCAAAGGAGGAACAGGAAAACAGGGACTGAAACAGTTTAGCCACCAAACTCTATACAATCCTGATAGAATCTGGGGACAGACCCCCAGAAACACCATGGAGGGTGGTGATAAAAAGGAGTGTATAATGATAAACCCAGCACAAAAAAATCCAGCAAAGTAATAACAGGAATGAGAGTCAGATATGGAAACTATGAAAGAATCAAGTCTTTGATAGGCTGAACATCTGAAAGAGTCAGGAGGAAGACAGGAGAAAATAGTCTCTGAAAACCTAAGGCTGTTACTTCCATACAACTGATTCAAGATGTGCCTGCAGAGCTCTTGCTGAGTCTAAGCCATGTGTTTTACAGACTTTCTTTGTGTTAATCTGATTTTCTCTATTGCTTTTAGACCATTTTAGTGTTTTGGTTTTGAGGTAAAATGTCTCTGTGGTACGTTCTTCTCATCTCTTGTGAGAGGCATTTGGGGAGAAAATGGTACATATCCTGGAGTTCTTGGTTGAGGCAACTTGGCAAGCCCCTTAAAAGTGTTGCCCCGTTACAGACTGCAGTCAGTAATGGTGCAGTGAATGCCTCTCAGTGGCAAGTGACAGGAATAATAGATCAAAAATTAGTGACAGATTCTTTGGGCTAAGTCTAATAGGGCCTCTAACAGGATTCTATATTTGCATCTGTGATTTAACATGTAACTTGGGAAGATGGGCACCTACTTACCCATGCATGCTCATATGTGATAACTGCATGCAAAATTCTGGGCACAGGTATACTGGTTGCTATTAGAAAGTATGGCCATCAGTGCTACTTTATTATAGATGATTGCTTTAATTTCCTGTGACACTTTAATAGCAGTGTTTTAACATTAAAGCAGAGGGAGAACAAATACAGCTGTTCTCATGTTATGACAGCTAAGTGTTAAACACACAAAATAAAGTCTCATTTTTCTGCAGTGCTATAATAAATCCATTTGGGTCAATTGCAAAACACAGTTAAAATATAGTTGTTTTGCAGGTGATCAATAACGTATTCATCTGACTTCTAGAATAGTCACAATAGTGAAATAAGATTCCTTCTGAAGATCAGCTGATCTCCATGTGCGGTATGATTTGTTATAACTTTATTTTTTAACTATTTTCTCTTCGTTTTTTAAGTATTAAAACATCCATTCCTGCACTATGCATCAGCTGTTCCTGTATTGCAAATAAACAAAATTGCATTGGTTTTAAGCCTTGGTGAGATGTAAGGCAATGTCTGAAGACTACATGAATTATCTCACTGTTTGTACGAGTCTATAAGAAATTCCATTGTATTATATACTGTGTTTAATTAACATGGGTATTTTACAAAATTGGATTTTCTGATACAAACATTATTGAATTTCATTACATTCAAATCCATAGTAAAACACCAACCCTTGAAGCTTTTGTTCCAGGTTGAATCCAGAACAGGAGTGAGTCTTATTTTCTGGTCACAAATGTCAGAAGACCCCTCAACACCTAATTTCTTCCTTTTATAAGTAAAAAACCTCACAAAAGCAGCTCACAAGATTTTTTTATTTTCCTGAACCTAAACCATAGGTCCAATTTGGCCTGGAACCCAGATGGTCACCTCATCTTCATGAAGTGCATTGGTGTCTGGTTCTGGACTTTTGGTTCAACCTTTTAAGAGCAATATGCTCCCCTTCCTACCAAAACCAGATTTGTGGGGGTAAAGGGATTGTATCTGGGATTTTGGAACACTGCGTATCATGAGCCTCTGGCTCCCATTGAAGTCAATGGTAAAACTCTTGACTTTCAGTAGGAGTAAGATAGGATCCTGTGACATTACCCAGGGTACAGTCTGTGTCCCCTCAATTCTCCAGCCTGGGGTACCTTTTACACTGCTTTGCTGTGAGATCAATCACTCCTGGTCTGCTCAAACACAGTCTCCTGCATGTAAATTACTCTCAGCTATGGCCCGCCAGTCTTGAATTACACTGCAGAGCAACACCAGCAAATTCCTAGTCCCAGGCTTTCTCCCAGAAATGTGCATCTAGTACTGCCCAGCCCTCTCCTGGACAACACAAGCGTGTATTAAAGTCCATCATTTATTATTAGAAAATGATATGCACAAATCTTATTATCTCAAATTGAGTTTCCCACATTTCTGTCCAAATGCACTGGTCTCGATAAAACAATAAAACAAGTTTATTAACTATAGAAAGATAAATTTTAAGTGGTTGCAAGCAATGGGGCATAAATGGGAATCAGTTACAAAGAAATAAAAGGTTCAATGCAATTAACATCTAATTTACCAAGCTAGGTGAATTCAAAGCAAAAGTCTCTCCCACCTCATTTTTTAACATTCTTACAGACTGCATTCCTTTCTGCCAGGATCCCTCTCCAGTCCAGTGATGCTTCCTTTGTCCTTCACATGTTCTTGATGCCATGAGTAGAGGTGAAGGAAGAGATATCCTGGGTCATCTGTTCCCCATTCTTATATCTTTTCCTTTTCTTTGAGAATCATCTCCAGCTGGGCTTCGGGAGACAGAAAATATGTAGGGGTGGGAATCTCCAGCTCTTTCTTTGCCCAGGTGTAAATTTCTTGCTCACACCCTTTTTCCTGCCAAAGAATGGCTGCTTAAAGATGTGATAGTCCACTTGTTTTGGTTGACACCTGGCTGAGGCCTTTTGTCTCTGAGGGACTGGTTTGTGGCTGCTTTCCCAGATTGAAATACCGGGTATGTCTAGTAACATCATACAGTAGAATCTTATAACTTTACATACAATATTGCTACACATATTTTACCAGAACAATAAAAATCAGTAAATCGTGAGTTTTCAGCTGATATCTTGCAAGGCAAAGTTTGTACAAAAGTTATTTTGGTCTTGAAAAAGGGTGGACATAGGGATACAGACTGTCACCTGTTACCCTGAATGAGTAACTCCAGAATGCATAAGCAATGGCATAAAGATGTGCAATGTGTAAACCATATATTAACTTCTGTATTTTTTCAGATGGGGGAGACTGGAAGTTTTACACATTCTTCCATTAACTACACAGAACCACACACAAAAAATAACTAATTGTTGCAGCTGGGATAAAAAATACGTATTGAGACTTTTTTGCTCTCTGGTCAGGCATCTAGAGTGCTAGTTTCATGTTGGGAAGGAAACATCTACAATCAGTTGCCGCAAGTTATTTCAGATACTTGTAACAACTTATCCAACTGAACAGCAGAATGGACACACCCTCAAAGCACACTTCCTCCCCTCTCTGAAAGGTGTTTACCACTGACTTCAAAAGGCTGCACACAACAATGGTGCTAATCTAGCAGTTTTCTGGAAATTCAAATCAGACCTCCTTTAATCTCTGCATGCACCGTGCTCACGGGAGGCAGGGGAACACTCTGGGGTTCTCAGGTTTCAGAAAACCAGAATGTGGACTGAAGCCATTCAGAGATTTCCTTCTAGATATAGTGAGTGACCAACCTTCCCGCCAAGTGTTTATCTGAAGAAGCTGATTCCTTATCTTTGTTATTGCTACTTTACAGATATGAAGGTATGATATTAGCTGACTGTTGAAACAACTCTCACAGATAAGAGAAGCTTCCTGTTCCAACTCTTAACATATCTCTTCCTCTGGCCCCCTTTTCCTTTGCCCTCCTTCTATTGCCTGCTTACAGATGGGAAATTCATGTAGCTTACCATACTTACTCCAGCTTTTCTTCCATTAAAATTGAATGAAAATGGGCACCTGGGAAGATATAATCCTAATTGCCGTTAAAGGACAAGGGTGGGCTTGAATGCCCTGATGAGAAACGTAGTATATTAACTAAAAGAATATTAGGGAAACAAATTTAGCAGCTTACACCTGACAACATCATCTGTCAGCAAACATTCTCCTCATCCCATGTTAATGTGCTGTTGTCCCTTGACAGGATAGCAGATTGTACAAGGTAATTTAAATTGGGAGTTCAGCTTGTGTTTTACAAATCAGCTGCTTTTCTTACTCAAATGGAGGGATTCAAGGAGCCCCTGGAGTGTGCAAAGAGTTTGGCCTACAGAAGCCACAGTATATGTAACCATATAGCCAAACTAAATCTGAACTGCCCCTTTTTATTAGAAATGGGCTAAGCAGCTCAAAATAATGCTCATCTTTTGTGGTTTAACCCCCCTTATCCCCAATGCACATTTTTCAGTTAGCTTGGTTTTTGTTTTTAATTATTTTTCAGTTTGTATCTCTGCACTCTTGTTCCAGTCAGTACCAGAAGCAAAAGCACAAACTCTTGCAAGTTTTCTAGTACTCAGGAGATTTGCAGCCAAATTCTACAGGTGTGATATGGTCAAATATTTGAGTTCGTGTTGAATCATAAAGAATCTTCTAAACCTTTGGAGGCTCACCCTTCACAAGTTTGTTAGAGCATTGTGAATTATATGCCTGTTTCAGGGGCTACAGTCTGGCTTTACTCTTTTGTTAAGGACTCACTCCCTTAATTCTCTTCAATACACATTGTTAAGATTTGCATCTGTTTAGATGGAGGTTCATACAAGAAATCTAATTTGGCCCTGAACAAAAGTCTAATATAATTTTGCCTCTATTAGCATAATAAGGAAACCAGGGTGATCATTAAAGTACAGTTCATCCAGTCCACGTACCCACAAATAAAACTATCAGTAACCGGTCTTTTCCCATCTCTGATTTCTATGATTGTTGGCCAGGAAATCTGGATTCTATTCCCAGTAAGGCATAAACTTGCATAACGACGTCGGGCAAGCCACTTAACCTCTCTTCCTCAGTTTCCCCAAGTGTAAATGGGGATAATTATCTATCACACAGGTGTTACAAGGCTGAAATATTTAAAGTGTTTTGAGATCATCTGATGGGAGGTGCTATGGAAGTGTTTAAAAGAGAATAGCAAACAGCAGAATCGGTGGTAGGCCATATCAGATATAACAAGCTCTTATGAACGGAATGTCATTTGGGACATTGGTGCCTAAACTGAATATGGCTCTTAATTTTTTAAAATTCACTGGGCCAGATACTTTAATTTCAGTGAAGCACTGCCAGTTTATATGAGCATCTATACCACTAGCTGTAACTTGATTCATCCACTACTTTAATCCAGGTGGATGGTGAAGTAATACAGTTCCTTTTTAATGCAACAGTCTCAGCAAGCAAAATGAATCTGCTTCTTAATTTTTCGTAGAAAAAACATTTCCATTATTGTACCCATGATTTCAGTGTGAGAGTCATATGAATGTCCATAATGTAACTTTGCTATGCATTACTGCCAGTAAGCAGCTGTCTGGGAAAACACATGCTTCTAAATGCCTCTCAAGGAAATTAACATGGTTCCTTATCCTATGGGCATATATAACAGGCACAGCACCTCCACTGTCCCACTGTGATGAAAAGGGAAAGGCTATTGGACTACTTGCCTGTTCTCTCAGTTACGTATTGCTTCTCCCATCTGTATAATATTAAACACTAGAGAAAAGAGTCTGATCCAGTGCCTGTTGAAGACCATAATCAAGTCCCATTGATGTCACTGGTGCAGTTTCCCTTTGTGCTCCAAATGCATAACTCTAGCTTCATTTTTTTCAATTTGATGCACAATAGAAAACATGAATAACCAAAGTAGTTTGCAACATGCCTGCATATGTACCAGAAACGAGAGATTTCTCAGGGTATGTCTTCAAATAAAAGGTGTGTTCTTAAACTGAGTTAGCTAACAGTTGAAAATAGCAACAACTCTGCTATTAGCTCTGGTTAGCAGCTTATGTTAATGCCTATAGTGGAGCCTGGAGTTGAACTAAAGCTGCTAACCTGAGTTAAAAGACTTCACTGTTATTTTAACCCGAGTTAGCTAACCTGAGTTAGGAAGACCCCTCTTTTTGCAGTGTAGACATACCCTCAGACTGAACAGGAAAAATAATTTACGTTGCTGACCTTGAATTAAAGGCCAATATGGAATCCACTTGTCTAGTACATTTTCTGGGTTCCAGGTTGCCTAATGTGGAATTTGTGTCAGGGATGAAACAGGTTGATCGAGGCATTTTTCTTCAAGGAGAAGAAGCCACCTGTTTAATTTACTTATTTGCAAAATAGTAATAGAGAAACTATATATAGTTTGCATGATTCTTCAATTCCTCCTTCACGTAGGGCCTGATCCAAAGACTATTGAAATCTGTGGATAGATTTGACTTAAATGGACTTTGGATTAGGCCTCCGTAGAAGTTATGTTTTAGAGTTAATAATAATGGGAGTAAGAAGTATTGTGCTTAGTGTTAAGCAGCCTTTGCTTTGTGATTCCCCTAAATTTTCTGCATAGCAAGATTTGCCTGAATAGGGAATCTGCCATTTGTAGTGTGCATCTAAAGCTAAAATCCAGCAGTGTGAAAAGTCTTACAGCAAATAAACCATGCTACAGATTTGAGCTAAAAATTTCAAACTTAGGTTTCTAAAATTAGTCATCTGAACCCATCATTAGACAGCCTGAGAAAGTGTCAAGATTAAGATTTCTTTCTCAGAATGTTAGATATCGTATTAGGTTAGTAAAGAACTAATCTACTAGTTCATCTAGTCCATCCTGCTGTCCCTACAGTACAATATAGGTGATGTTTGTACATTAGAATTAGGAGAAATGGATTGGTTTAGTTATTTGCAGGATTTGGATTTGGGTTTAGCAAACAGCAGTTATACGTTGAATTATTGAGTATTAGTTTGACATTGGCAAATAGATGTAAAGTTTCAACACGCACTAAAAAACTTTTTTTTTTTTTGGTCTGGACTCCCATCCCTCCAGCTTCCTCTTCAGCAACTGTCATCAAATACACATCTATTATAGGATCAATACATTTTCAGGGTGCAAAATTAGTTTGTCCAAAGCAAAAAACCAGCTTAATCCAAAATACCAATTTTAAGTAGCGTACCCAAAAATAACACTTGATAATAATTGTTGTTTCATAGCTGTGTGATTAATCCAGCAGACATTTTAAATTGACTATTTTAATAGTTTTAGCACAAGCTAGTCTTCCATACTTTTAGCTTCTGTTGTCATTTAGACTTAAGGCAATTAAATGGGCAACCTCTTTGGTTGATTTTTATCAAGAAATATGCTTGCCATATCTTTTGTTCATATCAGTCTTCTTAATTTATTTATTTTTCTTGGCAATTTTTGTTACCCTAACTTAGAGCTATAGGGTGATAAAGACCAAGGGAAAAATCGTCCAAAAAAGGAAGAATTGCAGCTTATTTACAATTTATCTGCGTAGATATTTTGTGCAGATCCCTTGTATTTGCACTGATCATACAGAAGGTAGGGAGAGAAGCAATAGGTTCAGCTGGGGATCATTTCATGCACCAAGAAATCGCAACAAAAATGGAGAGGTAGCAGAGTAAAGGCTCCATCCTACAAGGTGCTGAGTGCTCTGGCCCTGATCCAGCAAAGCACTTAAGCTCATGCTTAACTTCAAGTACAACATAGACCATGCTTAACTTGCATGCTTAAAGTTAAGCATGTGCTTAAGTGCTTTGCTGGATCAGGGCACTCAGCATCTTGCGGAATAGCACCCTAAGAACACTGCTGTAGGAATCTTCCTAGAACAGTAGCTACAGTAGATTTATATCAGATACTTTTCATAATCCTAATACTCTGATTTTTTTTATATTCCACTATCACTTGTTATATAACTTTTCCCCATCCCATTTTCATGGTTGTGCCAAGAAATCCACTTTTGTTCTTCCTCACAATAATTTTACAACTAGAGAAAGAAGATACTTGTAAGTGCTGGACAAAGACATGTTGATTGGCACATGGATAACAGGAAGACTATAGGCCCAGTCTTGAGCCCAGTGGAGTCATCGCCAGAACTTCACTGAGAGCAGGATCATGCACCGTAGCAAGCTACTACTCTTAACTTCTCATCTGGCAGCACAAATTACCCCTTAACATGTTAGCATACTCTGCTTTAGTCACTGATTAACTTTTTTTTTAAAACCGTTTATTACAGGAATTCTCATGAATAGGGGAAAAAACAAAACCTCATGCAGTAGGGACTGTTTGCCATTTGTATATAATATAATACAGACTTCCCAATGTGTGTTGATACAACTTCCATATTGCACCGCTCCATATTGCATTCTCTCTAAATATTTTCCATTATAACATACAACCCTTCTGTCTTTAAATGCTTTTAAATAAAAGTACTTTCCAAAAGTATCCTTATCCTAATTTTCTTTAAAGTAAAGATAATCCTATTTATACCCTCAGTAGATTCACCACAAATGTAAAAGGCAGAATTTCTCCACTCCCACTATGTATTTTGCTGGCGAGTGTGCTTGTTATACAGAGAAGCTGTTTAATTCCAGTCATGTGTTTCATGGAAACAAACATGTACAACACATTGTATTTCTATAAAAACACAAGCTTATTAATTGGCAAACATTTTCTGTTTTCATGACAGTCATCTTGAAATTGGCAAGTGAACTGTATCGGAGCATTTTATGAAGTAATCTTAAACTGCCATATCATGTGTATTCAGATAGGAAAAGGTCTAACGTCCCACACTCAAAGGAAGAGAAATAAGGCTTTTGTCAATCAGCAGACAGCGAGAAATTTAAGAGTGTTTGTTTACGAGGTTTCTATTAAGATAACAGGAGCTCTTAATCTGAATATCCTCAAACATTAAAAGACGATAAGGAAGTGGCTTCAATGTCAAGACAAAGAATTCATTTGTGCTTACTAAGGGCTGGCTATAAATATCAGTGCTTCCTGGTGGAGCTTGAGCTGTCTGTGCACATTTGACTTCATCACTCAGCTCATGCATTTCAGAAATCGCTTTAAAAAAAAAAAGAAACTGGGGAGAAAATGGCTCTACATGACTCAACACACTGTAGGCTACTGGAGCTGACTGATCTTAAGGGCTGTAGCAAGGGTTTTGGCATTGCCTAACCATTGGGGAATTGTAACTGCAGGTTCTTGGATCAGATTGTAACAGGCTGAAAAATTACTTTCAAAGTGGTTTGTGTCTGCTAGAATAGAAAGCCTACTGGGTAACATTCTTAGCAACAAAGTACTGTGTCACTAGGGTAGAGCATGCTGAATGAACTGTGGTTATCAATAACTGGGCCTTGTTATGGGGAAACTACGATAATATCAAAGCTTGCCATAAGTTCACCAGCGAGTATTTTGGGTATTAGACTGTTAGAGAGTAAGAAAAGTCAAAGATGCATATAATACAAAGACCATGCAAGAGGAATAACAAAGAGAATTTCATCTTCACTGCTATAAAAAGGGAAATATTTGTACCAAACAAAAATAAAGCAAAGTCTTATGTTTTGCATTAATATTGTTCATTATCCAATGTATTGCTTTTTACAAGTGCAGAGATAACATTTTACCACAATATTGACTTTTTTGGTACCAGAGAAGGCAAAGAGAATATTTACTTTGAAAATAAGAAACTAAAATCAGCTTCTCTTTTTAAAATTGCTGTGTTTAATAGTGCTGATGTTACTAGTGTGATTACATGGTCACAGGAAGTATTTAAAATGCATGCAAAAATGTTTATGCATAAATTGCACATATATATATTGTGATTGCATATGCAGTCATGGGCACCTGAACATGGCATTATAAATTAAAGCTCTAGCTATTAGCCTGTACAAGCATTTACTGTTTGTGTGGGGAATTATGTATGCACCTGGTCAGATTGACTGAGCTATATTTTCACTTAGAGAACGTACAAACAACCCTGATGTATTTCTTATCATAGGGCTGGTCTACACTAAGGGGAAAAATCGATATAAGATACGCAACTTCAGCTACGTGAATAACGTAGCTGAAGTCAAAGTATCTTATATCGATAACCTAAGACATTTTATGCACCACTTCTCTCCATATTACAGTGGATCAAATCAATGTTTTTTTTTTCATCCCTAGTGAGCTGGGCTTAAATAGAATCTTTAAGTCTTCAGATGAAGAGTCTGTGGTACCTTCCTGTCTTTATTCAGTCTTTATTTGTCCTGCTCACAGAACCAACGAGAATTTAGCATAGCTGCAGGGGGGAAAAGCATAGGATTGCAATCACATAGATCACAGCTCACGTGCACTGGATACTTTGTATGAAGAGCTTGCTCAGCACCTGGTCAGGGCTCATGGGCCTCATCTGGGCAACTAGTTCCAAGTGGAGTCTGATCTGAAGCCCATGTGGCTACATGCAAGTGGACTCTGGTTTCCTCAGGACCCCCTAATGACTCCAGTGGGGCTCTGTGTGAGCCCAGAGCTCCACCCACATGGAACAAGCTGCAGGATCTGAGCCTTACACTCCTTTCCATGAGCACCATGTTTAAACACAACTTCCTGGAAGTTTAACTTCTGTCTTTGTGTTCATCTCCCGGCAGCTCAAACCGTAGTTAATGATAGACATCCACCTTGCTGACAAGCTTAATGTTCCATGAAATCCTAGCCCTCAGGGCACATGCTGGTTATTTATTGTTACACACATAAACACAAAGCAGATAGTAAATTTGTCAGTTTCAGATTTAGGTGACTGAAATTGGTGTTTGAAAGTCTGATGGGGTAGTGAATGTTTATAGACATTGCCTAGCAGCCATTTTTCATTTCATGGTACTACTATATACTGTAGATATACCCATGGATACCATGCAACAGGCTCCACCGGCGGCGTTTTCTTGCAATTGTTTGTATTTGGGATCTTAAGCATTGGTGTTTGGGTTTAACTTGGGAAGGGGATGTGTCATGTGTCCGTATTGAACATCACTAAATTTTAAGGCATGACTAACGATACATCATGCATCCGACAAAGTGGGTATTCACCCACGAAAGCTCATGCTCCAATACGTCTGTTAGTCTATAAGGTGCCACAGGACTCTTTGCTGCTGATACATTATTTGATAATGAACTAGGATGGCAAGCTCACCTGAACTGAACTGAACTGGTGACATAGTAGTGAAATACTTTTTTCCCCCTGAAAGCTGCTGATTCTCTTGGTCTAACAGAATAATAGAGTGAAAACCTGAATTCTTACTCTTGGCTAAAGGGCTGGGAGTAAGTATCATGGGGATCTAGCAACATGTTTCTCATTTAACATTAATGGGAGCTGTGCCACTAACTCCTTACTGCACATTTCAAATCTACTCTTTAGTATCAGCGATGGACAAACCTAAAAGGTACCAGACAGAAACGCCCTGAAGTCCAGACGGTGGAGATCTCTGAATAGGGGAATAATGGTTTTACACCATCTGTCTTTTTCTCCCTCGAGTCTCCTTGCTTTTTCCAACACCTACATATGATCTGACCGCATAGAGCTAGCTCACAAGACCACCACCCAGTTTATGTGTCAATAGTAGCTGATGCCCAGAATAAGTGATAGTCCTGCAAGAAGCAAGCTGGTCTCACCCTTCCCTCTCCTCCCCCACACAGTAAACTGATCATATTTTCAGTGTGAAAATATGGAACAGCCTGGGGGATGTCATGACATCTGCACAAAAGGAGCCAACAAGGACATAGTTTATATAGATGTCCAACAATCCTTTAGTGTGCTATGCTGGGCACTAGTCTCTGAGGAGTAACTGCATAATCATATTGATATTGCCTCATTCAGAACTAACCTGTCATTAAAGACTCTTGGTAAGAGGTACATATAGGACGCACTTTGCATACCACTTTACCAGAGCAAGATTTGTTATTTCAAGTTATTTCATCCTTTCTCCTTTGCTGTGTTTTCTTTGTATTTCTATTGTATATGATATCAGGTTCAGGAACACCAAACTTGCTCCAAAATATAGCAGAAATAGCTGGAGTGAAAAGATATTTCCACAAGGCCTATTAATTTTACCTATAAGTTGGATATTGGCATACTTGTGAAAAAAGAATATTTTAATGTTGTTGGTGTATCATAGAAAAAGCATTTTCCTTTGGGGTATAGGATGGCCATTGAAATTTAGGGACATTACATGATTTTCTCATGTACACATTTCAGTCCTAAGCATTGTATTCCTTCACCACACTATATACTTGTTGCAAAGGTTCACTTTATGACACTGTGTTGGTCTCTGTTAGTCTTTAATTAAGACTGTCTACCAGTTGTGAGCCAGGAGACTAGAGACATCTCAGGGAATTTTGATTCCTCTTATCTTCTGTGATTTCAGGAGCTAAAATCTGACTTTTCTAATTTGATTGTCAACTACCCTCAAATTCATAAATACCATGTGTCTTTGATACCCCAAATTTACTGCAGCTACCTTAGAGAAACCCAGATTCATAACAATCTGACACTGAAAGTACAAAACAAAGTACATTTTAAATATATATCTTGGAGAAGCTTTCAATCAAGCCTTCAAAAGCTTTGTGTAAACCTCATAAGCAATTTTGTTAGCTATTGAATATTGTGACCTGCACAAGAGTTTTTGTCTAGTTATTCAAGGGTCAAGTGAGAGGGGAAACTCAAGTACAGAAATATAATGTTTCTCAAAGTTCTAGCTACATGGAATATAGCTATCTTTTCATCTAGGTTTTACATGCTTACTTGAAGATATCTGCTCTATGTTTGACTTTAATGTTTCCTTTCCTTAACAGTACATTCATTTAATCCAAAAGTGAAGATGTTAAATGGTAAAAAAGTAGGAAGAGTAATTTTACTTCACATAGAATCAGAGAATTTGATGCTCCAAGGTCACATAGATGGCAAAGATGGCTTTAGAATCCAGGATCCTTCTCTCTCCGTCCCCTACATCAACAGCTGGTGCAAAATGCCAATGAGCCTCTCATTTTACATTGTTGTTGCAGTGATATAACCAGTCGAACCTCTCAGCAAAGCGGCGACAATATTTTCCTGACAATCAACACACTGTTTCCATGTATAATGAAAGTACCAGTTTTATTTCACACTCCAGCAGTCAACTTCTTGTGACCTACTGCCTAAATCAATTGCCTCTTAAGTAAAAAGCAACAAAGAATCCTGTCTTTGTTGCTTTTTACAAGTCCAGACTAACACAGCTACCTCTCTGATACTTGCTACCTCTTAAGTGTGAGTTAACTTTCCCATGAGACCCTACTTTCGCTCCAGCTTCATTGTAACCATTGCCAGGAGCGGCGCCAGGGTTTCTGGCGCCCTAGGCAGAATTCGGGGGGGGCAGCATTTTGTGCGCTCCCCACGGGGCATGCGGGAGCTTCCGGTTCCACTCCCGTCGCGCTGCCGAAGAAGGACCCTCCGCCGAAATGCCGCAGGCGACAGCGGCAGTCATTGAGCTGCTCAATTGCCTGCCGCTGTTTTCCGCGGCATGTTGGCAGAAGGTCCTTCTTCAGCGGCGCAACGGGAGCGGAACCGGAAGCTCCCGTGCGCCCCGTGGGAAGCACACAAAATGCCATCCCCTGAATCCTGGCACCCTAGGCGACTGCCTAGGGTCGCCTAATGGAAGCGCCAGCCCTGACCATTGCCTATCTACACTATGAAACCTATTGTTTCATACCTAAGTTGTTGTACTAGGAGATTTATCCATCTCTGAGTGTTCTGTGTTGTGTTTCCATTGATGTGCATCCCCATTGCCCAGGTATCTGTGCACACTATCTCCTGTGTACACTGATTCTGCTTCATGAAGCCTCTCTCCACCCCGCTCGTGTCTGCGTACAGGAGAGCAAACAGCGTGTGCTCGTGATTTTGCTTTCCTTTCCCCCCAACACTCTAATTTGTGGGAGCACATTGTTCTGTAGATCATCAGGCACAGCAGAACGATTAGCCAGAAAGTTTCAGAATCTGAAAGATGATTAATCAGACAACATTAACTTGTGCTGATGATACTCAGTGAAGTATGAGTAGTCTCCAAGGGCAATACATCTGCCTGCTGCTTGCCTTCTAAAACCACTGCCCCCAGAGTCCCCTCAATGGTTGCCTACTCTGGCACATATATCCCCCATCCAAACTCCAGAGACATACAGCTGGTGAGTACAATCAAACCGTGGCCCACTTGAATTTAGCAGTTCATGAGAACTCTCAGACCTTCCAAATGCAGGCCTGAAATCTTCCTTTTTCTGAGATCGGGCTGAAACTCTTAAAGCATCTTCATTCAGTCCGGAGGCACACTGGAAAAAATTCTGGGCTAATGCTAATGTCCCAACCCAAACGCCTGATTATCATCCCCACAAAAAGAACTTTCAAGCTTCAACCTACCCTGGAAACAATGGTCCACATTGAATCATTTCAGAACATCACGTGGCAGAGGCTGTCATCTTTTACATCACTGGAAGATGAGAGACAACACCCAGTATGATGATGGACACCAGTCACAAACTATGGACCACATTGTAAATGAGTGCCTGCTTTGATTGTTTGCGGGTGGTATCTCAGGCTAGTGTAGCCACTCTAAGCCAACGGGAGAGAGCTCTCCTGTCAACTTAATTAATCTACTCTCAACAAGCGGCGGCAGCTGTGTTGGCCGGAGAAGCTCTCCTACTGACACAACGCTGTTCACACCAGTGCTTAGGTCAGTGTAATTTATGTCGCTCAGGGGCGTGGCTTATTCAAACCCCTGAGTGACGTAAGTTAGTACTGACACACCTTAGTTTGCTGCAATCTAATTGTTTGTGTAGACAAGATGTAAGTACTCTGAAAGCTTCTGTTATGCTTAAGATCGCTTTAGAAGGCTAGCACTGGAGAGACGTGAAAATGAATACCTTTCAAAAGGCTTTCCTCAAAATCTTAAGTCAATGGAATTTCCAAATAAAATGTTTAAAAGGTCCAAGTACAGGCAAATGGGAAGTTAATCCAAAATTTACAGAGAGTATCAGGGCACTAGTAATAGTGAAAATAGTTGCCAAGACTTAATTTACACAGTATTCTGAAATTTTCCTCTGATATTTCCAGATCATCCCACAAATTGATTTGACATCCTCTGTTTAGCTACCAAAAGCCCATTACAGAAAGGGTTGGTCTTAGTTTAGTACTGATTTGTAGTAGGATCATGTAGGTCCTGTTTAGTGTTACAATAGATTTTCCCAACCCCCTACTTCCGTCTCCCCATTAACTCGTTAAAGGGTCATTAAGAAGCATCACCTGGAGTGCTGACTATGAAAAGAGACAAAGAAAAGGGATAAACACAAATGGAGGGGCTAAGAAGGTTCATTCCACAGTAAGGGTATGGCTACACTTACAAATCTGCAGCACTGGTAGTTGCAGCGCTGGTCGTCCAGCTGTGCAGGGCCAGCGCTGGTGTGTGGCCACACTCACAGCTACCAGCGCTGGTGTGTGGCCACATTTGCAGCATTTGCAGCGCTGTTGGGAGTGATGCATTATGGGCAGCTATCCCAGCATTCAAGTGGCAGCAACGTGCTTTTCAAAAGAGGGGGGTGGGGTGGGGCGTAGTGTGACAGGGAGCGAGCGAGAGAGAGAGAGTGGATTTTTGGAGCCAACACTGTGTGTTACCTTCCTGCCTTGAAAAATCAGAACATGTTCCCGATCCCTTACCCTTAACTCTTAACTGCAAACAGCCTGCAGCCAACGGACTCCCTCTCTCCCCTCTGCCCCGTTTCTATCAAGCAAACACTCACTCCCTGCCTGCCTCATTATCTCATTTGATTGTTCACAGATTGATCACAGCAAACAGGAGCTGTGTTTGTAGATAAGCAGCTCCGGGATCAACGGAGCTCCGGAGCTCCGAGTTAACAACAAAACAAAGAGAGGCTGCATAACAAAACAAAGAGAGTAATTTATAAAAGCATTCTGGGATATCTGCTAATACCCTGGAGGCCAATAACAGCGCTGGTGTGTGGCCACACTTGATGACCAGCGCTGCAGCACCAGCGCTGCAATCTTTATTCCCCATGCTGAGCCAGGTGTACGGCCAGCGCTGCAGCCAGGGAGTTGCAGCGCTGGATGTGCCCTGCAGGTGTGGACACTTACTAATTGCAGCGCTGGAAAGCCTCCACCAGCGCTGCAACTCGCAAGTGTAGCCATACCCTAAGATTATAATTGTTGCTTCAATTAACCCATTGTTACCTGAAACAAAATCACTGAAACTGATTGTGTGGCTGTCCAAACAGGAGTCCATCATTCCATAGGATCCATCACCTTACCAGGAACATGGGCTGTTGGTACAATCCTGCTTTACTAGAAGTGGCGGGTAAAGAAGCCAGCATGTTGGGAAGTCTCGAATCCCTTCTACTGCAGGCTCTTGTGCTTCTTATTTTTCAGAGGATATTGCCAGGGAGGAGAACATGCTGTCTGAAGCCGGAGTTCTCAACTTTTTTCTTTCTGAGGCCTCCCCAACATGCTATAAAAATTCCACGGCCCGTCTGTACCACAACAACTGTTTTTCGGCATATAAAAGCAGGCCAACTTTAAGGGGTAGCAAGCAGGGCAATTGCCCGGGGCCCCATGCCACACGGGGCCCTGTGAATCTAAGTTGCTCAGGCTTCGGCTTCAGCCCTGGGTGGCAGGGCTTGGAGCTCCGACCTTCAGCCCCAGGAGGTGGGGCTTCGGCTTTCTGCCCTGGGCCCCAGCAAGTCTAATGTCTGCCCTGCTTGGCAGACCCCCTGAAACCTGCTCGTGGCCCCTCCAGTGGGCCCCAGACCCATGGTTGAGAACCACTGCTCTAAAGGACTGTGGATGAGGGAAGACTTGTGAAAATATACGGGCAGGGGCTTGGAGTGACTCACCTGCTTGAAAAGAGGCCTTTGTGTATTAAAGACTTTGGGGATCAAGACCAGTAACCTATTTGAGAAATTAGGCTTGTATTATTATTATGTATTGGTGTAATAGACATCCCTTTTCTTAGACTGCTCTTAGGTGGAAAGCTGGAGGACCCGCACAGTGAAGCATCCTCCCCTTCCCCGCAGCCCAGCTCTAAGCATCTTTGCCTTCTTTGTGTGCTATTGTGCAGCTTCCCGTTGGAAGAGGATTCTGTGGAGAGAGTAGTCACTGCTCCTCTGTGTCCTCTGAATCCTTCTCTTTCCCTGTGTCTCGTTCCCTCCTTCCTCACCAGGTCCAGGTCCAGGTCCAGTGCCAGGGGTCAGACCGCACCATACCATTGGGGATCAGGACAGGCGTTGTCCTTAATAGCAGCCTAAAGAACTCTGAGAACCAAGGAAATTGTCTTATGTCTTCCATCTCCACTATCCCCGCCTGCATTGAACAACTATTCTAAACAAGTCTCGGGATATGCATCAGAAATGTGCACCTGTCACCGTCAAGTTTAATGGCCCCGATACTAAAAATAAGTTAATATGTCACATTATTGTCCAAGTTGGGATTTTCAAGAGAAACGTACAAATAAAATATCTCCCTTGCCTAGCAGCAGCTCTGAAATTGCAATTTTGGAGTGACCGTGCATCTGCATTATTGAAGCAGGCACTAAGTCATCAAGTGATCAGTGTTCTGCAAAGTCATAGCGGGAGAGACAAATGACTAGGTGACAGGAACTATTAAAAAGCAAGCTGGGGGCCATGAAATACGTTGTGTGTTTCGTTAACCTGCTTGACACATAGGAAGGAAATGGTGTCTGAAGGGTTCTGCGCTTGCTAACCAAAGCATTAATCACATAGATATGGCAAAGAGTGAGTTAGTGAGAGATCGTTATCAGGGACTCAGAACAAGATTTGACTTCATGTAGTGACTTTCTTGAATCTCAGCCAAAATGATGTAAGCTGGAATTTTCAAAGGAATCTATAGTGTCCCACTCTCACTGAATTCCGGTGGGATTTGGGTGCATATTTCTCTTAGACTTCTATGAAAAACTCCACCTTAATCTTTTAAAAGTGTATTTAACACTTGAAATGGCAGATGTCACAACCTGAAGAGCTTCCAGCCAGAGATGTGATAGGAACATAATGTACACTAGCAAGTACAGGCAAGTAATAGCTCCAGAATCTCTGCCAAAAAGCTGATGAGAGCACGTTTGACCATAGCCCTTTCTCCAGCTTTGGCAAAGGAATATCTGTTTCCATTTGTCTTATGTTCACCAACTATGAAATGGAGGTATAAAAGCAACTGCCCCTGTATGAAGAACTAAAGGGCAAGTTGTCAAAGGTTGTTTGATCGGTAAGGCGTGAAGATTGAATGCACTCCTCCTCGTACTGAACACACCCTTTGTTTGCATATACAAGTTGGTATTTTGCATGAAAAAATGGACTGATGGCATGTGCCCATGTCCACAGTTGGCCAGTGGGAGGACATGTTTTGTGAATCCCACCTACTGGGATATTTGGGAAAAAAAGAAAAAAACCCAACAAACTATAATTCCATATGAGTAATAGTTAAATGTAGTTGCCAATGACTATGAAGAGATTCTGTCAGGTCCAAACCCCAGATATGTAAAAATAAACCCACAAAAGGGCCTCATATCCACTGTACTAATGGGCCATGCTCTCCCACATCTTTTGGAAGCATTGACCCTTTATGACCCATTCTGCCTGTGGCTGCACGGTACCCTCTCTCCTTGAGTGAAAGACAGGCATGGAATGGGAGTTAATGTTGCATCCACAAGGCTCCACCCTGTTGCCATCCCCCTACATGAGCTGTTGAGTCTTGACCCTGTGAAGAGGGGCTTATGTGAAATCCAGTGCAAGATATGGTTTAGGGAACAGAAGAGCTGGTAGCAAAGAGGCTGCTCCTCCTCTTGAGTTCGCAGCCCATCTCTTCCCACTGTCACTCCTTTTACCTAGGTGAAGACAAGCATTGGGCCCTATGTCCCAACTCAGAGATATCACCCCCAGAGTAAGAATTAAAGGATTTATAATAGCATTGTGAAGTTAAACATACCGTGTACAATGATAACTCTTCCTTTATGTGCTGACAGTGAGTCTGGTGCTGCATCAGACACAAGAAACATACTGTTCTGGCCTGAAACGTGCACAAAGTAAACAAGACATAGTGGAGATGAGGCACTTGGAAACCACAGGCGTGAATGACTAGGAATTCTACAAAAGTACTACCGTACAGTTCTTTTCCCAAATTAGGATTGTCCTGAGTGGGATGTAGGCTCCACACTTTCAGCTGGGCACACTCCTAAGGCTGCTATTGCAATCAAGAGCAAAGAGTTGGATATCACTCTTCTACCATGGACCAACCATTGACTTGAGCACTTTGAAGGTGGGGCACAGATAGTGCGAAAGGGCAGAGGACCAGTCTTGATGATCCATTCTTGGAGGGTGGTGGAAAGAACCAATAAACTGCCCTGTAGCCTAGAGAAAATGGGCTGTTCATCAGAGTGACCCCATTGATAGTTTGGTAGAACGCTCTAATCTTTTTATCTCCGCTCTTGATACAATGGCCCCCAAATGTCCTCTCTGCCAGCTTTGTCACTGTAGGTCACAGGACTGGCAGCAGAAATAAGAGGGAAGAGGATACTCTTGGTTTCTGCAGAACATCATAGCCCATAAATGTACTTTAGAAAGCATGTGCGTGTAGGACCATTCAACTACAAGCACAAGCAAGCTTATGAATGTCTTTTTCTCCCTACCCCATTGCTTGTTACCTCTCTTACTGCGTCGTATCTAAACTTACACTGGAAGATCTTCAGGGCAGGGTTGTGTTTTTCAACGGCCTAGCACACTTCAAATGCTATATAAGATTCTCCTGAGGGCATTCTGTGCCAAAAAACTAAAAATTCTGTGCACAGTATTTTAAAATTCTGCAAGTTTTATTTGTCAATAAATGCAGAGGCTCCAGCATGGCAGTGGGGAGCACAGGCCACTGTCTATATGAAGATGGGAAATCACCCTACAGCCCCCCATCCCTGTGACATGGACTCAGTGGTGAGGCTGCACCCGAACCTGACACAGCACAAGGCCTGAGCCTGCCCCATAAACATCCTGGGGCTCAGCCTTTCTGCACCAGGTGTGGGTCAGGCAGGATCCAAGTGTGGAGGGGGCTCGTTGGGGGGATTCCAGGTGCAGGGGCATCGGGACTCTTCAGGGGCTTCTAGGTGAAAGTGGTTGGGGCTCAGCAGAGGGGTTTGGGTGTGGGAATCTCAGCAGGAGGGTCTGGGTGCTGGGGGAGTGGGACTTGGTGGGGTGGGGGCCTGTGTGCAGCTAGTTGGGGGTCATTGGATGGGGGTCTGGATGTGGGGTTCATCAGGTGGGTGGCTGAGTGCAGGGAGCTCAGTGGGGGTGGTCTGGGTGCAGGACTGGGGGTCCAGAGGCAGGGGGTCTGGGTGCCAGGGGGCTCCAGATGCAGGGGTTGAAGTTCAGTGGGATGGGGTTTGGGTATGGAGGGCTAAGGGGGTTCTGGGTTTATGGGGTGAGGTGTGGCAGGGGTGTCTTAGTATGGGAGGTCCAGATGCACAGGGATTGGGCGGATTGGAGAGCAGCTCCCCGTACAGTGACCTCTTCCCCCGTAGCTGAGGAGTGATGGGAGCAGGAAGCAGGGGAGGATGCTGAGCTTCCTGCAGCTGAGGGAGGTTTCTGGGGGTGGGTCTGACACAGCCCCAGCCACTCCTTGCAGGGGAAGAGGAAGTCCTGTCCTCTCCTGCCTCTAGCCCAGCCGGGACTAGTAGCTGATCCCGGGTCAGGGTAGGAGCCACTGACTGGGGTGTCCCCAGCCCTGAGGTGATTTACCTCTCTGCCAGCTGTTCCAGGTGCCTGAAACAATGTACCTGTGCAGCTAGGGAGTGGTGCGTGACTGCTCTTGCAGTTTCCCTTTTGCTTCCCTGTCAGAAAGTCATTTTTCTGCAGGGAAACAAAGAAATCTGTTTCAGAGTAGAGGCCGTGTTAGTCTGTATCTGCAAAAAAACCAGGAGTACTTGTGGCACCTTAAAGACTAACAAATTTATTTGAGCCCATGAAAGCTTATGCTCAAATAAATTTGTTAGTTTCTAAGGTGCCACAAGTACTCCTGTTCTTTTTTTAAAGAAATCTGTGGGGAACATGAATTCTGTGCACAAGCAGTGGCGCAGAATTCCCCCCTAGGATTAAAATAGGAATCAACTACTTCAAGGCCAAAGGAAGTTTTGGTGAGTTCGATATTGAACTACAAATATAACAAAGCAAAATTTCATCCTCTGCCCCATACAGTTGGTCTTAAACTCTTTGGCATGTCCCTTAAATGCTCTCATTTTGAATGTAACACACTATTGGTCCATATGGAGTTAATTTTCCAAGGCTTATGGATGTGCAGGAACAGTGATAAACCTTGAATTTATAGGGATCACCGTTAAGGTCTTTCCCTCTCCTGCTATTTGATTTACAGCTACAAGTGTCATTCCCAGAAGGAATTCAATTAGATTTATTGTCCAGATTTGTAATTTAATTGATGGTTGTTTACACAAGTATCCTTGCCAAAATAAGGTGATTTGGCAGTGATAGTCCTGTGGAATATAAAGGTTAAATGTATTGATTTAATCTCTCCCTGGGAGAGTTAATCTTTTTGTGGCCATGAATCGTCATTTTTGTTCTTATGAGCATAGGAGCTTTATTTACATAGGTTTAATTTAATTCTGTCCATCCCATGCTGTAAGTGGAAGATTATCCTTTCATGTAGTTATCATTTGCTAGAATAAGTGTTCTTGAACTTTCAGGCAAACACTTTGTTAATGAGTCTTGAATTCCCTAAGGTACTAATTCTCATGATCTTTCAATATGATAAGTACCAAAGCTGGTTAAACACTAGAGATTTTATTCTCCCACTGAAGTGTAAACTCCACTAATATTAACAGGAATAAGTCACATTGGGGAATCTTACCCTCATGGTTTCAAATCAGTAATACCAGTTATAATATATAGATACTCATATCTGTATCATTAATATAATGTATATACAGGATAGCTATTTGAACATGAAAGAATCAGCTTATTACAATCTCAGAGTAAAAAGTGGATCTCTTGAGCATTGTGAATATTGAACCAGAATCAGGAATGTTATTTTAAGAGATTCTTTGTGATGAAAACCGCAGGTAATTTTTTCCCCACTTAGCAATAGGTGTGTTTGTGTTTGGATTTGTGGTATTCTTGTTGCCACTAAGTGAACTGAATAGCAACTGGAACTCTTTGGCTGAAGTTTTGTTCTTTCACCTGGTTTTTAGTAGGGATGGGCCTGGACCAAAACCTCTGGTTTGAACATCCCAACTTCTGGGTAGCCAGGATCTGAACTTACAACTAGCCCCCAACCAAGTAGACCACTACTTTGGGCCAAATGCACCCAAAGGGGGAATTTTGTATCCACATCTGAACATGCAGCATCAACTCTTCTGTTTCTTTGTCTGCTTTAACATCTTTCATCAGTATTACGTCGCAAATGTATCTACTACATGTGTTAGTTGTTTACTTCCATATTCACTATAATTTCTCCCCTCTATGCCTCTTATGGATTAGAACAGGAAATCCCATAATGTGGACTATATTTTTAGTAGAAAAATTGTCTCGTGGACCATTTGCCATCAGGCAACATCCCTATGACAGCTCCAATAATGGAAGAGTAACACTGAGAAAGCATTTGTGTATTTAAGCTATTAAGAGACTTGTACTTCTTGGGAGAGGGATGAATCCCCCTGTCTAGTTTTGCTTATCCCTCACATCTGTCCTGCTAGTCTCCGCTGGAAATGAGGAGAGCCAGAACCATGTGAGCAGTCAGCTGTCCTTGGATTACCAACCAGTAATCTGTGGGATCACAATTTGGGAACTGCTGGATTAGAACCATAGAGCCAAATTTATTCCTGCTGCAAATCAACTGATTACAGTGGAATTAGATCAGGAGTGAATCTGGCCCATTATGATTGAAGGAAGAATGGTATCTTCATCCATTTCTCCTCCTGGCTAAATGACTCTTTCCTCCTAGCGCTTTGATTCATTGTTTAACAAGTGATCTGTCTTCCTACAAAGTTATCCATCTTCCTTCCAAAGTCCAAGCTTGTAGCTACTTCCTGTTATTTATATGTTTCTTTCTCCCAATTCCTGCAAGGCTTATATTTTAACGCTAAATCTTTTGCCCAAGGGTTAATTATTATCCGTATAGACCTGTAAGGAATTAGTTACATATTTGGGGCCTCAGTTTTGTGATTAGTACTCAAAGGATGTATTGTTGGACATATTGTTGATAGTTAAAAAGCCAAGATCAAGTAACCACAGGAATTTACTCCCTTTATGGAAAATCTAGCATGATTTCTTTGGTATAGCAATACCAAAATGTGTCATCTGGCATACCCACCTAAAATGCTTATAACCATATAAAGTGAATGGCTTTCAGGAATTGGATTTAAACACAGACATAATATTTTCCATCAGTTAGACACTGAGAAACCCCAGACATACAGTGCTGCAAGTGAAATTAGATATCTTGGGAAACCAATACCAAACGGAAACCTAATATGTGGGATCCTGACTCAGTCACCGCTCCCTTAACTTCTTACCCTCCCCAAAATATATTTGGATACATTAGTTTATATAAATGTAGTAATGTTATACCCAGTAAACACGCACAGATTGAATCGTGCCAGCTGCACTAAATGTAGCCATCGAAATGTAGCTATAAGCCAGCCAAAACATAATGCATATTTACCTGTTTTACCACGTTACCACAGATGTACTGCACTACCATTTTGTGGAAGCAATTCAGCAAGCTGTGCGTTATTTATAAAAGGAGAAATACTGAATCTACGGTAAGCCTTCTGCAATAGTCGCTCGGTATATGGGAAATTTAAATAGGACTGAGTAATCATGGATGTGTTATATTATTGCCTGCAGTGGTCACCTCTGACCCAAGGAAATGCCACAAGAGTCAAAATAAGAAGGTGCCCCTACTAGCCTTTTCATGCATTGAAATATTTTCCTGCTTCATTTCACTCCCTTCTGGGACAGCAAATGAAATGGAGTATTTTTAATAATGTTCTTTGCATGTATGTCACACTGAGTAGCTTATAAAATCCTTTTGAAAGTTTTTTACTCTTTTTTGGTGACTTTGTTCGAAAGGTACCTCCTACCCCCACCTCCAAATGCTCTGGCTGATTCTGACCTTTGGGTACCAAAACTGGCACATAATTGTTTGTGTTCAAACCAGGTAGTTGGGAGCTCAGCTGAAGAGTTGAGTATGCAGATATGGTCCTGCAAGGTAGCTTGTCTCGGATGCAAATTGAAATGACTGCTTCTCAGTGCAGGGTACAGCGCAGTGTATATGATAAAGGAAGTGGCTTCTGAACACTGGAACAGTTTTGCATGCTTGGCTTGCAATAATACCAGGTTCAAAATGGCAGCGCAAAAGGTAACTTTCACAAAATTACTTTTACTTTCTCTTCTCATATTAAAATGGGAAAGAAATATTAAATTTACTGAAAGTGCCACTATACGCTGTAAAACTGAGGAGGAACTCAAAACACAGCATTTCTTTCTCCTAATTTCCACATCACATTTGCTCACTTTAAAAGCCAAGCAATGATTTTTCTAACTGCAAACAGCAAACTTCGCCAGTAACATATTTCAGAATCTGAATTTAGCTGGCAGTTCTGTTTGATGTAGATGACAATTCGGCTATATTGGTTGTACAAGGTTAGCAGGACAGACTCTCTAGTTCGTGGCATTCAAGTAAACAGATTGTGTGGTTCTAAAATACACAGGGGCAGAGAAGATTATTCAACCAGTTACATTCTGAGTCGTTTCTGGCTACACAATTAGGAAGAAAGATAGCTCTGTTTCCTTTCCCAAATCATTCATATAAACAAGTCAGGTACATGCCAGTTATTACTTTAATGAAGCGCAATAAGGATGCCAAACAAGCAGCTTTTGAGGCTCCTGCATGATGTTGTTATGGGAAATGTTTGTACTAGTTTGTTAGATAATAGGTGTAGTTTGAAGTAGGAACATCTAGTTCTCTTCAATCCACTCCCTTTCAAACTGTGCACCATTTGGGTGTGGACATTTAATATGGAAATCTATAGCTCGACAAACTTGAAACTGTTGACAAGATTTTGTGAAGCAACAAAACTTTTCCATGGATTTTCTTCTGCTTTTGGATCATTAGTGCAGCGCAAGCCTGGCAGAAACAGGGGATTGAGGAGAATGTTTTCAAAATGTACAATCCTAATGAAGGACTGGATTTTTTTTTGTAAGCAAAAAGTTTGATCTAACAAAGAGATACTGTGTACTTAAAACCAAATGCAAAATTACTTGTGGATTAGTTGTATATAAAAGTGAATTTTAAACCAGTACATGTTGAATGAACTAGACACATTTTTTAAAAGTGCACCTTCAGCACTGTAAGCTCAAATATTCTTATGCAAGTTGCCTTTTTGTATAAGCTGCTTAAAATGATTGCACACCTACCTGACTGGCACATCCAACTAGATCTTAGACAGAAAAATGCATCTGCAAAATTTCAGCGTTAGGAGCTGGAGTTTGGGATGCCCAGTAATTAAGGCCCCGTTTGCCCTTATGTAGTTTATTTTGATGGGTCAATGGAGATGCCACCCTCTTATTTTGGAAGGGCGGGCCTCCTTTCTGCACAAGATGGTGGGGATTTCAGCCATAGGCCTCTGGGTCCCCAGAGATCAACCAGAGGCCTCTTGCCTCAGTACTTTTGCCTGGTCCCACTGCAAGTTCCTTGTACCCCTTGTCAACAGAGTTTCTGCTTACCTTGACCATTGGCTGACCCAGACTTTCTCTTAGGGATGTAACTTTCCTATCTAGGATGTAGCTTCCAGCCCTGCTCTATATGGATGGATCAGTTAAGCAAATGATCAGCAAGCAGAGTTTACTATTCCTGTTCATGGCTGAAAATTCCTTAAAAACTAGCAAACCCTTTTAAAAATCATCTTTGATGAAATATTCTTAAGCTGATGGAGTGCAGTATAGAGGAGGAGTTTAACAGCTTGTTCTTTATCACCATAAAACTATTGTCCTCTGGAGAGGATACCAAACAATGCCTCCGTTGAACAAAGATTATCTACCTCCCACCACCAGCATTTAAAACTCTGATTTCCTCAGGTAGACAGTTGGCTCAGACATAGTGTACCTGTAGTTTCCCTTCTTTCCTGTGTCTTTTCACAGAACTTGGTTTCCACAACAAGTGCCTTTCAAAGATGTTGTAGTTCAATTAAATTGCTCTGTAGTCCTTTGTTTTATAAAGGAGCTCTCCTATTAACTCACTGTTGAATAACTTGCAACCTCAGGCCTATCTGAATTCTACTCAGAACCACAATATCTCATTGCAGACCACTTGTTACCTTCTGAACACTCTGCAGGCTTCCACTATTGCCTTTCTGATCTCAAGTGTTACTTCCTCTACTATATATCCTGCTCGTATTCACACCAAACATTCTACCTCGAACAGCAAATGGCTGTCCATATTTCTCAAGGCACTTTCCCATCTATATTGACTAGGAGCTGGTCAAAAATGGGGAATTTTTTCCATTACAAATTTTCACAGCCCTCTGCACTTTTCCAAAGCTTTTGTGTCTGTAACTAGGCAACTAATGTCCTTGTTTTCTGTGCACCACACCTTTAAATTTCTAAAATGTGCCTGGTTAAAGAGACGCCACCCATTTTTATCATCAGTGTTGCTGAAGCCTGTACAGAAGGGACAAACACACACACTGTGTTCCTAATCTAAACACAAGTCATCCAGACACATAGTATATGCTTAGTCTTTGGATATGGGGAAAAGCAAATGCCAAGCACCAGTCATCCCACTTTGGAAATATCAGTGTGGTTGATCAGTGTAGGAGATATTAATTCATTTGAAGAAATCAAGTGATGTTAATGATGCAACGTCACGCACTTATTTTGACAGTGACATTAGAGGACACACACCCATCAGGTGGACTTGATTAACCATTTCATTTAGATGAGATTTAGATATGGTTCAGCCCTCTACTCTTAAACTCTCCTGCCTCCATCTTTATTTTACAACTTAAGAGTTTAAAAAAAAAGTACATATATGAAACTGAAGAGGGTGTATTGCAGCATAAGTGAATATAAACATAAATACAACATAATTCCTTGTGATAGAGAAAAATAATCTGGAACCTACTAAATAACCTCTTTTAAGATGCAAAAGAGACTGTGACTCTCTTAAATATCCTTGCTCAGTTTAGTGTTTTGTTGATACCTAATCTGGTACTGTAGGGGTATAGAGGGATACGATTCCCCTCATTCTGGCATTTGCATGCACCTTGCACATCACTAGTTAGTAGCTGGAGTGCGTGCTGTCCTTGCTGGTACTTTCCTGTTTGTTTCTTCATTTCCATCATCTTGAGGAACAATTTAGTTCTATTTCTGGTGAGATTCTTCATCATGCAGAACAGAGAGCATTCAGCTGCTCATGTTACTGTTGTCCTTTAAGTTTGTTTGTATATCTTTGCTGTATTTTGGATCATGTCAAGAATCTGTCAGATACACTAGCAGTGAGCAGCTGTAACATGACAGGGCACAGGCTTGCGTAACTTTGGAGGATTGCTGCTTATCCAGTATTGCGTTACATGAAAGAGAATTTTTATATGAGACCTTATTATGGTGAGGACCAGCTAATGCCAAGCACAGGCTTCTCTAACTTGCTCTTCAGTTCATTCTTGAGAGGATGGAAATTAAAGGACCTAAGTGGCTGGTGTGAAACAGTCTGACTCTCTGGCTAACCAAAAAGAAACATTTGATTCTTTTCGGGGTGGGGGTGAATATCCCTAACAAACTATCTTAGTGTTTTCACTTGAGATGAGAACTCTACAAACACATTCCTCCAAATGTTGTCTTTGTCACATGTGTGCATCTCCATGTACTTCAGTGGGCAGAATTGCATTATCTGTGGATTCTTCTAGATCTGTATCATTGAGAGTTCAGTTGTGATGGGGCAAGATTTTATGCCCAAACCAAGGAGACACTCAGACTTACCTTTAAAAAAATACCACTATTGCAGCATATGCAAACCGAGGCCTGGTCTACAATGAGGTTTTAGGTTCCCGTACAGCTGTCCAGGTGCAGCCACATAGTGGAAACACCTAGTGCAGACACCATCTCAGTTTTAGTTAGTTTCAGACAGTGACACATTGGCTGCAGTCTGAATGTAGAGGAGGTCAAAGGCCCAGATTCTGCAAGCAGCTCCCTGCAGGCTGGCTCCTTCTACTCTGCGCTCAGTGCAGGACTGGGGCCATAATGCTTTCTTCAGGAAAATGAATTTTTCCTTCCAAATTTGTAATTTTAAGATTTGATTTTTCCCCTACTGCATCTTGAAAATGTGTAGCAACCGTATGTGATCCATAAGGATTGCCAGAAACCCCGTTGTATTTGGCAATGGTATTTATTTGCCGCAGCCCACAGTTTGGGAAATCCTGTTCTAAGGGGCACCACTATGGTGGGGATGCATCATGACTGCGAGGTTCCCTCCCAAAGGTACCAGAAGATTTGACACAGATCCTTTGGTTGCTGTTGCTATCCCTGGTCTAGATCAATATTTGGGGGAAAACCCACACAGGGCACTGGAAATGTCTCGAGGTTCTCCTCAGAGTTTAAACCAGTTTATTCCTTCATTGTGTGGTTGTTTGTACCCTTGTGGAACAACCAGGGGATCCATGCCCAAGTCTCATTGTTTCCCTCCTTTCCCCTCCACCCTCTGCAAAGATCTTTAAGAAATCTCAGAGGAGCCACAGGAGGCCAGCGCCATCCATAAAAAGGGCCTGAGCTTCTGTACTTCTTCCACCTGGTCCCTCTGGAGCCTCACTGCCGAGACACACACCCATAGGTTAAGTGTTAACTTAAGTTCTTCCCTCTCCACCTCCAATGAGGGAGTACCAAGCAGGGCCGCCCAGGGGTGGGGAAGTGGGACAATTTGCCCCAGGCCACCACGAGAGTTTTTCGGGGCCCCTGGAGCGGGGTCCTTCACTCACTCCGGGGGCCCCGGAAAACTCTCGCAGGGCCCAGGCCCCCGGAGCTTCTTCCGCTCCGGGTCATCGGCGGCAATTCGGCGGCGGGGGGTCCTTCCGCTCCGGGGCGGAAGGACCTCCCACCTCCGAATTACTGCCGAAGATCCGGCACTTTGACGGCGGGTCCTGCTTCGGTGGTAATTCGGCGGCGGGGGGCCCTCGCCGCGGGTTTTCGGGGCACTTCGGCGGCGGGTCCCAGAGCAGAAGGACCCCCCGCCACCGAATTACCGCCTAAGCAGGCCCCCCCCCCAATGAAGACCCCAGGCCCCCTGCATCCTCTGGGCGGCCCTGGTACCAAGAGCATCAGTTTTTAAGGAGGCCCTGGCTTAAGGCACCAGTCTCCTTGTATAGATCAACAGCATCATGGAGAACTTACCACGGAGACCAGGAGCAGTAAATGCAGTACAGAAAATGCAGTACATGCCTCAGTCCCCAGGCTAAGATCTGCCTATTCCCTTGTCTGCACAGATGAAAGGGAGGATTTAGACCATGATTAATTCAGTCATCGTTCTTGAGTGTAACATACAATGACTCTTCAGGATAACTAGCCATATTCTCACTATACTCCCTTCTATCATCATAAAAACACATAGTCTTCTTAATCCATGTTGGCCTTTTGACTGAATATGCTTGTGTGTGGAGATGAACTGCAATGGTGTTTACTCACAATCCAGATTTCACTGTAAATCAGGCAGAACCAGAGTTCTCAGCGGAGTGGCTTGACCACAGATCTATTGACAAATACCCTTATAGTGAAGAGAACTGCGGATATTTGCCTAGTTTTAGCAAATGGCTGAGTCAGCTGCCAAATGCTCTGATCTGTGCTTCTGTAGTGTTGCTTGGTCTTAAGTATAAAGTGCCATGATTTTGATGACACCCATTTATTTTATGCCTGTTTTCACTGTACAGTGTGTCATAGTACAGTTTAGCAAAACTAACAGAGATGTTCAGAAGACCCAAGATGTCTTGATAGTTTTTATCAAATATTCTCTCCTTATACACAAAGCTGAGACTCAGAAAGGCCTTTAGCACTTTGCATTGTTCAGTAACATGCTGTGGGAAGATGCGATCTCTAACCAATTGCTTCTGTCAGAATCCCCTTTGGTTTTTCTCCATGTGTCTCCTCTATGTGATCTTTACCATGATTAAGAAAAATGTTGAAAAAAGACTTTGCTGGGTGCAATAGGGTGAGTCCTCTCCAGTTTCCACATTGAGCTAGGTTGCCCTTCTTTTGAAGTTTCACAGTGGCATTTCTGGTCCTATTTGATAGCAATTCCTGTTCTTTTCCGATTGTACTGTATATCTTCAGTAGTGCTTCAAAAGCTTTGTCCTTAGAACAGTTTAGCATTTTGGTGTTGATCTCATCACTACCTCCGGACTTTAGTTATTCTCCACCTCCTTTGATGGCTTTTTTCAGTTCTTCAATTGTAAGTGATCCAGCTTCCACTTTCATCTCAGGTATTTGTTCAGAAATGGTGTAATCTATTCATTCAACACATTCTAGCCATTAAGTCATCTGCAGAAGAGTTCATTTCCATCCCTTCTCTAGCTCTTCCTCAACGACGGATAATCTACCACATTGTCTTTGATCAGTGAATTGTTGAGGTTCTTCTTGCTGTCATCATTTAACAAAGAAATTTAACATATCTTTATCTTCGGAAGCCTTTTCTGCTAATTCACTTTTTATTGGCATGTCTCCTGTCTTGTTTGGTAGTGGTTTTCTCAAGCATTTTGTCATATAATCTTGTTTTTCATTGTTTTATATGCACCTCTTACTGCTTCGCCTGATAATTATTCAGCTTTCCAACATATTTCAAAACACCCAGTTCTTTTATATGTAGTCCTCAGGAGTGCGGGTGAGCCAACATACTGAACCAAATCCTGTTTGCCTTAAACATGGGAGTAGTGTTATTGATTTCAATGATTAGTTTTATGTTTAACCATTTTGTGTTTAATACAAGATATATACAAGCACACTGTTTTATAGCAGCTGTGATGGCATGTGATAGCTAAGGCTGCAAATCAGTTGTAATCGAAACCTTTTGTTTTCACTCAGTCAGCTTTCTGAAACTTTCATCTTTGAGGCTGAAATATGTCACGTACATAGGAGGTGTAGCAGGGATTAAAAATAGTGTTGATGCATAAGTGGTGGAAAGCAAGTATGAAAGAAAAAAGGAACAAGTTAGATGAACATGTATTTAACATTGTGAGTGGAAACTGTGTGTGCTGTCTCTGGTCCAGGACTGAATGTTGCTCATTCTATACCTAAAAATAGTGTGACTTTGTGAGGAAGCATTTTTTTATCTGGTGGATTTTACCAAACTGGTGGTCATTCAAAAACTGTTCAGAGATTTTAATGTTAGTAAGAATTCAGTTGTTGGCCAAAGAGAAAGTAGAACTGTTAAAAGTGCATGAAAAATGCAGTTTATACCATGATTCCACAATTTATTGCATAGATTGTACCATCATGTATGTACCCTTCCCATGCGTGGTTTAACATCCAGTAATGAATGGAACCATAAAGGCTACAAACACGTGCTTTATGACACTGTGGAATGGGAAATCCTGCCTTTATAATAGAATAACTCCTCTGGTAACCTGGTAGATTGTAAAACATAGACTCTTATAATTACAACAATATTATGTATATATTTTTTCTGAATTTTAGAGGTTTCCAATATTTGTCCATTTTTTTCTCTTCCTCTTCAGACCCATACAGTTGGAGCCATGTTAATAAAGCAACTTAGCTTTACAGGCTAAGAGATATAAAACATAGTACCAGTTTAAAAAAAAACAAAACTCTAAAATATTCACAAAACATTTTTTTCTGAAAAATATGCAGTATAAAACAATATATGTCTGCGGTGATATAAACTTTTTATGGGCACTCACTTGGATGATCTGCATAACTTACTCATGGATTTGCCTCTTGTGAGTAAGCGGCCATGCAGTTGATGTTAATCAAACCTTTATTCAACACCACACCCAGGGCCCGATCCAAATTCCATAGAATTCAATGGGAGTGCTTCTTTTGACTTCCAGGGGCTTTGGATCAGACCCCGAGGGAGAGACAAGCATGATGGTGTCATGTGGTTAACATGTCCAAATCAGGTAACTGTGTGCAGTGTCCTCTGATGCACTTAACTGAAAATCAAGCATACATTGTTCATTTATCAGGTAGAATTGCACATGCTAGGGGTCAGACAAATAAGTTCTTTAACTAAATGCAGTAAAAAATGCTACCTTGGTTACTATTTTTATTATAATATGAAAATCATTCAGTACTCTTCAATTAATAATTAACAGAATGATTTAAAAGACTGAATATAATTTTAAATAATATTTGGACATTTTTAAAATGTCTTGAAATCCAAGCACATCCACAAGCAGTAGTCTGCAAAGTACATCCTTGCAGTACATTTGCTTTGAAACCAAGGTATTTGTGTTTAATACTGTGGTGTGTGTTACAATCTGAATACAGTTGTGAGCCAGAGTACTGCTGCTGCTGTGTTAGAGGTAACCCTCTCTCAGCCCCACAAGCTATAACAGCCTTAAAGTGAAGATTAACTGTGTCTTAAATTAGCCTTGATTCTATTAACTGCCCCTCCTCTTTCATGTTCTGGAAAGGGATATGGGGAAGGAATGTCATAATGTTTCTCTATTCTCTGACAAGCCTTTCAGTATCCCTGTCAAAGATCATTTAAAATTGAATTGAAATAATCAGAAATGATGTGCCTATGTGAAAAATACTTGGCGACTTCCATTCTGTCAGATAAAGGTATGCTAATGAGTTTTAAATCCTGAGTTAGGAATGATTCTTATCAAGCAAGCAACAGTAGTTCATTCTAAATTATTAAGATAAGAAATGAGACATTTATAAGTAGTTTCCATGGCTTGTTTCTAAATATATAAAATAAAAATTGCTGTCTCTAGCTAACTTAATATAAATTTTGGTTGGGTTTTATATGAAGCAATGCATCATTCACTGTAGGTGGTCTGCCCTATATGCGCCGCTTTGTAATCAAATGCATCAACTTAGCATCTTTCTTTTTCTTTCTTTCTTTCTTAAAAAGGTTATACTATGCAGGTATTCTCTTCAGAACTTGGTAAACAATATTCCCTAATAATTAGCTTTCTTTGTCAGTGAATCATCTTGTTATTTTGCATCCACTAAAGACTAATATCCTTCAACAGTGTCACTTTATCATGTCTGATAATCGTAATTATTGAAGGGAATGATCTGTATAAATTTCATGCCCAGTAACAGTATCATTGTTTGTGCGGCTTATTTGTCACTGTACGTAGCCAGGTAGCCTTTTGTTTGTTTCATTCAATATTTGGGGGCTTTTTTAAAAATAAAATCATTAAAGTTTATTATATTCTTGATGCTTCAAAAGCTATAATTAGCTGTCACTTGGAAAGTGTTTCATACAAGACCTTCATCTGCTTATCATTTATTTTTTTATTTTTCACTAAGAGCAATGTACAGTAATAAGCTTTCTTCTGTAAATTACAAAATCTGGTCCGGTATAGGAGGGCGTCTTGAATGAAGACTCCAGGGCTGGGCATGATGTTTTATTACAGTGGTAGTATTTGATCCATGAAAAACAGTTTGCCTATTACCATCAGATGGTAAGGGATGGAAGATATGAACGGTGACATAACTGTATGTCATTAGAGGCACTTCTAGCCTTGCCAAAATTCATTAACATTTTAGAGATCAGAATTAATCTGTGGGAGGAACTGAAGGGAATGAGTTATGCAGTGCCTAAGATGTGTCCAGTCGTAAGTATTGTGCTTGAAGAATGGGAGTCAGAGAAGCTTAGAACTTCATGTTAAGTGGTTTGAAAAATAATGCTGGAGAGCAGCATTAAATTAAACTTCAATTATTTTAGAGAGCACATTTGGTATTAAACTTATGTTTTGTATCAGAACATGAAAATATGCCTTAATTGTTTTCATCCTAGCACAAATATTCTTCGATGCAATGCTGTATAAATAATGTATATGCTCATGGGAGCAAGGAATATGCTGCTCATCAGACAATGTCAACTTAGATGAATCCTGTCCGGTAAGCTGTAGTTTAAATGTGAGCAGTAAAACCACTATTGACATGTGGCACAACTGACTGAAATGTCAATAGTTATAAAAAGAGTATTTCATAACGCAGAATAATTGATTAGTTTGCTTGACTGGACAGAAACATCTATTTTCCAATGAAAGCAAAATAATTTCCATATTTGTTCTCAGAGCACTAACAGCAGAGAAAGCTGATTTGTCCAAATGAAGCCTCGAAAATAAGGAGAGTTTTTGTCACATATAATGGCTGGATGGATAAGGCATGACTTGAGGGAATCAAAACAGTGGCATAGAGTTTAGATTAAATTTGCCCAAACTGGAAAGAAGCGAGAAGGCAAATATTGTGTATTTAGGGGTAGATTCTGTAGCCTTTACTCACCTGAGTAGTCTCAGTGAGACAACTGAGAGTAAGTGCTACTCATTGTGGGCAAAGAAAAATTGCACAATCAGGTCCTTCCTTGTTTTTATTCAGAGTTCTTTCCAGCTGCGCCTATGTAATTCTCTAGGCACATTGAATTGAAGATACAATTTTGAAATATATCAATGTTGAAGACAGATATATTAAAAAATCTCAGTTTCAAAGCAGATGCCCTCTGCTCAGTCCCACTTCCCACCACCCGCAGCATTCCCTTTCGTCTATGGAAAAACAAGTGGCTGGTACCATAACTAAAGGTAAGGATATGTTTTGCTGTTAGCTCTCTCCCATTGAAAGGAAATGTTACATCCAGCATCTCAGGTAATTGCAACTCCTATATTACTATATGAGGAAAGAAGTGGTCTCTCAAGCTGCCAAGACTTGAATCTTCTTGGCTTTGCAGATCAAAACCAACTCCTTGAACTTCAGTCGCTAGCCAGTGCAGATGATAGAGCACTGCAATGATGTGCTCTTGGAGAGAAATGCTACTTAATCATTGGGCTTCTGGATTTCAAACTAGATGCCTGAATAGCCTGAAGATGTACCACTATGTAACCTAACCATGAAGTGCCAAGCTATACTGAGGACCACATTCAACTATAAGATGTAATCTCTTTGCCAAGGACAGATGATAAAAAGCATGCTGAGCAATTGCTTCTACGGAAACAGCTAGGGACCAGTAACGCCCTTGTCTGTGACCCATGGAATAAAATGGCAGGCGGGCTCCATCAAGTGATACTACTGATATAATTTCTACCATTGCCTCCCTGCTCTATGTACGTTATCTCAGTCTTGTCTAATGAATGCTCATCCAGATCTCATTCTCTGTTACACGTAGCACAGGCAGGTTTGTAAATATAGACCTGAATGTCACTGGTGTTCTGAAGACACTGTAACCAGATGTCACTTCCTCTCTAACCCTCTTCATTCCAATACATGTGTTGAAAAAAAGGGATAACCACACAGAACCCTGTGCTGTACCCTATGCTAGAGAGTACAGTTCTCCAGTATTACTCTGGGATCTCTCAGAAAGAAGGGGACAGAGGCACTCAAACAACTCCAGAGACTCGTGCTAGGAGTCCAGATACATTATAGACATGCTGATGTCTTTTCAGCATGGATACTTATTTTCATCCATCATTGGGAAGAATGCTGATAGATAATCAACCAACATTATCAGAGTTGTTTCCATACTATAGCCATGCCTCAAACCAAGGTGGCTAGAGTCAAAAGCACTTGAAAATTCCAGGAAGTTCTGGAATTGCTTCACTACAATCTACTCAACTTTCCTTCAAAGAGTGATCTTTGAGGCAGAGTGCTTTTTTCGAGAGACAGTCTGGGTCAACAGGTGACTCCAGGAAAAAGGGTCTAACAATTGTTTCTTTGACGGAAGCCAGGATCTTGCCATTTCTTATGGAGAAATCAACAATCAACTCCAACAATAGACCTCTCCAATTCTCCACAAGCAGCACAGGTCATGTGATTGTTGAGATGATGTGTAATTGTGAGTGAAGGGAGGTGATCCAGTTGCTGGTACGGGTGAGCAATCTACAAGATAATATTTAAAATGTGGTTGACTTCAGAACCACAGCAGAGAAACACTGTGAGCTCAAGCAAGGACTCTGCAGTGCAGCAGAGTGACCAATACTAGTTGCATCTTAACCCCAGCCTAGGGCTTTCATATATCTTATCAAATGCATCTTGATACATTTGTTGGTAATCTCTCTATAATTTCATGGTCTGATATGCATTCAGTGACCACTGATCAGTCATAATCTTAACCTCACTATACTTTGGAATTAAAGTGATTAGGAAGACATCTTACATTTGGAGACACAGCAAACGTGTGATGTCCTTTCAATGGTTTTCAAGGTTGGAGGAGTTTGGGTGACAATAAATTTGACTGGATCTTTCAAACCTTTCACTGCCAACATCATATCTAGCTGATTATAATGATAATGACTTTGTAGACTTACATTTCATCTAGAAACATTCCAACGCATTTGCAAACTCCGTGTATGTCTATTTTATTTCACCAACCGCAGAACTGTAGCAGCTGTTTAACAGAGCACAGCAACAATGAAATAGTTCAAGAAAGGAAGTGAATAACAATGTACCTCAATAAAAATAGTGGGGGAGTTCACAAAATGGCTTGATTGTGACATATAGCCAGTCTCACATTGGGAGTGGTATAAAAGCACACTGCACCAATAAGAACTCTGGGACATGCTGTGTTTGAAGCAAGGTAGTATGGCAGTTTAGGAGTACTAGTGTCCATTATAAATAACAGCAAAAGAGGTACCTGAGCTGGGATGACCAATGCTATATTCAGCTTCACTGATTAACTGCTTGTAGTGCTGCAAATAAATCAGTTGAGTTAAAATGTTAGCAAAAGCTGCAGAGAAATTAATCTTGAGATTTAGGGACTATCATTCTCCCTCCATGTATATAGTGTATAGCAGGGGTTCTCAACCTTTTTCTTTCTGAACCCCCCTTCCCCCTCCAACATGCTGTAAAAACTCCACAGCTCATCAGTGCCACAACAATTGTTTCTCTGCATATAAAACCAGAGCCGGCATTAGGGGGTAGCAATTGCCCAGAGTATCAAGCCACAGGGGGGCCCGCATAACTAAGCTGTTCAGGCTTTGGCTTCAGGCCCTGGGTGGTGGGGCTCAGGGAGTGGGGGCTTTTGTTTTCTGCCCTGGGCCCCAGTGAGTCTAATGCCAGCCCTACTTGGCAGACCCCCTAGAATCTGCTTGCAGCCCACCAGGGGGCCTCAGACCCCTGGTTGAGAACTGCTGGTGTATAGGAATAGGATAGTGTCCCTTTAAATAGTGAGCACCACTAGGGGGCTAACAACTGAGACCAGCAGTGTAGCAAGGCATTCTATGTGTGTATATGTAATAAACATGTTTATTTGGACTCCACTGGGACCATGGTTTGTTTTTTGTCCATATAATTATTGCTGTGTGAGGAGTAAAAGACATAAGAAAGTGGATTTCCAATGTTTGAGATTAGTTATACATTATAGTGGTTGCCAGAATTCTCTGTACTAAACTCTTAATCTACCAGTATTCTGCCAGTGTTTATCTCCAGAAACTGCTTATATTTACCCTTCATTAGTAGTAGCCCTTCCTCAAAGTTTTGGCCAAAAGTGGTTAGGTTTAGGCTTAGGCTTAAAAATGGGGAAACAATGTTTGTAAAAGTTTGCCATTTCAAATTGTTTCCAATTCACTAGTAGAAAGAAGCCCATTTTTGCCCAATTTTTGGATACTTTTATGAAATGTTATTTTTTTTATTTTTATCAATCTGTTTTGAAATCACTGAAGTTTTTAATTTACTGAAGACCTCTTTTTCTTACTAATAACTGGGTTTTCAATAAACTAATAATTTTGTTAATCATTAATAAAAATACATGAAAACCAAAGAAAAATGAAAAAATAAAATTCAGGTCACCAATTTGTGATGAAAGCTTCAGGCTATTTTTTCAATAAAAAAATTTTCATAAGAAAAAGTTAGCTCTAGGTGACTTTTAAACACAGTCCATAAATTTTTTCTCTGCTGACATCCAAAAATACATAGATCTGGGGCCATTTTATTTAATGTTGTTTATACCACACTCATTCTGGAATAAACAAGGTTATCATCTAAATGTAACAGAGGCAGCATGCAGTAATTTGATTACAAGAGGATTTACATACTGTAATATAGATAGCTATGCTATAGAATTTAGTAAATGGATCTCCCAATGATTTACAGATATTAGCTTCTTAACACCCCTGTGTGGTAGATATTATACTTAGTTCACATATGGATAAAATGAGGCACAGGAAAGTTAAAGGCCAGGTTGTGGCTGGCCACTGCTCAGGCGCACAAGAGAAGGTCAGGTTGTAAATGGGTATCTACTATGGAAGGTCCAGACTCAGTTATGCTCCTTCCTTGCTCCCTTTACAGCACACACCACCCCAGAAGTGGTTAGTTTCAAAAAAGGGGTCATGTTACTTCTCTTGAAGGCACGTGCTGATGAATATATACATCTTTAGGGTACCAGCAATGGTTGAGGGAGAGTCACTCCTGAGCTCGACCTAATTGATAAAGCTACACGCCACCCACAGAGCAACAGCTGAGTTCCAAGTGACCTGTACACTTGTATACCATAAGTGGGAGGGATGAGAATAGAGCCCAAGAGTTGTGATCCACAGTCTCCCTCCTTATCTCCTCCATCCTCTCCTCCCAGTCTTTTGTGTAAACCATATACAGGATCATTAATGTGGTCTCAATACCTTCATGTGGCCGTTGGATCCATAAACAAATGAATGAATTACATCTAATCATATGTGTCATTTCTCCTGTCTGACAAATGTATGGATATTTACAATATTTTAATCTTAATATTTATTAATATTCATCAAGTAGTACATAATCCAAGCATAATGTAATGTAAGTTTCTGATACCTGAAAAGTGTTCTTCATATTACTTAATTGATTCAGGTTTGAGACATTGCTTATACGAAAAAGTGAGAATACATTCTGGTCAAGTAAACTGTAATGCTGAGTTAACTGTTATATGACTGTCACTGTGAGAACAGGATATGAAAAATGACAGCAAATAAGGTATTTCTCTTGCTATTCATATGTTGACTAAATTCATGTAATGCTCTGTACAATTACTGTAATACTCTTGGTTAAAAAACAGAAGTCCGTTTTGGATTGGATGATCAGAATGAGGCATCTGGAAAACACAAAGGTAATTGGATATGTGTGTAGGTTAAACACTGACTATGTAGGCTAGAAAAACAGAATTTTGAAGATGGTTTTAGATGGGAATTTCATATGAAAGTATAGAATACAGTGGGGAAAAAAAGTATTTTTCCCTCAGGGGTGTGGTACTGACATTCTAAAGCTTTAAGATATAAAGACAGCTATTATATTCATCATTTAAAATGGCTAATGGCTAACCTTCTGTAAATATATGAAGCAAATATTGCAAAATGTAGGAATCAAAATTTGTGTTGACTACTTATTACTGGAGCCATTTAGTACATCAGATGTCATTGCAGATTATCAGTTTCATTTCAGTTGGACTGGAAATAAATACAGATCAGTAATAATGTAAGGTTATGTACCTTAAGGTTAAATATTTGACAACCAGACTGGTGCTAATGGACTATGACATTTTTCAAGCCTAGGTCTGACATTACTTGTTGTGTCAGAATGAAATGTTTGTCTAACTCTACATTACAATACATGAAGACATCTTTCTTTCTTTCTTTCTTTCTTTCTTTCTTTCTTTCTTTCTTTCTTTCTTTCTTTCTACACTTTGTTATCCTAGTACATCTAAATTTCAAAGTGTGGGGGCATCAAACAACTGACCCAAATGTAAAAGAAACATTTTCCAGCATCTGAAAAGTTATAAACAACATAGTAACAGAATTTGATCCAGTCCAACATATCTTGTATGATTTCTGTTCAGTGTATCATGAGTTAAACATGTGTTTTATAGGTGAAGTACTATGAAGAACAACATAATTTGGGGTGGCATTCTTCCATCCTTGCTCATTGAGTAGTACCTTATTCTGCTTGTTGAAAAGTAAGGCTCTACTTAATGAAAGTAAGGATGGCAAAATGGATCAAATGATGTATGCCAAAGATAGGAAACCTAATTCTAGCATCACTGTATCAGTCTGGTTCTTCTAGTTATGATTTTTTTAAACAATAAAGATATAAAAAGTCAAAACATTGCATTAATGTGTCTTGAATGGCCAAGCTGATAAATGGCTAGGTATACCTGAGTGGCTTATAATCACATGTAAAGAATACCATAATGTATTGTGCCCTTTATTAAAATATATAATAATCCATTATGGAACATTTACTAAAGTATGATGTGTATACCTTCATCTCTTAAATGTTCTCTCAAATGTAGGTCTTTATTTCAAACATTTAGATGTTCCCTTTGCCCCTCATCTGTCTTTATGTAATTTTTTAAGCTTATGTGCTAGCTTCATTATTAAAGAGACAAGGTGGGTGAAGTAATACCTTTTACTGGACCAACTTCTGTTGGTGAGGGAGACAAGCACTCTATGTAGCAGGAAAGCTTGTCTCTCTCACCAACAGAATGTGGTTCAATAAAAGATATTACCTCATCCACCTTGTCTCTGTAATATCCTGGGACACACACAGCTACAACACCACTGCAGATAGCTTCATTATTGTCATTGTTCTTCTGTTATATACATTATAGTGCAGGGGTGGGAAAACTTTTTGGCCTGAGGGCCACGTCTGGGAATAGAAATTGTATGGATTGTATGAATGAAATTGTATGAATGCTCACAAAATTGGGGTTGGGGTGCAGGAGGTGGTGAGGACTCTGGTTGGGGGTGTGGGCTCTGGAGTGGGGGTGGGGCTGAGGAGTTTGGAGTGTCAGAGGGTGCTCTGGGCTGGGACTGAGGGGTTTGGAGGCCGGGAAGGGGATCAGGGCTGTGGCAGGGGTGCAGGAAGGGATGCAGGTTCCGGCTGGGGGTGCGGGCTCTGGGGTGAGGCTAGGGATGAGGGGCTTGGGGTGCAGGAGGGTGCTCCAGGCTGGGATCGAGGGATTTGGAGAGTGGGAGGGGGATCAGAGCTGGTGCAGGGGATTGGGGCTTGGGGAGAGGCTCAGGGGTGCAGGCTCCAAGCAGCGCTTACCTCAAGCAGCTCCTGGAAGCCGTGCCATGTCCC
The DNA here is from genome assembly GCF_016161935.1 of Mauremys reevesii. Taxonomy (NCBI): domain Eukaryota; kingdom Metazoa; phylum Chordata; order Testudines; family Geoemydidae; genus Mauremys; species Mauremys reevesii. The sequence goes on along the minus strand of NC_052632.1, from coordinate 31,123,250 downwards.
TTCTCCCAGCTCCTACACGGAGGCGCAGCCAGGTGGCTCAGCACGCTGCCCCATCAACAGGCACCGCCCCTGCAGCTCCTATTGGAGTGTTTCAGGGAGCCATTGGAGCATGTAGGAGCCAAGCAGGTCCATGCCTCGGCTTCCGGGAGCCGTGTGGAGTGGCCCCCAACCCTGTGCCCTGGCTAGAGCGCCAGAGCGGCCCCCAACCCAGCACTCTGGCTCTCCAGCCAGAGTGAGGCTCAGCCACACAGTGCAGCCCCTGACCCAGCACCCCACCTGGAGCACCAAAGTGGGGCAAGCCCTAGACCCCATTCCCCAGAGGGAGTTCACAGGTCGGCTTAGGCCCGTGGGCTGTAGTTTGCCCACCCCTGTTATAGTGTATCTATGCACTACTTTACTCTTATTTTGGGAATTTCTCTGCTCCCATTACTAGGGCAAGATTAGGCAAAATGAACGTTCTTGCTAATACAATTTTCCTCAGAATGTACTTGAATAAGTTGAATTTGTGTGTGTCTAGAGTGTACATATCAAAGCTGCAAAATTTAAATTTAATGCGAACAGATAAACAGTATGGTGACAGCTATTGCTATCCAGAATATTGAAAACATCCAATGATAGAATTATGCTTCATCCATTTTACCGTAAATTCTGAGGGAATAGTGAACCCATCATAGAATATACTTAAAATGGAAATGTTCAGTTAGATCAACTTCTAAATCAATAACTAATAAATCTTTAGTTTTGTCATGCTGTGACCTATTCTTAATATAAGATGGTATTTTTCAGTTCAAAATACAATCCTTCGGAAAAGTGTAAACAGGAACAGAGATCAAGGGAAAAGCAGTGCAAGCTGCATTTTGCTTGGAAGTACACCACCAGGTACTCAGATGTGATGTTTTTTAATGTAGTTTTGTTCAATTATGTATGTGCTTGCCACAACTGACAACACAGACCCTATATTGAGAACATCTGCCCTTCATTGAATCACAACCTAATAATTGCTGCTTTTAATTTCCAATAAGGCCAGGTGAGGGAAAGAAAGGCCATTTTCCCTCCATCAGTGTCTTGGTTTAACACTACAGCACTTAAGTTTCACAAAGGGGAGAGAGGGTTAGAGGTCTGAAAATCCTCTGTACTGCCCCTGCGTTGATGATCAGCATTCAGGGTAATGCCAAAGTGGCTCGTTTGGAAGCTATTCGCAGGAGACACTAGCATATTCAAGTATCAGAGGGGTAAGCCTTGTTAGTCTGTATCCACAAAAACAAGGAGGAGGCCGGTGCCACCTTAAAGACTAACACATTTATTTGGGCATAAGCTTTCATGAGTAAAAAAAACCCGTTCTTCAGCTGCATGGAGTGAAAATTACAGATCCAGGTACCATGCAGCTGAAGAACTGGGTTTTTTTTTACTCATGAAAGCTTATCCCCAAATAAATTTGTTAATTTTTAAGGTGCCACTGGCCCCCTCCTTGTTTTAGCGCATTCAGTGCGATGTAACCTGGCCTGAAAGGGCGCTCGCCACAGCCCTTCTCTTATGCGCCTCCCGCAAAGCAGCCCTAATCCCTGTATAGACTCTTTCGTGGCAGACGGAGAGTCCAGCTCTGACCCGTGGCCGGTCAGTGGTGGGGGGTGGGTTTGCGCGGGCGGCTTGTTTTAGCGCAGGGCAGGGCTCCCTGCTGCTGGCGTGCATGGGGCGAGCTGGCTGTGCAGGCGCGCGGCTCGCTCGCTGCCCGCCGGCTGCTGGAGTTGGAGAGCCCGGAGCGCTCGCGCTCCGGGTGTTTTCGGGCAGGGGGAGGGGGCCGGGCGCGCGGCGGCCGTTGGCGATGGAGCGAGCCCCAGAGAGCCCCCGCGCGCCGCCGCGGCAGCCCAGCGGGCCCCGTCCCGAGGAGGCGGCGGCGCTGCCGCCTCTCTGCCTGTGACTGGCCGGCGGCGCTGCCGCTCAGCCCCGGCAGGGCGGGGAGGAGGCGAGCGGTGTAAACAAGGAGAGAGGGAGGCTGGCTCGATGTCAGCGGGTCACATGGAGTCTCATATGGGGCCGGGGAAGGAGGCGGTGGCGGGCTGTCAGCTGGCAGGCGGCAGATGCTGCTGAGGCGGTGGTACAAGGAGAGGGGCCCGGCCAGCGCGCACCCAGCCCATCCCGCCCGCCCTCGGTGCTCTGCTCCCCGCCGCGTCGCCCTGACAAATGATGTGTTTTGTGATCGCCGCGATGAAAGGTAGGCGCCGCGCGGGGATGGGCGCTCGCCCCGCCGGGGAGCGGGGCGCACGGGGCCGGCCGGCGAGCGGGTGTGCTGGGGGATCGGGGCGGGGAGTGCCACGGGCAGCTCTCAGGTGCTCGAGTTGCTTGTGACTTGTTCCCCTTCCCGAGGCTTTGCCGAGGCTTGGGTGGCTGAGGGGGGGAGTTGGTGGGGCTAGTCCCGTGCCCGGAGAGCGCTGCTCGGCGCGGCGATCCCGTGGCTGGCTCCTCAGGGGTGACTGTCCTGGGGAGCTGGTGCTGCTTCACCGTGCCCCCCTGACCCCCCAGGCCCGCGCACCAGACCTTGCTGAGAGTTCAGCTTGGCGTCTCCCTCGCGGAACGCAGTTGCGATCGCTGCTGCCCCCCCACCCCCAGCCCGGGCAGTCTGCAGATTCCGGGTTGCTGCGGCGGGTCTATCCCCGAGCGCCTGCCCTGCTTCTGGACTGGCTCGGCAGTTCCCTTTCTCGGCGAGGGGGACCCATCTGGGCCAGCTACTGCAGAGCAGCGGCTATTTCTTATTAATCCTTACAGCTGAAGTAGCTCACACCTGGAGTGTGTCATCTACCACTTCTTTTGGTGGTTGCTTTTGGTTTGATTTAGAGCTAATCAAGTAGTGAAAGTGACCAGGCACGTGCGGAGAGGTTCCCTTTTTGTTTTTGCCCAGACCAGCTGTGTGCTTAGAGAACTGTACTTTATACTTTTACATAAAAGTTGGAGGATAAGAGAGAGCTTATCTGTCCACATGATTTGCAGAGGGAGAGGTTATGATTAACATGGTTGGGATTGCATAAAGCAGAGACGTGCTGCATAATCCTAATAAAATCTCTCTCTAAAATTTACAGTAAAACATACTTCTGATAGAAAGGAAGAGAGTGTGTGGTGTCCTGTGGACAGTTTGTGTGGGTAAAAATGACAGGCTGAAAAAGCTGTACATTTTTAATGAGGTTTTGGTTTGAAAGGAAAAGTGAGCATTATGAAATGACACTTGAAAATCTGACACTTTCTCTGCTTTCAAATCCCAGTCCTTTCTGAGGGACAATGAAGGATTGGGGAGAGTCAGAGGAAGTTTTTTTTTATGAGAAATCAAAAGTTTAAAGGTATGTTTTCAAATAATTTGTGGTGTTTTCTAATATAATGGGATCCACAGATAAACTATGCACTGCAGCATATTTTTAAATCAAGAAAACAGTAAAAAGCACATATCTAAACATTGTAGCAGTTCTATTTAACTAGTACCTTCTTTCTCTGTAATCCAGTCTTTGTAAATTTATTAATTGAGTTTCCCAATTAAAAATACTAAGCCTTTTTTTTTGTACACAGATCTCATTTAAAAAGGAACTATTTGAAATTGAATATTTAATGATGATCCTACTAGAGACTGAAATGTATGTTTGGTTGTGTCTTTTACTTTGCAAATGCACTAAGTGAAAGACACCAGTGTGCAGTGGAAGCATGATAATTTACAGTTGTTAAGCTTCTGACTCTCTTTTTAACAGAGAAGACTAGGTGAATAGAAAGAGAGTACTATCCATTAATCATTAGCATCTCTAAATTAGGTTGTCAATAGACTAACCAGGTTGATCCAAAATATTTGTTTCTGTGACAAAAATAGCATAATTTGAGAGTGATTTATAGGGAATTATAACAACTCTTCAAAACTCTACAAGTTGTACTGACAAAATACTGTTTTTAGGTATCCCTCTGCAAACATGTAACCAAATAGGAAAAACTGAATGTATACTGAGGAATATATCTTTAGGATGTAAATCACTTAAGAATGCTTTTGGAAGAAACATAATGGAACATTGTAAGATAACAGTAAGATGATTTAAAAAAACTCAGCATCTGAACTCCAAAGTTATCTACTTCCCTGGTTTTGGGGCTTCATTGAGCCATTTTCCATATAGATGTAAAACTGTTAAAGCTTAGCTTTTGTGCTTACAGAATGTGGTTATAAAATGGTTTTATTTCATAACTATTTGGGTTGATGTTTGCTCTTTTTGTAATGTGAGGCATATTATTTCTCTGGTAAGTTTAATTGAAAGTTCACACTAATCTTTTATCTATCAATAAGTGTATTCATTACTTTAACAGTTTTTCACTAGTGACTTTTGTATGGTTTGTTGGATAAGCTTCAATAATAGGAAATGTATTTTAATATTACTCTCTTTTGGTATTGAAGGTTTCAGTGTACAGAGGTATTTTGCTTTTGTGATGCTATTACCAAAGTAGTGTTCCACATTAACAGTGACAAATAGATTCATCAAAATCACCATTTTTTTTTCCTTCCAAAGCCCATAGCTCTTGCCTACACATTTATCTTGGGTGACCTCTGGCTGCCATGAAATAATAGATCCACAGTATTGTGCTTTAAGAGAAGTAGACCAGAAGCACTGGGAATACAGTTTTTGTGTGAGCTCAAATGCACATGGGAGAAACAGAATAAGTCTAGGTGATTAGAATATTTTATTTATTCCTGATGCTGTAATAGCACTTTGGAGGTATGTGATCATTTATAGTTGCTGTGAAGTTAAGGTGAAGAAAATGATGGTTTGTGGGAGAATGTGAAATGTTACAAATTTCTGTACCAGATTTTTTTAAAAGTGACGCAGAAACATATTAAATTCTTCCCTCTGTTCTTCAATTCTGATTACTCAAATTGACTTCATACGAAAAGAATTGTGTGATTGTATTTTTCATGCAAAACAAATGCTCTGTCAAACATAATTTATTTCATTCTGAAATATACAGAGATTTCTAATGTGTGTGTATATAGGGATTTGAAAGAATTAAAGAATATGGTTAACCGTCAGCATGTTGATAGCTACACTGGTACATTCAAAGAAGTGGTAAGCCAAGGCACAGCCAATGAAAAGGGGATGGATTATGTCAGTAAGACAGGTTGCCCTATATGAAATATAACTTTCTGTTTTCAGCTTGAGGGGAAAACTTTCTATTTTTGGAAATAAGCAGTTGTGAAACATTTCTGTCCATGATGTTAGAGGAAATATTTTGTGGATTGACTTTTTTTTTTTTTACTTGTTTATGCATCTCCACAAACTTGTAAAAGTTGATTAAGGAAATCTTGTGTTGTATGAATATACTCAGGCTATATTTTTTTTTATTTAAGTGCAGTTTTAAGTGTTCATCTTATACCTCTGTTTAAAAAAAGAAATAAGACATGCTTTTCCTAAGTAGATTAATCCTCGGGTGAATCTGAATATTTGTTGTTCCTGATCCTATGCACATTAGCATTTTGCCGTTGACTTGACCGGGAGCAGGACTCAGTAAAATACTCTGCACCAGATTAAAAACTCTCATTGACAAAATGTCATAACTAGGAATGGGTCCAAGCCACCTGTGCTGAATTTGGCTTTTACAGCCACTTTGGGATAACTTTGTACAAGTGAAAATGACTATCTGCGGTGCAGGGCGGTGGTGAATCAGGCCCATGGTTAATGGGAGTTTAGAGTGCTAGTATGCCAGTGAAAGTGCTTAGCTGGTAGTATCATCAGGCCCCTACATAGTAGGGTTCTGCATGCTGGACAAATTAGTATAGCTTCAGTAAAAACGACCCTAGAAGTATCTTACTAGGTTTGGGTTGGAGATTCACAAATAGAGGATCCTAAAGGTATGTGGGACATTAAGTGTATAATTTTTCCAACTTCTTTGTATTGGACATATATTTATTAGTAACAAAACACTGAAGCACTTCATATAAATTATTGGTACAGACTTTTACTGTTCAGGCAGAAAAAATACAAAGCAGAATTTTAAACAAACAAGCAAAAACTCCTGGATTAAATCGGTTGTAATATTGTTAGAAATCAAATAAGTGTTAAGAGTTCATGGTTTAACCATGGAAAGATATGGCTCTGATTTTGGGTGGCTTATATATATAGGTTATATCTTTGAGCGTGTGTACTGTTAGTGATTTTAAAGTATTATCCATTTAAATAAATATGTTTATTGAAGACCTGTGGGTTTCCTTATTAGTGCCAATGTTTGTTTTTGTTTAATGACTGCCTGTCGTAGCACAATCTGTGTATATTTGTTGACAGGATCTTAGTGTTCCCTGATCTTCCTTTGCTTCTGCTGACTACAATACCCTTTGTTTCACAAGATTGGACCTAACAGGCTTGCTGAACTGATCATTGTGGTTGAGCTTTCCTGAAGCTATCGAGTCTGACCTCTTGAGAAGTTCTCGATCACATCTGTTGGTATTGACCTACTGACTATGAGGCCTTTCTTGAAGGAGGATGGGTTCTTTGCTAGTAAACTACTATGTACGAGTTAATTTTAGATTTTTACACCTGTTTTAACTTGCTATGCAACTTTACTGCTGATGGAAAGTCAAAGCCTGCTCTAGCGAGCACTCTAATACAGAACTCCTTTTGACATCAGTAGGAGTGCCACATGTGGAGGGGTGGCAGGATCAGGCCCATGGAATTGGCAGCTGAGAGTTTTATTTGTTTTCTTGAAATATTAATGAATATAGATGTTCTGATGGATCTTCATTTACCTAAGTCAACATACTTGTTATATTATGTTGGCAGTGCCAGACTGATCTTGAGGTTTGTCCTTTACATTTCATTTTTGGGCTCTCTGAAAGACTATAGGAGTTTTCCAATAAAAGCTGGTGATGGTGAAATCTGTATTGTGCCTGATTTTGTGTAAAATTCATAGAAGGCATCTTGCACCATACAAATCTCACTTGAGAACTGATCCCACAAGGTGCAGAGCATCCTAGGCTCCTGTTGACGTCGACGTCAACGGCAATTGCAGGCGCTGATCTTCTTGCAGGATCAGTCTCTTGAATGATAAAAACATTAGCCTGTTTAAACTGGCTGACAACAGAAAGACAATATGCCATTTTAAAAATAATGATTTGGGGATTGTTCTGAACGTTCAGAATGAAATCCAGCCTATTTATGGGGAATCTGTGCAAGGACCTCCATGCTGCACAAACATCAACGAATGATGTCATTCAGCATGGGCAGGGAGGTGGGAATGCAGGGGCCATGCACTAAAGCATCTTGGAGGTGGTCTACATGCCAACTCAGTATGCCAGCTCAGAGGACAACTTGGAGGCAAGCTCATGTAGTAAATCCAGTGGCCTGGTATGGAGTTGGTGAGAACTGCTACTGCAGCATGTAGTGCAGGGAACTGGTCACAAAGAAACTGCAGTTTAGCCTTGTTGCCTGGCCTTAGGGTAGATAGGTGAGTATCTGTTTGTATTATTATTTTATTTGTATTGCAGTAGTGCCTAAATACACTTACAATATCAGTTTTCATTTCTCATTCTCCCCTCATCCCCCCCCCATACAAGACTTCCATATAGAATCATATTTCTCAGGCTTTATGTATTATTTGAAAAATTCACCTTTGGAGTTTTAAATCCTCTCTCTGGGAGTGTTGGGTATATTACCAGCAATATAGTATTGGAAATGTTCATTGTTGTATGTTAATTGAGTATATAACAAGTGTGTTAATGTAATGTCAAGTGTTTCATTGTTACTACCAGCGAGAATTCTTATTTTTCCTTTTCCATATGGATGTGTTTGTTTAAAAAATAGGATTTTTTTCATAAAATAAAAAAGAATCAAACTGCATTAAGGAGAACATGGCTACTCGTTGTCTCTTTCTCCAGTAGGTAAATGCAGCTCTGTTCTTCTGTGACTTTGTAAATTACCTAGCTAGTGTTAGAGACACTTGGGATGCAGTATGTTCTTCCTTTTCAGTCTCATGAGAGAAGCTTTTGTAGGCTGCAAAATAACTCACATGTGCCAGGCAAGCTCCTGGAAATAATTAGTTAAATTATTACAAGAGCAGTCAGTCTAGTTGCGTTTTAAAAAAAAAAAAAATCTTTTGCTCATCTTCATTTGCAGTGAGAGCAGAACTTAAATATTCACCTTTCTCCTATTTATCTTCCAGTTGTAATTTGTAATTACAGCTGATAATTCCAGAGATCAAGCAAGTGGCTAATTTTCTCCTTTCATGATTTGGCTTTTCTTTGAGGGCTGATATCTAAGGACTGAGGGACCTGCACATACTGATGGTGCTGAACTGTTGCCTTTTTAAGTTCTGGTTTTAATTTTTTAATTTTAAAACAATTAGAAACTGTCAGTTTGGATATATTTGGGCCTCAAATAGTGTCAAGTGAGATGTTTACATGGTCCTCATGTTGGGGCAGACTTCCTTAGGTACATCTCACCACGAAGAGTCATGTTATCAGACTAAAAGGTGAATGTATTGCATGCCAGCCTCTGCTTAAACACAGGACTAAAAAGATAAGTAAAACATCTTCTTAGGATGTCTAGCAAGGGGGCTGGTGTTCTCTTCTACTATGCCGTGTTTGAAAGGGGTCCTTAACTGATGTTAATAAATGCTACAGTCTGCTTTATTTTCTTCCTTTGTGCTACAGAAAGATCAGCAGAAATTAGTTTGGGGTGCTCTGTATAGTTGCTGCTTTTGTCCCTAAAATCTAACCCTTGGATTTAGATACTAAGGCTAGATGGTGCCTTTTAAGGTGCACCCTCAGCAGGAGCTTCTTCAGGCATTGGATGTGAGGTAGATGCAAGTCACAAGGGCTATTGCGGAGCAATGGGTGTGAGCAATTCTTGCTGTGCCTCTCTACAGAGTACAGCAATCAGTTTGGACCAACTCCATTGGGTAGTGCAATGAGTGATGGAGCCATGGCCCCACCCCTCTCCACTTTCTTTCAGGGAGACTAGTGTAGCTAGTGGCATTAGCCTTGAGCAGTCCTTGCACTCGCTGAGCTCAAGGACATGGATTGTGGCCCAGATTCTCAAAGGTATTTAGGCATTTGACCCCCAGGGAAATTAATACCTTTGAGTATCTGGGCCTGTATGCACACACAGGTCCAGACACCTGGCCCCCTGTTTCCATTTTTAAAAACAGGGCTATTTGCCCTCATTCTTCAAAAACCCTGTGAAAGTAATGGAGCTTTTCATGTCTTTCCTTAATGGTGCTATGGAAAACTGTCTCCATACTATATGGAACTAATGGATACACAGTAAACTCAAGGTCCACATCCCCAAATCTCAGGGCATTTCTGGATTGTAAGTTAGCCCTTCCAGACAGCTCACCATGCTACACTTGCACCCTAAACCCATTCTATGGGAGATGAAGGCATAAAGTTGAAGTCTGTGTTCTGAGGAAAAAATATTAACATCTACACATGCATGTCCACTGGGTCACTAGGCATAGTGGAGATGCATCCTAGTTTCAGAACCTTTAGCCCTCTCCAAAAATTGCTGGAGCTCCCACCACATGGTATTAGTATGTAGGGGCTCTGCAGCATGCTTCCATCACCCTTTGGTAAACCAGGCCAGTGCTCTACCTGCATTCTGGTCAAACCTAACACAATTTCTCATTGCTGACAACAGTTGTTGGTGGACACCGTTTGTCATGGTTTATGCAATGGTCAGCTGCACCCATTGCTGATTCCCATTAGTGTACAGCAGGGGTAAAATCCTGGCCCTATTAAAGTCAATGGTCCTTTTGCCATTGACTTCAAGAGAGTTAGGATTTCGCCCCATGACTTCGGCTCCCTTCTGTGTTGCATAATAGTAGCACAGGAACTACTAGTCCTTCTGGTTGTGTGACTATAGCCTTTGTGCTTTTTGTCATGCTATGTACATAGCCAGCTAGTCTAAAATCAATGCCAAGAGAGGTATAATAATCCAGCCCTCATTTCAAGAATGTTGATTTCTAACTTAATTAAAACTACTTAAATGTAAATACGTCCAACCTCTTCACTATTGAACAATGCAAGTAATATATCCAGCATAGTTATAATATATGGTGTCTGCCATGTAATTATTGTGTAATGTTTGTGTTCTCAGAAATACAGTGCAGTTTATTGCCATTGAAACATGGAACTAGGGTCTTCATAAAACTGCTCCAATTAGCCTTTATTTTTAAATTTTGGAAGAAACTGATCATTCTCAAATACAAAAACAAATCAAACTTTGTGTAATCTTGACATATATTCAAATTGGTGCTTGTCACAGAGAATGTAATCAATCAGATACTCTGATAACAACTGCCCCAGTGTTGCACATTGATCATTAGAATGAATCCTCTCAAATTTAAGTGACACCAAAATGGAGCTGTATCTATGAAACAAGATCTCATGGAGTCTTTTTCATTCATGCATAGTACAGTATCTGGAAAATAGCTGCTGAACCATGACTAAAAATAAGGGAAAGGTCCTTGGGTTATCTGAATGCCTTATAAACATATATTCTTATGTAATGTGCTTCTTGTTTGGTGTCCTTTTCCTTCAGCGTATTTATGTAATTTGTAAAACAGTAATAATAAAAAAGCCCATTTAACTTAAAACAAATCAAACAAATCCTGGAAACGATGCAGCTGAGTGCCAGGTTATTGCCATGGCTGCTGCTTCTTATCCTTACAGATAGGGCCCTACCAAATTCACAGCCATGAAAAATGTGTCACAGACTCTGAAATCTGGTCTTTTGGGTGCTTTTACCCTATCTGTACTGTATGGATTTCATGGGGGAGACCAGAGTCTCTCAAATTGGGGGTTCTGACCCAAAAGAGAGTTGCAGAGGGGTCACAAGGTTATTTTAGCAGGGCTGTGGTATTGTCACCCTTCTGCGCTGCCTTTAGAGCTGAGTGGCCAGAGAGCAGCGGCTATTGGCCAGGCACCCAGCTCTGAAGGTGGCACCCCACCAGCAACAGTGGAGAAGTAAGGGTGGCAGTACCATACCATAACATGCCACCCTTACTTCTGCACTGCTTCCTCCAGAGCTGGGCAGCCGGAGAGTGGCAGCTGCTAACTGAGGGCCCAGCTCTGCAGGCAGCAGCACAGAAGTAAGGGTGGCAATACCATACCATGTCGTCCATACTTCTGCGCTGTGGTGGCAACTCTGTCTTCAGAGGTGGGTTCCTGGCCAGCAACTGCCACTCTCCAGCTGCTCAGCACCACCGCCAGCAGCAGCACAGAAGTAAGGGTAGCAATAACCCCCACCTACCCACCCACAATAACCTTTGTGATCCCCCCACAACTCCTTTTTGGTCAGGACCTCCTGAGTTCCCTTCCAGCCCTGATATTCTATGATAACAACACCATGAAATTTCAGATTTAAATAGCTGAAATCATTAAATTTACGATTTTTAAAATCCTGTGAATTGACCACAATGGACTGTGAATTTGGTAGGGCCCTTCCTATAGAGGCCAAGGTACAGGGTGTTAAATTCTGCAGTGTCACCTCTGCCTCTTCTTCTACCCTGGAGACTAAGCAGTAGGCCTCAGGGAATTAGGGTTCCTCTACATAGAGATGGATGGATTTTGTTAAACCAGTGCCAAAGGCTAGATGGGTGTGCTTACTGCAGTTTAAAACCAGGCTTATTTTGGTTTAGCTAAAGTCTATTAAATTTGTTTTAAGCTAAATCAAAATAAGACATTCTTAAACTAAAATAAGAGTGTTCACAGAGTTAAGTTAAATCAGCTGGACTGTAGGCATCCCACCTCCCCTCTTCACTTCCACAGAGGGTTAAGAGAAGGCGAGTAGGGGAAGGATAGGAAAGGGGTGTGTGTGCACACGCACGCACATGCACACAGGCATGGGGTTGAGGCATCAAAATTCCTACCCCTCCCACCAAATCCCTGAAACCAGAGTTTGACATATCAAATATTTTTCCCTAATCCAAGTATCATTTGTTGTTGTTGTTCGTATTGCATTAGAATCTAGAGGCATCCAATTGGGGATCAAGGTCCCCTTGTGCTAGGCAGCATATGCAGACACAACTAGAAGGCAATCCTTGCCTTAAAGAGTTTATACTATACTCTTAATGCTCAGATAGATACCCCTGGAACTTGCAGACATGAGGCGACATTTGATTTGGTTCTCGTCCTTAACCTCTTCCCACCCCTCAACCCCCGAACCTACCAGGGGAGGTGATGTGAACTGCATTCAGTCCCCACTATTCCCAATGGAGGATGAGTCCTCTCTAAGCACATGATGCTCCAGTCTGCACTTTGCCTGAAGTACAAACTCCAGATAGGGAATGGATGGCCAGACAAAGGTGTGTTGTTTGTCATCATCACAAGAATTAATTAGTGCAGAGAGATTCATGTGCTTTTATTCTGACTTTCATTAGAGCAGTGTGAATTGCTTTACTGGGTTAAAAGAAACACTGTGACCTGTTGGCATTCTATGTTAACTTTAAACGTTAGTGTTGCTTATTAACAGATGCATTTTCCCCTTAGTTAAATGAATCTACACTTATTTGTCTGTATTTGATTTGCCACAGAGAAGTTATTGTGTAAAACACAATTTCTAGCTGATGTGTTGTGATTGTTTAGCAATTAATACACCAAGCTTCTGCACTCCATAAAACCTTTTCTTCTTGGCATCCTTTGCCTAGAAATACATTTTTTTCTCTCATTGAATTGGGCCCTTCATATTTACTTTGGAAACATTTATGTGTTAGATGTCATATTAATAGTGAATGTTGGAGAATGTGAATGAAATAGAAGCTATACTTTGATACTGAGTTTAAAACAGCAGTTCGAAGTACTGAGGAATCTGGAGAAAATGTCTTCCAAACCGCACTATAATGGCTCTGCTACACAAAGAGGACAAAATTGTGGGAGAAGCTCTGGAGTAGCTGGGATTACATTTATCTTTGGTTTTTGTTCAAAGGAACAGTCCCAATAATTTATACTTACATAAGATGCACTGTACCAGACTCTGGATAGTTTTTCTTGTACTGCGAGTGCATTGCTGTGTTAACAGATACATTTGGCTAAAACATGAGACTACGATGCACATTTATAATTGCTGGGTAGATTATTGCATCAACAGGTTATTAAAAAACAAGTTATATAAACAGCTATAAATCTTCCATTTGGGGATCGTGATCTAATAAATGAGATGGAAATATGGGCCCTCTGTTATCGAAGAGCTGAGCAGCCTCTGACTGGGAGGCTTTCCCCCAGGGGCAATAGAAGTGGGGATTGCCATGTCTGGCACAACATCTTCCTCCCTGAGAATTTCCAGATACACTGCAGGGAGCTTGGTGTTGTAGAGGGCAGTTTTCTATGGTCCAGTGGCAACAGATGTCATGGTGTTGCACTGCGGTGGCTCACAGCAGTGAGAAGTGGGAGAAGAGCTATGTGAAGGGGGCCAATCCTCCATTGTGCCCTCCTCCGCTGGCCCCCAAATTCCATGGGCATGAAAATGACACACACACACACACACACACACACACACACACACACACACACACACACACACTTGCCTCCTACAGCTTCCACCTAAAAGGATGGTTTTTGGAAACTCCATGACATCACCAATGAGGAGTTACCTAACCCACTTCCGCTCTCCTCTTGTTGGTTTCTCCGGTGCATGAGATGGTCAAGGCCGTGACTAGTAGTTTTTATTACTAAACTGGCAAATGTTTTTGTGCAGTGGAAGTCTCGCTGCTGGAGATTTCCATAGTGATATCTGTAACGTAACTTATTTCATCTTACTTTCCTCTCCCTCCTCCACAACCTGAATGATTAAGCCATAAAATGAGTTTAATCACTTAACAAATATCACTTTAAGACTGGTTAGTTTGGCTTTTCAAAATGTTTTTTTTTACTTCTATTTCCCCCCTCAAATGACAGTATTTAGCTTTGTTAAAGTTAAAACAGACGAATGTAAAGGCCATTCTAAAGCAGAAACCTTGTGAATGTCTCCAAAGAATTATTTTTTAATGGTTGAGGTAAAACCCTTTAAAATGTGCTTTAAAATGAAAACCCTGACACAGTAAGCACAACGGCAGCTCTGAAGTGCACCGTGGTAATATAATCCTTTCCCAAAAACTCTGGCTTGTAAAGTAGGTGCCATAGTGAAATGTGAATATTGAGAAGTGAAAATGACTGTCAGCTCTTCTTGTAAACATGTAGTTACAATAAAGTCTAAAAGTTCAACATCAGAGAGATCACTGCTTACTTTGTGGCAGACTTTCACATCAAAGAGCAAATACAGGACAAAAGAAACTATATAGAGATACAGATAGCTTTACACCCAGGTCCTCATGGGAAAGTACAGAGAGCTCCTTTTATAACATGAAAATATCCCTGATACATCTTTATTTCTGAATTATGAAAAAAAATAAAGGTGTATAAAGTAAGAATGACGAACTCAACCAAAGAGTCCAGTCCTGTCAGCTTATATGGGTATGAGTAACTTAACTCACAGGATTTCAGTGTTACAACTCACATGAGCAAATTTACTCAAGCATATATGTCTCCAGGATTGGGACCTAAATTATGACATTGGCAATAAATGGGGGAAAATTAGGCAAAAAAAGTACATAAAGTACATGAACGAAAGTTACTGCTAAATGTCTCCTTCATATAAAATAATAGCAGCTTTTATTTAAAAGTAGCTTTCTATATGCATTCTTAGTTATAATTCCAGCTAATATTAGGCACAATTCAGCCAAAAATATGTCCAGCTTCCACACCGCAAAAGCCCACACAAGCCGACTTTTTCTTTTTCTGAGGTTCTGCAGCATGGAAGCTGGATGTAATTTTTGCTGACTCAGACTTCTGGTATCTATCATATTTTAAAAGAAGTTCAGACTTTCTATTCTGTATTTATATTAATAAAGAAGTGCCTGACTTTCTAGCTTCTAGACCTAATATTATGTATCGAAAAACACATGTCCAATTTCACAACAAAGAGGAGGTTTTTTTGCATGAAAACTCCATTGCTTGACTAGTGTGAACCGTTTTAAATAGCTGGTTTTGTTTTCATATTAAAGTCAATGGAAGCTTTGCCATCAGCTTCAGTGGGACCTCCTAAAAACTACACCACTGCACCTGAAATAGTTCTTGTTTCTTTTTTTCCCCTTGTCAATTAAGAGTTTTGGTGGACTACAGAGATAAGTCTGAACCCTAAAATTTAGGTCTGGATCCAAATCTGAAATCCCCAAGTTTAGGTGTTCTTGGATCTAATGTTTTTCTTCCAGAGCTAAACATACTTAACAGATTTCATGCAGTCATTAAGAAATACAAAGAGTTTTCTTAAAAATCCTAGGGAAACCTGAGTAAAAATACTACCATGAAATTAAATGATATGCTAGTGCAGTAATAAAAGTGCATCAGTAAACATGTAAAAGCCTAAGAACTGTTGGGAATTGTGTGAAGACATCAAGGCTTAGAAATAACAGTAAGGCATCTCAGGAGGAACCAACATTTGCATCTGGTGAAAGGACATAAAATTCTCTATAAGAGAGCTGATGCCAGGGGAAACATCAAGACTCAGACTGGAGTTTAGGAACAATAATGTGAACAATGAAACAATTTCAGGCAAGCTTAGCTTTACTGTTTATGGTATCTCTTAGGACTTTCATAGAATCCTAGACTTTAAGGTCAGAAGGGACCATTATGATCATCTAGTCTGACCTCTTGTACAACGCAGGCCACAGAATCTCACCCACCCACTCCTGTATCAAACCCCTAACCTATGTCTGAGCTACTGGAGTCCTCAAATCGTGGTTTAAAGACTTCAAAGTGCAGAGAATCCTCCAGCAAGTGACCTGTGCCCCACACTGTAGAGGAAGAAGAAAAGGGCCTCTGCCAATCTGCCCTGGAGGAAAATTCCTTCCTGACCCCAAATATGGCAATCAGCTAAACCCTGAGCATGTGGGTAAGATTCACCAGCCAGACACCTAGGAAAGAATTCTCTGTAGTAACTCAGATCCCACCCCATTTAACATCCCATCACAGGCCATTGGGCATATTTACTGCAAATAGTCAAAGATCAATTAATTGCCAAAATTAGGCTATTCCGTCATACCATCCCCTCCATAAACTTATCAAGCTTAGTCTTGAAGCCAGATATGTCTTTTTCCCCCACTGCTCCCCTTGGAAGGCTGTTCCAGAACTTCACTCCTCTGATGGTTAGAAACCTTTGTCTAATTTCAAGTCTAAACTTCCTGATGGCCGGTTTATATCCATTTGTTCTTATGTCCACATTGGTACTGAGCTTAAATAATTCCTCTCCCTCCCTGGTATTTATCCCTCTGATATATTTATAGAGAGCAATCATATCTCCCCTCAGCCTTCTTTTGGTTAGGCTAAACAAGCCAAGCTCTTTGAGTCTCCTTTCATATGACAGGATTTCCATTCCTCAGATCATCTTAGTAGCCCTTCTCTGTACCTGTTCCAGTTTGAATTCATCCTTCTTAAACATGGGAGACCAGAACTGCACACAGTATTCCAGATGAGGTCTCATCAGTGCCTTGTATAATGGTACTAACACCTTATCTCTACTGGAAATACCTCGCCTGATGCATCCCAAGACCGCATTACCTTTTTTCACAGCCATATCACATTAGCGGCTCATAGTCATCCTGTGATCAACCAATACTCTGAAGTCCTTCTCCTCCTCTGTTACTTCCAACTGATGTGTTCCCAGCTTATAACAAAAATTCTTATTAATTCCTAAATGTGTGACCTTGCACTTTTCACTATTAAATTTCATCCTATTACTATTACTCCAGTTTACAAGGTCATCCAGATCTTCCTGTATGATATCCCGGTCCTTCTCCATGTTAGCAATACCTCCCAGGTTTGTGTCATCTGCAAACTTTATTAGCACATTCCCACTTTTTGCCAAGGTCGGTAATAAAAAAGATTGGTCCCAAAACCAATCCTTGAGGAACTCCACTAGTAACCTCCCTCCAGCCTGACAGTTCACCTTTTCAGTATGACCCACTGTAGTCTCCCCTTTAACCAGTTCCTTATCCACCTTTCAATTTTCATATTGATCCCCATCTTTTCCAATTTAGCTAATAATTCCCCATGTGGAACCGTATCAAATGCCTTACTGAAATCGAGGTAAATTAGATCCACTGTGTTTCCTTTGTCTAAAAGATCTGTTACTTTCTCAAAGAAGGGGATCAGGTTGGTTTGGCACGATCTACCTTTTGTAAAACCATGTTGCATTTTGTCCCAATTACCATTGACCTCAATGTCTTTAACTACTTTTTCCTTCAAATTTTTTTTCAAGACCTTGCATAGTACAGATGTCAAACTAACAAGCCTGTAGTTACCTGGATCACTTTTTTTTTTTTCCTTTCTTAAAAATAGGAACTATGTTAGCAGTTCTCCAGTCATACGGTACAACCCCTGAGTTTACAGATTAATTAAAAATTCTTGCTAATGGGCTTGCAATTTCATGTGCCAGTTCCTTTAATATTCTTGGATGAAGATTATCTGAGGCCCCCGATTTAGTCCCATTAAGCTGTTTGAGTTTGGCTTCTGCCTCGGATGTGGTAATATCTACCTCCATATCCTCATTCCCATTTTCATCCTACCATTATCCCTAAACTCCTCATTAGCCTCATTAAAGACTGAGGCAAAGTATTTGTTTAGCTATTGGGCTATGCCTAGATTATCCTTAACCTCCACTCCATCCTTAGGGATTAACTGTCCCACTTCTTTCTTTGTTTTCTTCTTATTTATATGGCGATAGAACCTTTTACTATTGGTTTTAATTCCCTTTGCAAGGTCCAACTCTACATGGCTTCTGGCCTTTCTCACTTTATCCCTACATGTTCTGACTTCAATAAGGTAGCTTTCCTTGCTGATCCCTCCCATCTTCCACTCCTTGTAGGCTTTCTGCTTTTTCTTAATCACCTCGCAGAGATGCTTGCTCATCCAGCTTGGTCTTCAACTCCTGCCTATGAATTTTTTCCCTTTCTTGGGATGCAGGCTTCTGATAGTTTCTGCAACTTTGACTTGAAATAATTCCAGGCTTCCTCCGCCTTTAGATCCACAAGTTCTTCAGTCCAATCCACTTCCCTAACTAATTTCCTTAATTCTTTAGTTAGCCCTTTTGACATCAAAAACCCTAGTCACAGATCTATTTTTGTTTATCCTTCCATTTAGTTTGGACTGAATTAGCTCATGATTACTCAAACCCAGGTTGTTCCTTACAACCATTTCTTCTATGAGGACCTCACTACTCACCAAAACCAAATCTAAAATGGCATCCCCTCTTGTTGGTTCAGCAACTACTTGGCGAAGGAATCCATCAGCTATCGCATCTAGGAAAATCTGAGCCCTATTATTACTAGCACTTGTCCTCCAGTCTATATCTAGGAAGTTAAAGTCTCCCATGATCACACAATTCCCATTTAGTATTTACTTCATTAAAAACATTAAAGAGGTCTCTGTCCATATCCAGATCAGATCCTGGTGGCCTATCGCACACCCCAAGCACTATCTCAGGGGAGGGTCTAGTAGCTTTCTTCCCCAATGTGATTTTTGCCCAGACAGACTCTGTCTTATCCATTCCATCACTTCTTATTTCTTTATAGTCTACCTCATCATTGATATACAATGCTACTCCACCACCTTAGCCTTTATTTTTGTCTTTCCTAAACAGCACATACCCTTCAATACCTGTACTCCAGTCATGACTACTGTTCCACAGTGTTTCCGTTATCCCTATAATATCTGGGTTCACTTCCTGCATCAGGAACTCTAGTTCCTCCAGTGCTGTAAAAAACCTACCTCCACAAGAGGAGTAACTACCAGCGCTGGGAGTGTGGTGCACTGTCTACACTGCCACTTTAGAGCTGAAATTTGCTGCGCTCAGGGGGTTGTTTTTTTCACACCCCTGAGCAAGAAAGTTGCAGCACTTTAAAGTGGCAGGTAGACAAGGCTTTGAGCATAGGTTGAAGTGTAGATATACCCTTAATCATGGAAACAAAGATGGTTCTTCTTCATACAAGGATGGTATGTAATATGTGCCACAACTCTAATAATATAATAAACTGATTGTTCCCTTTTTGGACAGAAGCTAGTAAAGAATTTAGGGCCATCTGTAGAGCTATACATGTTTACACCATTTTAGGCTATGTCCTTTTATGCTGAAAACAGGAATAAGAACAACATAATCGAAGGCAGTTTATCACAAACTGCTGGATTTAAAGGCATCTCGCATCAAGAAAACTAGCTTCAAGGTTTTCATTTATTTTCAGGAAACATCCAGTGCAATATATTATAAATACACTTTAGAAATTAAAAGGGCTTCATGTTAAATGGAAAAATATCTGCTGCACAAAGGAAATGACAAATATGTGTCAGCTCAAGTACTAAATAAAGTCCACATACTTGTAAATAATTGGGACAGTCAAGTTAAATCACTAGCTTGAAATATTTTAAAGCATTTTGAAGCATTGTTGACTGGAAATCATTGCATTTTTAATGACAGAGGTGGTGAATTACAATGGTTATGAAATTTATCAGAAACCTCTAGACCTAGATATTGTTAGCTGTTAGGTGACATGAATGGTAATGTTTTAAAACACAGTATGTTGCATAAATAGTCTTAGGGCTTGGCTACACTTGCAAGTTGCAGCGCTGGTAGAGGCTTTCCAGCGCTGCAATTAGTAACCGTCCACACCTGCAAGGCACATCCAGCGCTGCAACTCCCTGGCTGCAGCGCTGGCTGTACACCTGGTCAGGTTGGGGTGTAGCGATTGCAGCGCTGCTCATCAAGTGTGGACACACACCAGCGCTTTTATTGGCCTCCAGGGAATAAGGAGATATCCCAGAATGCTTTTAACTAAATTACTCTTTGTTTTGTTATGCAGCCTCTCTTTGTTTTGTTGTGAACTCCGATCGGAGCTCCGTTGAACTGCTTATCTAAAAAAACAAACACTGATCACAGCAAACAGGAGCTATCTGTACCTGGCTGTGAACGATCAAATGAGAGGCAGGGAGTGAATGTTTGCTTGACAGAGAAACAGCATTGGATGCAGGCTGTTTGCAATTAAGAGTTAAGACTAAGGGCTCACGAACATTTTGTGATTTTTCAATCCAGGAAGCTAACACACAGTGTTGGCTCCAAAAATCCACTCTCTCTCTCTTCCCCGCTCCCTGTCACAGTACACCACCCTCCACCCCCCTCTTTTGAAAAGCACGTTGTTGCCACTTGAATGCTGGGATAGCTGCCCATAATGCAGCACTCCCAACAGCGCTGTAAATGCTGCAAATGTGGCCACACACCAGCGCTGTTCCTGCACAGCTGCATGACCAGCGCTGTAACTCCCAGCGCTGCAACTTTCAAGTGTAGCCAAGCTCTTAGATGAGAGAGAGACCTCCAGTTTGTATGGTATGCCTCCAGTGTGAGGCTTTGAATAGCTGTTCTGCCACCATCTAGAGTGGGAGTGTGCTATCCATCTGTGCGGTGTTCATGTATTGATGAAAGTCCATACCACCCCCCGACACAAAGCTAGCATAAACAAGCTTTGTGTGGGAAACCATGAAGGGACAGAAATCCACCCCAACCCATGGGTACAGGACAAGTCTGCACCATCTCTGTCTGACTGTTGTGCTAGGCTCTGAACAAGAACAGGAGCTCTGACCCCTGAGCAGCTTCTAATAGTCCTGCCCATCCCCATCCTCTCACCCACATCCAGTCCCCCTCCAAGTTGGCCTATACTGAGCTAGCAAAGGGTCCAGATTTACTGAGGGAAGGGGGTGTAGAATCCCCCATCCTTAACTTCCTGATCAGCTGTCCACTTTTCACTAGCAGAAACACATTGGTCTGACTGAATTGTGGGCCTTCTTCAGACTCTGTGCTGCTAGGTGAATTTCATCCTTATGTAAATGGACTCAGTATAAACAATGAAAGGGTGCAACTTCATTTGATGTCCACTGTTGAGGGACATTGTCTCTTCACCACAGTGAAGTGATTTACAAAAGTGATTTTTGCTCCCCTTTGCCAGGAAAAGGGGAGCTCAAAGGAGTAAAGTAATCAACTTTCAATAAAACCTTATAGAACCTGAGTTTATTCATTGTTATAAGAAGCACAGCCCAGTCAGGATTCAGGAACAAAACAAAGCTGTATTACTTTGCTGTGCGCATAGGCTCTGTGTATGTGTGGTTGTGAATATAAATATTTATTCTTTTTACTAGGTTCCTGAACCCACCTAAAATTAATTCTAGATATAGTATGCAGCCTAGACTCTCTCTGTGGGGTTGCATTCCTACATAAAACATCATTAGCAATAGGCAAATATATGTATGTTCTTGCTTGCCTATCTTTTTCTGACAAAAACATCTTGATGTAATGAAGGCTTTTAAAAATACCTTTGGTTTTATTATAAAAGGATTTGCCTGTGTAGGGATCTGTTAGGGATGGTAGATTGACAGATATTCTATAATGGTTTTGCAGTCTCGAGTTTTCCCTTCTTGTTATAAATTGATACAGTGAATTTATTATGACACTGTGACAATATGATGGGTTAAGAAGCTGTATTGACTTTTATCTAGGAGAGAGCGGATTGTTTTTTCCAAGGGCTGCAGATCAGTTGATGTTCTTACAAAAAGTATACCTTGAAAGGAGGCAAGAATCTCTCCTCTTTGATACTTGTCTGTCTATTCCGATTGGTGTTACACTGTGCTTTAAAATTAAAAGCTTGTAGTCCTTTTCAAAGTGATGATGGTTGAGACAAAATAGCTGAGTTAGAATTCATGTGTTTATCCAAGCCTGTTAACATAAGAATTAATGTTGACTGTTCTAATGGCACAGTTTTAGTACAGGTTATAGAGAAGTCCACCATTTGAATTTTCTGTACAGAAACTTCACAATATGCATCTGAGTTATGATTTGTGACTGGATAGATATAAATACTGATGGCCAAATAGTGTTGAGCTAATTCCATTTTGTAATCATTTTTTAAGATTAGCTGTACATAATTAAACAAAAGAGACCTCAAATGACCTTGAATAAAAATGGCAACAGAACTTTCGTGGGGAGGTTTTTGTACCTCTTGAGCTATGAACAGTGAGTAGTTTTCTATCAATGGTATTAATGGAAACTTGATTATGCATTGATACACTGCAAAGACAACCAACTTTTTAAAAAAGGATTAACACACTTAATGCTTTTTTGCCTTTATTATATCAATATTTTGGTTTTACAACAGAATCTCTGATGGTGCAGTAATCATACTACAGAGTACACAAAAACAAGAACATTTTATAACCAATCCACTAATTCTTGTCAGATTGGTAAACATCAAGGTAAACTTTCTCAGATGTGTTTTTAATGGGGATAAGTGGAGTGCTCCATCCAAGCAACTTAATGCAAGAAAGAGAATCAAATACTGTGACACCTGCTCCCAAAAATCTATTAATACATAAATTCTAAGAAGCTAAACATAAAGTATTAATGCACTAATGATCAACAGCTAAAAGCTTGATGTAACAAAAACTCCAGTTGAAAGAGATACCAATTAAGTTATGTATCACAGGTCTCTGCACTACAGAAAAGTGTGAGACTAAATTTTGAGAGAGTGTCTCAGATCTTCTCCTTGAAACAGTGGGCCATGTCCCCTTCCACTTGCTACTGCATATGATATGTGTGCAAATGACAGCAATTGTTTATGTGGTAACATTAGGAAAATAATCTACTTTTTAGCTGCCTGGTAATGCAGTTTGTAGCTTGAGGCAAGGGGCCCCCATCACCCTATGATCTGACAGTTCTATGTAGACTGCCACTGTACCACAGTTTGAAACATCTGTGTTAGATGATATTGGGAACAAAATAGATTGAGGTCCTGTTTTTTAAGCGTGCTGAGCACTCTCCAAACCAATTGCAGGCTGTAGGAGATGCAGGTGCTCAGCTCCTCTGAAAATCACTTTTTCAGTTGGCTGATTGATATCGCTGATGGCTTCTTGCAAAAGGGCTACTCACATGAGCAAGTGATTTGTAGTAGTACTGAGCCCTTTATTGCACTACTGTTAACGTGATTCCTTTGTATATTTTCAAGACTTGCAAGATGTTAAAACAATGCTTGTTGCTTAGCCAAGGGTGTGAAGACAGGCCCAATTGTTGTTGTTTTTCAAATTAGGATTGATATAATCCCATTCCATATTTAGATTAATGTGTTTTCTGGCATATGTTTGTGATATATGTAATGGTAATTTTGCCTAAATGTTGTGCAGTTCCCTTTTCTTTGGTGTGTGGGCTTCTTTTTCAATCACTTTCACTTCCTCCCCATTCATATTAACATTCTTCAGTTGTAATTCACCTTTTTGTATTCTTCTTACAGTCAGCCTCTGTTCAAAGCATACTGCCAGTCCCACTGCTTAATTCCATTTTTAGCGTCAGTAGCAGAAACAACCCAATCTATACATCTCATGTTCTTCGTTAGATCCTGATCAGCATGTACCCTTCATAGTCAGCTATGTTTTGCATCTTCGTCCTGCTACCATATTAACAAAGAGAATGAAAGATAGGTGCATAGGACATCTATCTAGACATCACCATTCTAACTCAGTTCTTATAGAGGTCTTTGTTACTTTAATAGTGTTATATAATAACTGTAAGCTCTATGGAAGGTTATGACAGCTGGAAGAAACCATATCTCCAGATGGGCTTTAATTGTCTTTCCAATGTACCAAAATTCACATTTGGTCCATAGAGCCACATCGTTTTCTAAAACTTTTCTGTTTTTATTACTACCTTTTGGCACTTTTTGCAGGGGACACCATCAACACTTTCATTGGCACACTCTAAGCTCTTAAATTTGTTCCTGCATGACCCGTTAATTTGCAGAAAGATCGTTGCTCTCAGCTTCTGGATGCTGAAGAAAAGAGGTGTTAAAATATTCTACCATGAAAGAGCACAGCTGCTGCAATATCCTCAGTATTTTTTAAAGATAAGATCCCTACGTACCTACAAAATAATCTGGTCAAAATTTAGATACTCAGTTTGACGACTGAATCAAAAACTGCTTTGAAGAATGAAGTAACATAGATTTAAGCACAGGGTCAATCAGAACTCTGCTTCGCTCACAGATCGCTTAAATGAAGAATTATCAAAATTAACTAAATAAATAATAATATATGGAGATGTACCTGTCTCATAGAACTGGAAAGTACCCCGAAAGGTCATCAAGTCCAGCCCCCTGCCTTCACTAGCAGGACCAAGTACTGATTTTGACCCAGATCCCTTAGTGGCCCCCTCAAGGATTGATCTCACAACCCTGGGTTTAGCCAGGCCAATGCTCAAACCACTGACCTATGCCTTATCCCAGCTAGCATGAGGTGAAAGTCTGACACACCCACACACACCCTTCCTTTACAAATCACAGCTACAGTTCCCCTAATGCCTTGCAGTATTAAAAAAAAAAATTTACAATGAAGTCACACATTATATATTGAGATTAGACAAACCACAAAATGACAGGGAACAGCCAAAAATACACAAGAAGATATAATTTTCATTATAGCTCTTTGGGTGAGAAGGATTTCCTTTTTGTTTTGTCTTGTACAGCACCTATCACGGTAGGGCCTAGGGCTCCTAGGTACTACCATGATAATAATAGCAAAACTAAGGATATATGTGAGTAGGACCTACCTACTGTTTCGTCTTCTTCCTTGCCCAAGAAATCATACAAAAAACGTTAATATAATCCTTAAAATATTCTGTAGTCTGGGATGAGGGTGGTGCTAATAATGGCTATTGTTTTAATGCAGTATCCAAGAAAGGTTGAATAGGATATCAAAATAACCTTTGGGAAACAATTCTGCA